>NC_142209.1:16222832-16523665 GCF_049639895.1 Pseudopodoces humilis | reverse complement strand
ACTATGAATGCACATACATAAAAACTTTGCTTACTCTTGTTTTGCTCCCAGCATGCAGAGTATATTAACCTGTCCAATTTCACACAGTAACCAATTGTGACTATTACAATCTATATCATTTATCAGATTTAAAAAAAAAAAAAAAAAGAAAGAAATCCAAGCAACACCTTTCCATATGGCCAATTAGTAAAGTCATAAAATGCAGCAAATATATGATGCTATATTGAACATCTGTGCTGGTTATCCTATGGGAATTTTTAATAAAGGACCAAACAGCATATTGATGTTAATTCTATGTTACCAGGACTTTAAATAAAAAACTAAAATAAATAGCATCCATTAAACTGATCATACTGTTGTAACTCAAATTGTGTTTATTATGCTAATGGAACATGAAATTAAGAAAAAGACCTTTATGCCAGTGGAATTAATTAATGAGCTTTATGAAGGCATTGGGATGTAATTTATTTCTAGATAAGTAAGTCTAATTTGCAGTTCCATGGGTCTCTGCAATGCTGATTGTAATAGTTATTCCTGCAGATGTGCTGCTCACAGCATGTCTTTCCATTAGAACTGAACACCTCATTATATAAACTGTACCTAATTAAACATAATACAGTGGTGACTTGTTAAACTGGCCTTTTTAAGTCAGCAGCTGCCTAAGCTAATAATACCATATACAAGATTTATATCATCTACCATATAATACTGATATTAAAATATACTGCCCAAGGGATTGACAACTAATTTACCAGTACGTAACAGGTACACTTCAGATCCTGCCATAGAGATTAAAGACAACTAGTCTATAAAAATCAAATGAATTAAAGTTTATTTGGAGTTCTAAGTAACTAAAAGTTTCTTAATAACTTTTTTCTTCCAACATTTTATTTTTAAAAAACATAATCAGAGAATAAAACTCTTCCTGTGTTCTTTCTCCATATCTGATGGGCCATTTTCCTAATGTGGTCTAAATTATTAAAATATTTGAACACAATTAGGTATGTACATACTGCCCTTGTTTCAGGCAAAACAAAAGGAAAAACTGACAGAAAGACAGTATAGAAGACTGAGAAAAGACAGATACAGCTATTTCTTGAATTTTGCACATTTGATTCTGCGACTATTCTGTATAAGTCCTTTCCACCAAATTGTAGACAGATCTCATATTCAAAATATGACAGATTCCATGAAGTCTATTTTGGTCAGAAAACAAGGAAGTGGGAAAATACATTGAGAACAGATTGAGTTTCTCATAAGGTAACATATTACACAGCGAGTAGTAGTTATTTATTAGTAGTTAGCTACAAAATAATATTTTGCATAAAACATGTCTAATCATGAAAACTTTCTGTTCTATATACTTCCTGTGGTTTAAGACTTGTTTTCTGTTTCTCTCTTCTTCAGAAGCTGGATCCACTGTCACCTTATGTTCCAATGTAGAGCAGCACTGCTTTTGTTCTTCCCATTTTTCCAGTCTCTGGAGGAAGTGAATACGTTTTGCTCACAGATGTATCAGTGGAACTACACAGCTACACCTTTTCCCCACAGAAGCCTGTGATTCTTCTTTCCTTCTTTCTCAAGTATGCAGACGTAGCTCATTTTCCACTCTTACTCTAGGCTATAACTAAACCACCTGAAGACATGTGAGCAGTTCTGCATATTGCTGCCATCTCTCTCTGAATGAAGAAAATTAGGTTCAAATTCTAAACATCTTTTGATATATGCAACTTCAAGCAATACCTTTAAAAACATGTACAAATTTAGTCACAGCCTTGAGTCCATTGATGTCCAGTATCAAGAAACAAGTACAAAGCTGAGAAACGTCAGTGTGTTTTTTCAGTATGGACTTTTAAAGTTTCTGACAATATTCACTTTCTCAAACAACCTTCAACGTTTTCTTGCACAGAGGAGTTAGAAAAAACACAAAAAAGTAAACATGGTCATACTGCTTGAAGTCCATCACTTTATTTGGATTCTCTTCAACTTTTGGAAGAAAAGAGTCAGAATGAGATCAGATTTGCTGAGTCACTTTCTCTGTCTTGCTGAACACATAATAAAAGACAGTGTTCTTAAATAAACAAGTGTTTTGCTTTTGTTTTCAGTAAGCTGTGACAATCGAACCACAATCCTCTTTTAATGACTGCTGCTCTGATGGCAAACTGTCGCTCTCAGACACCTCAATATCTGCAGTATCATACCTTACTTTTAAGGTTTCATGGTAAAGACAGTTTGACAGTCATTCTCCTTGCCGCAATACCTGAATCATTCTGAACTGTAGTGTGAAATACATGAATCACTGCAAATTCAAGTGAAATTACAGTTTCTTATAAAGTTACAAATTCAGAGAAGAAAGATCTGTTCTGTCCAAAAGGATGTGCACCAAGTAACAAAACTATGTGCAATTTAACTTTATTGGCAGAACATGAAGAGCAGGCTCCCAGACTGAAACAGCTTGTGCACAACAAGCTCATGCTACTAACAGAAAGAGGATTCTGCAGTAGAGCTGACAGCACACTCAGAAGAAACTCAGCATTCCAGGATAAAGAATAAAAGAGAGAATTTAGGGTTAGAAGCAAGGCATGCAGTATGTATGTATGAGAAATAATTCCATTGTTTCCCATAATCAAATGTGTTTAAATTCTGTCATTACCAAGGCTGCATTTTAATTTCCTGTTAGTTACCATTTGTTTCATGCTTTCAAGACAGTCTTCCGACTATTTAATTCCTGTACTTAATTCTTGCTTGGGATCTTTATTGCAAAATCTTTTATTATAAATAATCACTGCACTAAAACAACTTTCTTTATTTTAACGGATACTGCTTCAATTCAAAACCAGAGCCTAATTTTTTTCCTAAAAGTCCCATTTAAATTGCTTCACTATCTCTCAGTAATCAAATATGAAATGTAACAGAACAGCAACGTAATTTGCTGAGGGTAAAATTTAGTAGAATCAATCAACAATAAGAAGAAAATAGGAGCTCGTGAGCACCATGGGTCCATTATAATTATTATTTTTAATTAAAGTATTCCAGATACACATTAATTTTCTTTGCTCACTACTTTTATTGTTTGACTTGCCTTCAAATTTGAGCACTTGAAAAATAGGTTGAAAGGTTTCTTGTTTCACAACAGATTGAGTAGTTACTTCTCCATTTGCTGCCAAAATGCATTTTAGTAACATATCACAGCTAAACTCCTCCATGATTCACCACAAATGTCTTCTGTCTCTTAAAGCAACGTAAAACTAGGAAAATATTTTCTCCATACCATATCAATGAAAGTACAGAAATCTCACCAAATGTTTAAAGACATCTAACTGGATCTTGAATTTGAAAAGCATTTTCTAAAGTGTTGTTATTTTAAAATTAAGAACCTTTTTTAGTGTCTCCAAAAAGAAAATAAAATTCCTGTAATTATGCTCCTAAACTATATGACATATTTAAAAATATTAAAGACAAAAAATGATGATAAAACTAACCCCTTTAATGAGATCAATAAGATTTATGCATTTTATTAAAATTTCAACTATTTTATAGGAGAATTTTACAGTTTCTTATCCTGCCTGATTCTGGTGAAAAAAAAATAAAATTCTAAATACAACAAGGGTGGATTCACAAGCCTACTAATGTGATTGAGTTTTAAATTTACACTTTCAGGAAATTGACAAAATTGAGAAAAATATCCTCATAATTAGATGCTTATGTGAGCTGAACTTCTAAAACCTTTCTGAAAAAGTGACTCTCAACCAGTTTGATCTCACAGGTGCCTAGGAATACTGGCTTGAGAGTTATACTGTCTATTTAACTTCTGCTTTTATAGTAAAGCAGTTATTCTGGAAGCATAAAAAAGATCTCAGACTGTCACTAATAGCTGGTTTTCAACCCCCTTGGGAGATGCAGAAGGACAAACAACTGGTGTCAAACAAAGTGTCTCAGAAACTTTCCACCCTAGAGGGAACTAAAAATATACAATAATATGGTCAGAAGGGAAAACAATATTCCATAATAAAGACCCCACAAAAAGACAGTTATTTTAGCCTATTACTGCTACCATAAAGTCAAAAGAAGCTGTTGGATGAAAGAAAATGTTATGAAATTACTCATAACTTATTTTTCCTCTCAAGCCAGATGCAGAAGCTTATTGTCCACTGCATTGCCAAAGACCTGATTCACAGATACTCTAAAATTTTACTTTTTTCTGAAATTCTTCAAAACATAAAAAAAACCCACTTTTTAAAAATTTTAGCATACCATTGGCTGAAAAATCAGTATTACATGGTGAATTTGGACAATTGCAGGAAACATAAACATCATCTTCTTCCAAATAACTCTACAACAAAGCAAAACCTCCTAATCCACACTCAAGACAACTGAGAAACAGGAGAAAAGTGACAATCATTAATGCCCTGCACTATCACTTCGCCAACAAGACAGTAATTTTTGCATATTCTGAAAAATTATTTGGAAGACAAAGAGAATGCATATGCATGTTAAAATGTATATGCATGTGCAAGAAATTATTTTTGCTGCCAGAACTCAGATACTGTAACACTGAGTAGTCACGCACACACTTTGACAGAACAGAACTGACTGGTTTGTTAATTGCCGACAAAGTTACAGCACTAATATCTTTTCAATTATAATAATATTTTCATGATTTGAGAGGCCAGTCTCCATTCCCCACGTGCATACCATAAAGAACACTAATGAAATGCTGTAAGTAGAATTCAGACAGTTGTTTCTGCTCCCAGCAAGGACAGAAATCTCCACTGACTTCAGTGTAAACAGAATCAGGCCCTTCATGTGCTTATTAAATAAAGCAGACACTTCTGTCTCAATCATCTCTGAATACATGCTTTTGATGCCACAAAAGAGATAAGACGATCTGATAAAAGTAATAGATGAAAGTATATTATTATCTATACTATCTCCATTATAAGATATAAAATACTCTGTAGTGTCTGTGTGTATTACCATAAGCTACAGTGAAAGCTGACCTGTTTTCCAGAGGACAGATTTTTAAGTATGATGCTGAAGCAATTTTTGATGACATACTTTTCTACAACATTTCTCATGCCACTGAAGATTAGATATGTCTGCAAAACACAATATAAATACAGTACCAGACTTTTATCTTATCCCTTGGCCACTAGCTATGAAACACACATTCCAATATCAGTTTCTATACAAATATGAATCAGTAGGACCTCTTTGGAATTTTTTTAAAAGACAGACATTGTTGTTATTGCCATGTCACTAACAACAAAAATTACTATTTTTTAATTGTATGTTCTCTTTCCTCCCTCTCAGGAGGCTCCACCACAGAATCCCTCTACAATATACTTTCAAAGCACTGGCGTTCTGAGTGTAGATTTCTTAAGCTTTAGAAGCAGGTTCTCATAGCACCAGGGTAAAAAACAGTAAAAAAATCCACAGTTGGAAGCACAGCTTCCCAGTGATGGAATACCCCCATTTGGTAGGTCACAAATCCACATGGAGAGACAAAAAGGTGGGGTTTGCACACCAGCTGGCCTTTGCGGAGAAGAGATGTGAGCTATTCTCATTCAGATGGTGCCTCAGGAGACTCACAGGCTAAGCCAGTACAATCAGGTGACATTGTTTTCAAGACCCAGAACAACATTGAATGACAATTTAATACATTAGGAGGTGCACTGAAGTAGTACTACAAGACCTTAGCTAGGCACGTGTGATGTGCTCTGGAGACTTTAAACTCCATAAGGAAGGGCTTATACAAGGTGGGAAAGAAAGGAATGTTATTGACTCTACAAACAGGGAATCAAGTCAGAAAGGATTTTGGCAGAAAGCTGCTGAATGATTAGCATGTGAAGGAATCCTGGGCACAGTGGATCCCAAAATAACACTGCTGCTTGCCAAACACCTCCTAGTCTCCGGCCTGCACCAATTACTGAAATATACACACAATAATACTCAACAGTGCTTGAAATTATTTTTTCTGAAACTGAGGCCATCACAAATTCAACACATGTAGTGGCATAAGGTAAGGGGAAAAAAAACCACCAAGAAGCTTTAGATTCCTCCTCTCTGCATAATGAGCCAGATTCTCAGCTAATGCATAGCCTCATTTTTCCATTCATACCTATTGAGCTCTGACATTCTGTACAACTGGTATGTAACAGCAGGGTAAGAATAAACCTATAGACCCAGCCATAGTACTTTCCAGACCCACACAAGCTCATAATGTGGTAAAAGGTCACAGAGCTGTTCACATTTCTACCCTTTGCCGAATATCACAACTTCAGCCATCCATGAGGTGAAAATGTGCCCCAGCACCAAGTTGTCAAGCTTAATGATTGAGTCTTCCTACAAAAGAAAAAAGCTCAGTTAAATCTAAAAGCACACACACAAGTTCTGACCTCTGGTGAGAAAAAAGAATGTGTATTTGTGCCACTTTTAGCTTTTATTAGTTTCCCACCAAATCTCCAAATACTTCTTCTGACTTATTCCAAATTTTAAACTTTTAAATAACTACATTTGCAGCTCTGCTAATTTTGCTGCTCTGGGAACACAGCAAAATCTGGCTGCCACAACTGTGGCTCTTTTGTGTTCAAAACTGCATCACTTATGTATTTAAAAATACATATGATATTTATAAAGCCTACTCAAAACATTACTGAATTGTCCCATTTTCATGTTTTCATGACAATTTATATGTTTTCCATATGGGCAAGTGCTGACAATATGATACAAGTTTAATGGAACAAACTGTGGTTTTCTTTATTGTTTTGGCATCAAAAATCTGCACTTGCATAAAAATAACTCTCTCCTCTATTTTAAAGGGATGACTTTTCATTAATGCAATTTTAAGGGCAACTCTCTCATTTTACTTAAAAATGGATCAGAAATTTTCACTGCTTACCTGTATTTGGGAACATTACAAATCTATTGTAAAAAGCAGCTGACATCCACAGAGTGCAGAATTATTCAGTTGAGTTTTCTATAACTTAGTGTGAGCTCCACAGAAGACTCAGGTTCAGGAGGGGAGGGAAAGATGCCTCACTCTTTTTATCCAAAGGCAGACAGATACTTCCACATCATTCCTCTACTTCTGTTTTCTCCCTTCAACTTTCCAAAAGAAGGAAGAGCTAATGCCTTTGAGCACTAGGAGGACTTTGTGTGCCAAAAGTCTAGGGCTGAAAAAACTGACAGTAAATTATTTCTTTAAAATTTCTCAAAGTCTCCAATATGGCACTGAGAAGAACTAATATTCCTATACTCCAATAGCATATGTACTTCAGCCATCTCCAT
The DNA here is from genome assembly GCF_049639895.1 of Pseudopodoces humilis. NCBI lineage: Eukaryota > Metazoa > Chordata > Aves > Passeriformes > Paridae > Pseudopodoces > Pseudopodoces humilis. The sequence goes on along the minus strand of NC_142209.1, from coordinate 16,516,375 downwards.
CCAGCCTCTGCTGCCTCCCTCTCCCTACCTCACCACAAAGCTGTCCTTGCCTTCTACTTTTCTTCTCTTCCAATTACTGCAGTCCTAATGTAGAGAAAGCTTTCCCGACCTGAAGCTCCTCAGTAGGCAGTCAGACGAACCAACCTTCTTTTCATTTAATCCAGCTCCTACACACACTTCACAACATGACAGACATGTCAAATGAGCCATCCACCAGGCCGCTGACAGCAGTTTCTAGGGCATAAGAGACACCGCTGATGGAGGAGATTGTTAGAGGAAGTCAGGAAGACAAGAAGCCATAGGTAACATCACAAGTGCCCTGCTGAAATCTGACAGCTTAATGGGTATGATACTGCTGGTTATTTTATGTATCTCAAGTCTAGGCCTTGAATAATTACTACTTACTACTGAGAAGCTAAAGTGGAAAATAGATTTTGCCAGAGTTAATAACAAAGGCTAATGCTATAGAAGTTGTGGGTAACAGGCACCACCTCAGTCACAGTCTAAAACATTTTATTTTCTAAGAACTGAATATTGATGGAAGCTGCTATGCAGATGGAACAAAACCAAGTTAATTCACCCACAGATAATGCAGCTGGTATCATATACAAACCTTCTCCTAGGCAGCCTCTCTCTGGGATAGGCATCAGGCGATCTGTTTAAGAAGCAGGCTTAAAAGATAGCTGACCCAGACAGAGTCTCTGGGTGAGTTTCCTATGAACCAGCTAGAGATACTCAGCCACCAACTGGTGCCTCTTCCTTCAAGGAGAACACAGCACCTCCACCAACTGTTCTCTTTTGAGGTGACTCACCTTGGTGACACTACTGTCCCTAGACACGCATATACTTCCATTTGTAACTCTCATGCCTGATGGGAGAAAATCTGCTTGTGCTAGAACACTGGAACAGTTTATGGATTGTCACTTCCTTTTTTTAGTAAGACTTATTTTTTATCAGTTGTGTGGGAAATGTACTTCGCAACAGTTTTACTGCCTTCTGTACACATCCTCCCATTCTCACAGCAAACTGACACTTTGCACTGGTTTGACCTGAAGTAGTTCTTTTTCTTCATGGTAGCTTGTATGGGGCTGTGTTTTGGATTTGTGCTGCAAACAGCATTAATAATTCAGGGATGGTTTAGTTATTGCTGAGTAGGGCTTACACAGCATCAAGGCCTTTTCAGCTTCTCACCCCACCCCACTAGTGGGTAGCCCAGAGGCGCACACGAAGATGGGATGGGACACAGCCAGGACAGCTGAACCCAACTGATTGCAAGGATATTTCATACCATAAGGCATCATAATCAGCATTGAAAATCTGGGGGAAGAAGGAAGGGGGACATGTTTGGAGTTACCATTTTTTATCTTCCCAAGTAACCATTTTCCCTGATGGAGACGGTTGATGGCTGAATACCTGCCTGCCTGTGGGAACTGGTGAACTTAATCCTTGTTTTGCTTTGCTTGTATGCACAGCTTTTCCTTTACTTATTAAACTGTCTTTATCTCAACCCACAAGTTTTCTGACTATTACTTTTCTGATTTTCTCTCCTGTCCTGCTGGTGGGAGAGTGACCAAGCAGCTGTATGGATGTGGGGCTTAGTTTCCAAATGGGTGAAACCATGACAAACCCACATGAACTAGAGTGCAGCTTTAGCAGAAGTCTCCATTGCTGACATTCTCCATCTCATTCTGTCCTGTTTATTCTGACTCATGTTTTCTTCACCCATTGTCTTAGCTTTCCTTATTTTGTTACATTTCCTTTAAAAGAGCTTGTGACTGCAATCTAAGAAAGTTCAAGCTGTAATTTCTTTTTCTTTAGCAAATATTTTAAGGGTAGATCTCTCAACAGCATTCATAAAATGAGCATTAACAGCAAACAAAACAAGCTTCTGAGGAACAGAATCTAATAATGACTTCTCTTGCTTTACTTCTGAATTGTTTTCATATTAGGCACAGTATACATATATAGTTTCATTAGGAAAAATTCTCTGCTTGCTCATGATCTCATCCTTTGCAAAACTACCACACCAGTAGTGTTGAATAGGCTATAAATCACTTGGATGTTCACACGCAGTGTTGAACTTCTCTCACCAATTAAACAGGGGTTTGGAAAAGCTCTGGATCCAAAAGTTCACATGATGAAAATTTTGGCACAGAGGTGAATATTCTCTAATAAGATACACTACACAGAGACGTGAGCAATATTCTGCAGTGGTTCATTTTCCATCTAAGCACAGTGTTGATTAAATAGCTGTCTGCTCCTCCTACATGTCAATAAGCTTGTATTTCAGCCAACTGATTGCTCAGTTACAGAGAGAAAGTTTGCAGACAGGAAACTGAGTTTTTTCTGTGCAACCTAATAGAACTACTAAAATTAGGCAAACTTCCAGGAAGCTGTACAATGGAATGCAATAACCACCTATAGCCTTAAGTCTTAACAAAAATGCATTTTTCAAACAACAGGTTGTCATCAGTCAATGGATGATTTTTCTTTTTCATGTAGCATCCAAACCTACCAAGTTTCATTTGGAGTTTTCATTTTAGTTCTTAATTGTTAAAGTGACTTAATAGTCACTATTAATAATCGAATAATAAATTTTAAAATTGTATTGCAGCAAGATTAAATGCTACACAGTAAAGACCATTGAAACTCTCCTAAAGAATTTTGTTCCTGGAGAGATAAACTTTCCTAAGGAATTTATCTCCTGGATAGATAAACAGGATTTTTTCTTCATAAGGAAATTAAAAAATAGAAGAGATCTGTTCTGGGAAAATGAAAACAGATATTTTTGCTGTTTATCCAGTCTGAATTAATAGTGCTAGTACTCTCAGGGTAACCTGACTTACTCCAGTGAATGTAATTCCTTGCTTTTCAACAAACCATTTGAAAATTAGTTTTTCCACTTTATTAATCATATATTTAGTCTATTTCACTTACATCACAAGCTTCAAAGGTTCTTTTTCTTCTAGCTCATCTCTGCATTTCACCCTTAAAACTTACTTTGCAGTTAAAGCATCCATGTCAAAAGGTACTGTACCATTTGTACATTTTATAAAATAGAACTACAGCACACACATAAAATAACACGTAAAATACACTTCATTTTTAGAAAAAAAATATTATTATAGGGGGTGGTCACATTGCTTTAGTACTTACCAGAAATCCTAAAGTGTTTTCAAGTGGACTGAAGGGCTTGACCAGTCCTAGCAACGGAAAATAGGCCAGAAGACAATGTCGGGTTTTAAATAATTCCTTACAGAAAGACTCCCAGAGTCAAAGTCAAGTTTACTGCATGATTTGGAATTTAAAGCATTTGTTTCTGACTCGACTATCTTTCAGCAGATGTATTTGAGGTGTACAAACACTGAAAGTCTAGACTCCTTTTTACATAAATTTGATTTTTCTACCTTAATTATTGTTGATATTGTACATCATTTAGATGTGATTATGTTATATTTAAGTATTCCTAAATGAACTCACATTAATCTAGTTACCTAAATTAGAGTTGAAAAATTACTTTAATGTGACATCCTGTTAATTTGTTCCTTTGGTACTTTAGCTTTGCATCCCCGGGGCAATACAACCATATCCCAGTCTAATGCAAGAGTTTCAAAGCTCCAGTGCAGTACACAAACTTACGATCACAGGAATTGCCAAACATGATCAGAACCACAGGTTCTCATATCCTGTCTCCTGCAGGGAAGATGCTCCAGGGAAAGGTATAAGAAACCCACCAGGAAGCAACAACAAAATATAACTTGCAATGTGGTCATCCAACACAAACTATGGAAACGGTGATTTTAAGCACAGCTACCATAAGAACAGAGATTAAAAATATAGCAATAAGTAATCACTTTAAAGAACAAGGGATATTTCTATTATGTAAATTTCCCATTCTAGTGACACTTGCTACAACTCTGATATTCCAGCATGGGCTACAACGAAAATTATTTCTCAGGACACAGCTATGGGCAAGAGAGAAAAATGTGCATTTATTCTATATAGTGCTGTTTAAGAAATGTTTCCAAGTGGCTCACAAATTTTTAATCAGGGGAAATGCTTTTGCTTATGCTTTCTGAAATCAGTAGTAAAACTAATTGCATTGTCTTTGGTTTAGAAGGGCAGAATAGAAAGCAAAATTTAACCTTTGTGAACCAAAGGACACACCTATACAGTAGCTTGTGAACCACACAGAGGCTAATGATCTTAATCAATAATAGAATTACAGTAATCCAAAGGTCTGTATACAGCCAAAGCCCTGGCAATATCACAGCTGCAGAAGTTCCACTTCTCTTACTCCATCTGGAAAACAGAGACTGAAAGGCCTCATTTTTGTTCCCATCTCTAGTCAAGACTTCAATCGACACAAAAACTGAGAACCCAGTTCCTCTTCAGTGAAAACTTTCCTAACAGCCATTTTCCATGTCTTCCAAGAGAAGGCCTGAGTAAAGCAAGCTACTTATTGAAGACTGTTTGAAATGAGCTTCCACAAAAAGCACAGATCTTTTGCAGTAAAACCGGCATCAAATTTTACAGGAAAGGGGAAAGTGTCCTTGAAGCACATGAAATCAAGCCTTCCAGAAGTGATAAGGCTAACTCCACACAATGGAACTTTGTTTTTTAATATTTTTTCTTGACATAGTAAAAGATTTTCAACTTTGAGATTTGTCAGGAAACTATATCTGGAATGCCACATGGCAGACCTGAAACTCCAATTCTTTTTAGCTCTATGTCTTTTTGTATAGTTTACAGTACAGTCTAATTACATAATCATTTACTCGTCAATATCATACTTTTTCTCCCACAAAGTCAGAGACAGATTATAATATTATACAATATTTTTCACTGTTATAACAGTCCAGTATGTCTTTACCAACAAACTTTTCTGTGATTAAATCCTCATCTTTCCTCAGTAAATATTTTTTTTTTATTTTAGACAGCAGTCATATACTATAGAAGTTTTTCAAGCAGCAGCAGTGCTTGAGATGAGATGAGATTTTACTTTGAAGCTAACTTAGCTGCATGTACAGGTATCCTACAAATGCAAGTCACATCTCACAGCGTTCTTAATCTGGTTAATAAATCTGACAAATAGTCAAAGTATGCAATAACAGTGACCAGCCCATGACCAACAAAAACAGTGAATAAACAGCTGAAAAAAAAATTTCTAGAATGTTTTCTCACATCTTGGAAAATTAAAAATACATCCAGAATTCAGCCTTGTTCTGTTCTTATCAGTTAATTAAATATAGCTACCCAGATCATCTGCCAGGCTTGAAATTTGGATAATCATACCTGTAATGTAAAATAAACCTGTAAAACAGCTGTACTTACAGAATTAATCACTAGAAAGCACTCAGGTGTTGATGGATCAGCATATCCATGCTTTGACCATTACCATGAGAACAGAATAGAGACCTGCAGTTAGAGACTGCAGTAGCAGATAAGAGATTTGCCAGATTTTCTGGCATACACAAACTGTTCAACAGTACAAAATGCTGAATTATCTGAAGTGATAAAATAATTGTACTTCAGAAATAGTAGCTGACAATGTAGTCAAGAGTTGCTTCTTAGAGGGATTTTATAAATGTGACATTTCTTACCTTTTGAATACTTAACCTTACCCTTGCCTCATGCATTTACCATCAGAGTTGTTGAAGGAGCATGCAGAAAAAAAATTAAGTAGAAAAGAGCAGCACTAAAAACAATACTGCCTATTAAGAAATTATTAAAGAAAGCTGTAAAATCTTGATCATAAGAATGTATTATTCTGAAATCTCCAGAAAATAAACTCAGAATATAAAATAACTATAGTTCTATCATGAGTGGGGCATTATTTTCACAGTGGTGTGTAAATACTTACAAACCAGAGCTCTTCCATATTGCTAAAGGATAATTCAAGGTACGTGATCTTTCCCTCCCCTTTCATCTTTCTTGTAGAAACAAGATATTTCCTTTTAAAAGTATCTTGCCTCACCATTCTCTGAGAAGTTGGGAGCTAGAGCTTTCAGCCAGGCTAGATAAATCTGCTAGTAACTATACTCCCTAGTACTGCCAAAACTGACACAAATGTCTCTTGTAAAAACATTCACTTTTCTGTTTTAAAAGGCATATTAATACATGCACAGTATTTCTGTGGATCGGATGCAGAATATACTCACTAGTTGAAATTGGTTTTATAGCTCTTTTCCTCTCCAAGAAACCTACTGCTTTGGCTGAATTTTGCTTATGGAGCCATCCTATTTCTGCCTGATAGAGATTCAAAAATACCAAATCTCCTGGGAAAATGTATCAGGCAATAGAAAGGATATGCTCACCAAGATCAGATTCAGTTGTGAAAAGGGGAAAGTAATTTTAAGGGTTTTTTAAAAAAAGCTGTTTTGACATATGGTCTTTCTTTGTACATAAGACAAATAACTTTGAGAAATGGTTTCACTGTACCACATATAGGGCCCTGTAGGGCTTTTTCGGACAAAAGGAAAAGATGGTAGTGTGATCTGCACAGGTGTCCACAGGAGTCTAATCAGAGAACACTGGGACTGCAGAAGACAGGCACCAAACTAGAGAACCACTACTGCAAATGATGACAAATAGATGGAAATAGCTTGGTTTAATGGTCAGACCTTAAAGTGAACTTGTAAGATCTATATTCAATAAAAGCCTTTAATGCCTTTGTACTGAAGAAATTGATAAGAGGATCAGTGATATACAAGGGAATATGGAGTACCACAGTACTAGTACAGGTATTTCTAACAGGAACACTATCTTAATGACTTCTTTGTAGATGTTTTATAATGTGATCAATTGTCGGAACACGCATGTGTGTGACGCCTACAGTGTCATCCCCAAACCCAGGTTCAGTTGGACATGTAGGCTGCAAAGACTGATGGAGCTTTGAAATCTCTCACCTCTACAAGGTTTCTGTGACTCTGAGCACCTTAATGTTTTTATAAATCTGGTCTATGTCTACTGGAACAAAGGGACTGATTTCTACATTGAACAACGCAGCTACGTATAAACTGCAACTGCAATTTCTTGTAAAAATATTTATTTCAGCTCTTTCTAAATAACTGCAGTTCTGAAGTATAGAAAATCAGAATCATTAAGTTTAATCATTGATCATTAAGGAAAAGACCTCTAAGATCATTATGTCCAACTGTTAACCCAGAACCACCATCTTCACCACTAAACCATATCCCCAAAATATATGGGAAGTTAAGATTAACAAACCTTTCTTTATCATTTCCAGAGAAAGTTGGTTCCCATTTCCAAATGGCTATTTACTGAAAAACACATTCAGAAAACCAGAGCAAATCTTTGGAACATAGGTATCCTTAAAGCAGTAAAACCTAATCTCCCAGATCTGTAAAAATAAACGTGTTGCATTAATAAATATTTTCAATTGTGTGTCGTGTAAAGAGTCTGTTAGCAGGCCCTTGACCCTTTAGACCATGAAAATATAACAGGAAACTCTAGGATAACAGAAACATACCACTGCCGGACATACAGTGGGAAGTGCTGACAAGTACAGTGCAGATTGTAACAGGTGTCTAACAGAAATTGTTCAATTTATTACTTCTTATTTTAAAAGCAATATATACTTATTACACTTTATATATATATACACTTATATATTAATATACTTATTAATATATACTTATATACTTTTAAAAGCAATATACTTTGCTTTATATTTTCCAGTGACTAGGAACCACAGAATTTATGTGCAGGTAAAGCAGAAGACTGAATGTTCCTCAGCTGGCCAAACTCACTCACCCTCTTCACTGAAAACCAAAAGAACAGAATTTGACACCCCCTGAATTTGTAATTAATCTTAGTAAAAAAACCTTCCATACCTGAGACATCACTGGATAGAATATTTGCACTATAGTTCTAAGATGCTAGTATTATGGGTGCATATTCTATTAATTTAAACATAAATAAAAGCATATATGAGACGAAGCTCGAAGATCCCCTATCTAATTATATTTTTATAAGTTTAATCATACACAGTAAAATAGTGTGTTTTTTCCACTATTGAGGAGAGAGGTAAAAGAATCAAAGTTTCATAAATTACCAGTGGCATGAGATGGCCAGCTGAAGACATCATAAGGATGCCTGATCACCTCTGAAAACCTTGAGCAGGCACCCAAATTAGTCTCCACTCTTGAAAAAATGGTTTGCTCTCTGAAATCGCAAAAAATATAGAGCATATGGCAGTCATACCACAAGAATAACACAGAGGAAAATAACAAAGATACTAAGGTGTCTAAGCATGGTACAACTGTAGCACAGAAGGAAAAGGGCACACTGCTATTCAAAAACATTGACTTGTTTGGCCTATATGTTTCAACAGGGACAGGCACAAGCTATCTTGACTTGTTCTAATGAGAGAAGGTTGCACTACCCTCCACCGACCCAGAGCTGTCTTTGGGCATTCAGAGTACAAAAAAACTTGTTACCGCTCCTCTATATGCAGCTTCTTGCAAGGAAGTTAAAATGTGGCTTTTTATACAAGCCATGTTACAAGATAATTTCTCCTAAAAAAAACTTAGGAAAAATGCTCTTAAAAAAATGCCTGATCTATGTTTTCAGCCCACATAGATATTAAACCTAGTTTCCTAGACCCTGAAAAGCTAATTATGCATTCAATTAGAGTTTCTTAATAAAGATTAAAACTCTGAAGTCTATTACAGGCCCATATTTAATTCAACTGCCATTTTATCCATGCCATGAAAGTGTGAGTGGTAACAATGAATATAAATTATAATACATGCCATAGAGTGAATGCTATTTGTCCAAGTACTTTACTATAAAGAATTAAATTTTGCTATCGGTTCCATAATCTAGTTAAAATTGGTATTCTTTATTTGGTCTTTCAATGTAGTCCAATTTCCTACTTTGAAAAACAAATTCTAGGGAATAAAGAAAAGAGATTAATTTATCATTAAGACTCTGCTTAATTGAAGTCAATTCCGAACAAACTTGAATTCAATTTCTACTCATTAAATTGAATGTGCTCTGCGTTTCTCTCTGCATTGCTTTGAGCAAGCAGCTGAGAACAAGGGACTAACATCAAAATTATTAAATTGAGGAGATTTTATTTGGTCTTCACATGCCAGAGCTGCTTTGATGAGGAGCTGTTTTGGCACTGAAAGGAAACGAGAGCAGCTGGAGGAAAAATCAAATGAAACTAAGCCTCGGAAAATTGAAGAAAACGCAAGCTTAATAATATTTAATAATTAAATTTCCACAAACAATAGCGGCAAATGAAGTAATCTGCAAAGTCTGTGAACTCATTTGCATAATTGATGCCGGTCCCCTGTAAATGAATAATGAAGATAATAAAAGATGTTTCTAAAAATGGGCACAATAACAGCAAATTTCATCAAGCCGCGCGCTCTGATTAATCTGCTCTTGCAAATCAGCAGTGAGGGGGGACGCGTGATTACCCGTGCGGCGGCCGGCACTAGGCGGCAGCCTGGCCCCGGCCCCTGCCCCTGCCCCTGCCCCTGCCCCTGCCCGAGCTACAGGAGCAGGTCCAGCGGCCCCCGTGAGCCGCCTCCGGCGAGGGGCTGCCTGCAGCCCGGTGCCGCCGAGCCCGAGGCGCCCCGGGGGCCCCGCCGCTGCGGCACAGCTCCGGGGGCGGCGGCGGGGCCAGGGACGCCTCCCAGCCGCGCGGCCGCGGAGCGAAGGCGAGCGCCTGTGCCCGCTTTGTCCGCCGGGGCGGCGCAGCCGGGAACAGCCGGGAGCCGCCCCCGCGCCTGGGCCAGTGCAAAGCTCTGCCCCTCAGGCTGTCCTGAGCAAAACGCGGCGTCCTGCTCAGCGACCTTCCCGCAAGCACAAGGCCTCTCCTAGAAAACGCAGTTTCCAGCCGCCCAGGTGAGGGGACAAGGGTCTGATGTGTCACTGCCCGGTAGGGCCCTTCAAGACTGGACAAGGTCTAGCTCGGGCCGCTGAGCACCCGCAGTTTCAGCGCAGCCTTTCAATCCTACCAACACTCCTTCATTCACGAGAAGAAGCCTTGCCATGTATGTGACCATCCAACCATTACACTAATGGAGTCCCTTCATGACACAATGCATTGCCCAACACTCCGCACATCAGCCTCTGCTCTACACAGATGAAGAGTAAGTGCCTCAAGTACGAACTGTTGGCCAGGTTGCTGCTATCTGGCTCAAGTGTTGGTAGCCATAAAATACTACTTTCAAACATACTATTCCATTTACTCTGATTTAGCTACTCCCACAAGGGTCCAACTCCACAGATTTCACTGTCATTAATTACTGCTTTTCACAAGACAGGATTTTTTCACAGATTGAAAGAAAAAAAAAAGGAAATATATTTGAGAAAACAGTTATGCTGCTTCATGAGGCTGATGCGTAGGCTGGCAGTGGACACTATGCACTGGAAACAGGAAGGTGTTCCAAAAAGCGGTATCTTTTTAGAATACAGCCACTACACTCTTTTATAGCATTTAGAAATAATAATTTAAGAAGAAATTACTTCATTGGGATTACTCAAAGGGCTATTTATAGGATCAATCCCCAAACTGTTAATCTGTAGATACAGTTTACTATTCAGTTGCCTGAAACAAGTGATCCATCAGACCACTAAAGAATTTCATTGAATGAGGGCTTTTCACTGTATGTAATATGTAAGTGCTTTATAGCCTAAGTACAAGATACTCACTGTTTTAATTGCACAAATTCTTTTACTCAAATTATGGATCAATCTACCTTAACAACTAGAATTTGCTTGTAGTAAAGGGTATGTATTTCATTACAGAATATAAACTTCAATACTAGACACTCCAGGGAGAAGTCTTTTTTATCAGTCTAGTGAAAAACAAAAAAGGTTTGTTTTTAACGTCATCATTCATTCTTGGGCAAAAATCGTATCCCAAAGATCAGTGGTAATTCTGAAAGGGAACTTGTTGAGAATCTTTTGCACAGTCATAAGTGTTGATACTTGAACCTGCATTTCTCTGTGGCTGGCACATCTCCATTCTTTCCACCACAGTCCAGCCTAGAAATTAGTCAAAAAAATATTCAAAACTAGCATATTCAATACTTTATCATCAATGATCAATATTTTCTGATAAAATGTAGTCTCCAACAGCTCTACTATATAGTTAGGTTGCAATGTATAATTAAATGGAAATTAATTGCATTTTCACAATAAAATATCTAGGCAAAAATAGTAATTCCACTGAACAATTCTGCTTTGCACAGAATCCAGACAAGTATACCACTTTTCATAATCATAGAAAGATGGGAGAACCAAAATCAAAAGGAAAATTTCATGGTTTGATTCAACAATCATATGGAGGATTTAATGTCATTTTTAACAGCTAAATATTTAGACTTGGATATCAGACTATCACTTGTGTGTAAAGACTCAAACAGAAATGTAATTCTTGGAGTTTGAGACCAGTTTTAAGGTAGAGTTTAGGTAATTTTTAACTTAAACAATTGTCATAAAAATTGATCATTTGAAAAATTTTCTTACACTTATATGGTAAAATTTTGATATTTAAAATACGTGTTTCCTAGCAACTAAATCAGAGTACTACATGTTGAGGTGTCAAATATCATGTACTCCAGAATTTCTGTAGCAGAGTCACAGCTTAAGTATTTGTGAGTATCTCATCATACTGACAGTACTTAGCATACTTACTACAGGGTTTGTTTTGTTGGGTTTTTTTAAAAAATATTTCCAATTCTTTTAACAAATACATTTTCCAAATTTTTTTAAAACCCCCAAAACTTAGGGGCTTAGTGTAATTTTCAAAAACAAGTGACACCAGAAAAAAATTGATTCCATGTGAACCTTAAAGCTGGAAGGTTTAAGGAGTGGGAGCTTCTGAAAAAAAGGCAGATAGCCATTCCAATTTCTATTTTAAAAAATGATTGAACAAAATAGTGAATTAAAGGTGAGATTCTCTCCATTCTGTCTTTCCCCACTGCCAGACAGACCTCTCTTTCAGCCAAGGCATAAAGGTGGGATGCAATGTGTGACAGATTCACAATTACTTTTGTAGCGTCAGTATCACAATTCATTATTTTGTGTAAAATGTGTTCAACAGTACAAGTGAGTGTCAAAGTGCATGAAAAAAAGAGTGCAGCAGAGGCTAAATGCAGTGACATGCCTTGTAATGTGGAAAGTTTGAAAACTGTGTCAACAGGCTTTGACAATACCCCTTACAACAGATAGAAATGGAGAAATTCAGTAGGATAGTAGTCACAGATTTTAACAATCAAAAAGCAGATGTTTGATTGATTGAAGTAGTACTTGCAATTCTCAGATGATAATATATGTTGATAGAAATCTGATTCTGTTTCGAAGAATCATCTTTTATTTCCTACTTTTTTGAGCACTTCATTGTTTCTCTGTTAGAAGTCATTATCAAAACATCTTTGTCTGACAATAGGAATGGGAATAATTAGATTTAGTCCAGTCCAGTCCTATTTAATGACTCTAGTGCATTGACTTAAGACCTGACCTTTGTTGACTAATTAAAAGGATTCTGTATCAGATGCAAGTGTTGTGATTGTTTTTGATGCCCTACAGCACTGTTGGTCAGAAAAAATATTCTAGTTTGCTATTCTATGCATGTTTTAGTTAAGGTATTTTTCATCTTTGAAGAGGATGTGTTTGAAGAAAATGTGTCATCAACTCTTTGTCTTTCCATCCAAAATACTGTTTAAAAATGTTATTAAGTTCTCCCCTCAATGAAACACTAATTCAGAGATAGTGAAACTGTGCAATATCTGGATAAACTTATGATTTAAAAAAGCAGGAACAGTTTTTATTAACAGAGGTGTATTTTTTCCTTTCTTTCTCCCTTTCCTCTGCTTTCCCATTCTTAGAATGCCTATGAATCCCATGTCCTGCTCCACCAAACATTCCACGTTTGCATCTACAGACTCAACCCAGACGTCATCCTAAAATACAGATCTTTAGTATATCCCTGTTTTTGTCCCCCAGTATTCCCAAGACTGACAGAATTTAGAAACTCTTGCAGGAAATTGTTCCATTTTAAGTTTCACTTGGTCTTAGCTGACATTTTTCAGGCAGAAGCAAAATTACATAGCTCTTAGTACAGATTGGATGAGCTCTCATTGCAATGGGAGGAAAGGATTAAGGCTCATTCTTCCTTCACCCACGATTTCTACTGTTCCTAAGTAGAGTTTGTGGGTTTTATCTGCAAAGCCTCTCTGTAAATCCAGCCAATGTCTTCATAGGCTAAGTCAGTCTGGGAAGCTGTGTTAGACTTTTTGTACTGCCTTTATCATTCAGCTGCCATGTTTCCCTCTAGAGTCACAGTTAACCTGTCAATGTACTTGCTATGAAATAATGTTTGTGTGATCATTCCAGCTGTTTTTTTTTTTCACTGCATCTTGAAATTGTGCATGGTGTTCTTCCATGCTAGCTGGCCCTAAAGACTGTAAACTTCAGCTAAGTGTTCTGCTATATTTAAAAAAAAAAAAAAGAAAAATTCAAAATAGGCCACCTGACGTGACTTCTATCATACTTTTGGGTTGGATTTCTTCAAAAGGGAGATTTCTCTTCAAACCTTACACCATTACATTATCTAAGTTGAGTTTTATGGCAACTTTCATATTTTAAATGTCATTTTTATTTGCTAGTCTGTAGCTGTTCCTAGATAAGTAATGGAGAAGACAGATAAAAAGTTGTCACATAAACTTCTTACCTGGCTTAAAGATTGATGTAATTGATTGATTGATTGATTAATCTTCTACCAATACTACCAATCATATTGGTATTCTTCTACCAATTCTTATAACTAGGGCTCATACTGTCACATATTTAGTCAGAGTTGGTGACATTTGGTTATGCAACATGATTTTTTCTTTTAGTAAAGGAGATTTATTTATTGCACTATACTAACTTCCATATAACAGCAAGGAGCAATGGACAATCACAATAATCTTATTAGAAAGCTGATATTGAAGGGTTATTTTGCCAGAATGTTAAATTCAGTATTTAATTGCACAAACAGCATTATATAGAATGAAGCAAATCCAAGGGGGATATCTCCCAAAAATAGTAGTGTCAATAAAAAACATTCAGGGGCAATTTTCTCTGGCTTGTTGAGCGTCATCAAACCATTAATTCTAGGTGATACTTTCAATGACACTCCCTCAGAGGAACAATATTAGGCATTCACTTGTATGATCTTCACCTTGTATGAAGAGAATGAATAAAAAATGAAGTTCTTCACTGTGAACTATTCCCGGCTAGCTATTTTCATTTTAAAAACTGTTTATTTTACTTTGACAGTCTGAAGGTTAAATTAACTCTGAGTTTTCTGTTCTACTATGAAGCTAGTGGGAAGACTCAGAGCATACTGCTGCCTCTTACAATGGTAAAGGAAGAGATAAAATGCAGCCAAAATGTTAATACTCTAACACTATTAAATGTCTTAGTCATAGACTCATCAAAACTTTCTGACCAGTGATGCTTTATTCTGTCTAGAGCATACAAGATCTTGATTACTGATACAGAGCCATGGGAAATAAAAATAAATTAGGATGCTGCTTCAAAATAAACATTCCCAGGGATGCATTTTGAATGCCATGCAATGTTTCCTACGCATTCCACAACATGCGTCTATGTAGCTCCAGTAGAGATACTGTTCCTGAGCCAGATACAGAAAGGATTTAGGTTCTTGTACACATTTAAGGATTTGATCCCAATTTACTGCCATTGCCTAAACAAGAGAGAATATTTTGCCCACCCTGACTATGAAAAAAAACATTAAAGTATATTGCCATGCATATGCCTTTGTCCTTCTTAATAAAACACTGTAAGCAGAATTTGGGACATACTCTGCATCACAAATTTTTTAACTGCCTTCTCTCTGTCATTGGTGAATCTTAACTGAATTCACATGGATGGAGAGTTTTCTAAACAGAGGATTTTTTTAAAAAGGCTGAAATTACCGGTCTTTTAGCTGAGGTTAGCAGAATCTATGTGGAGAATAGCACGTGTCACTGCAGACACATACACACACTGCACTGGGCAGCTACACTGAGCCATACCAGCTTTTTCTAGAATAAACTTGTAAAACAGACCAGTAGTGGAGATATTTGCTACCAGTTCACAGAGAAATGAGTTCAGAGCCTTTTGAAATATTAGTTCTGTGCACTAGCTGATAAACCACAGCCTATTTATTATACTATTTATGCCTCATTGTTCAAAATGTACTGGCCTATTATGAGGGGTTGCTACATTGCTAACTGAATGAAAATCTTAAATACAGAGTCCTACCAACTCTTTGTAGAATATCTTTTAAAAGTATATTTGTAGCTGGATATTCAGACTGACTAGTTGTCTTAATTTATGCAAATATAGCCTATAGCTAAAAGCTTTGTATATTTGTTTCCCTATGGTATTAGCATTCAAAAAATAGGACATTCTTTCAAGGGCATTTTATAAACACAGAACTATAATTTATATAGCAAATTAAAGCTTGTACAAAATGTGTGCACTGAGCTACAGATTAACATATTTAATTTCACTATTACCTGCAAACCTATTTTTTTCCATGCACTGCTCTAATTAGCCATATAAAATCAAGTCAATATATTGTAAGCAATTATTTTAGTGGGAGTAGAAAGAGAATCTGAATTAAATATATGGTAAGAGATAATATCTTATGGAAATTAATATACTCATTTGTGTCAAGAAAAATGTGTTCTAGCTAAATTTTGTAAGATAGTTTGGAGTTCAAACATACGACTCATGTAGAAGTTGTAGTTTTATAGCTCCAAAGACATTAGACTGTGGATCTGCTTTTAAGTTCCTTATTAATGTGCCAGTGCTCATTCTTTGATATCTACATATTGTCAGTAACTACTGCCATTTCATATTGTGAAATTTCTCCTATTATGAATATTCACTCCCCCTACAGTCAAATGTGTAAACTGTTAGTAACTGTGTACGTTAAAAGATGGATTTTTTTCCATCATTTAAATGGATAAATCATACCTGGCTCTTCATATTTTTTTTATTATTAATTTTTACTTTTTTAAGTATTTATTTGAGAGAATTAAATGACATGAAAATCAAAAACTTTCCTTTCATTGAAATCAAAAAGTATTCATATAAAGAATAATTTATTTTTTTTTACCATTTTACTCTCAGAAAGTATGAAAGCTAAATATGAAAAGTCTTTTTAAGGAGTAAGAAAACAAAAAGTGATCCATGTGATAATGAACTTCAGCCATTTCCTCCTAATACAGTTTCCAATTGTGATGCTATTCAGACAGCACAAGCCATTTTCTAGCAGTAAGAGCATTTATCTGATCAAGTTGCTGCGATTCAGAATTTTACACTCAATTTCAGTTTTGGAGTCTGCAATATATACCACAGTTAAGTTCCTTTTAAAAGAAGGGTAACAGACTCAGTTCCTCTTACTTCTTGCTCATGATCTCAGAATATCCAGCAAAATACAATGCTAACTACATGGAAGTCTGATGACTACATAACTATATTTTGGCCTTAAAGCAACTCTTCCCCATTTCTTGACATAGAAGTTGCTGTCTGACATAGCTGCCTTATACCTCAACTCTGCCCTGGGAGATAACATGGAATCTTATTGCTTGGAAGGGCCTTCCTAAAAAAGCAAGCAGAAAATAAAATCTTTTAGAAAAGGTACAAAAAATTGGATTATGTTTTTGCCTTTTTGCCTCCAGCATCACACAAGAAAAGCAAATGCACAAGAAACTTCCTGGACCTAGAATTGTGAAGAAAAGTTTACCCATCTCATGAAAATTCAAAGCTTCCAGATGCATTACTGTTTCCTATCCGAATAAATCAGTGAACACTACAAAAAAGCAGTGCACACAGGCATGTTTTAGTTCTTCCCTTAGCATTCTCTCACATTCCAGCTGAACATCCTGGCCACTTGAAGTCTGAGGTAAGTTGATCTCAAACTTCCCACTGTAGCCTTTATATCTTCTATGAACAGAAAATTTTCATTTGAAGACCCTGTACCTGGACAGAACATAAACTACTGGCCAGACTTAAGCAGCTGTATTATACATATATATATAAATAACCACATATATACACAAACATACATTATCATGTGAAACAGCTGGGTTTGGACAAATTGTCATCTCGAGTGAAAGTTATTCTGTTTTATAAATCCAAAATAGTTTCCCCAACTATAGGAGGAATAATTCCCAATCTTCTATATTAAAGTGTACAAGTAAAAGAGGTGTGTACAAAATATTTTTATTTAAAACTTTCCTTAACATTGTATGACAAATAGGCAACATGGCCTCAACCCAATCTGTAAAAATATATGGAAGAACTTCAAATGTGACAGCTAAACTTGCACTCAACATAAAGTGCAGTAGGAGTGACAGAAAAAGTGACAGACAAATTAAAGAGCTACCTCTGTTTTAGCAATTTTTTTGTGACAGCATTTTAAAAGTTTGCTGGGCAATTACTCTAAAATGACAGTGTAGTGCTGAGCAGGTTGTACACTGAGTACATAAAAGAACATGTCAATAGCTATTTCAATAGGCACTTTCAAACTCACAGGAGCTTTAGTATACATTATTACATCATTAAAATATTAATTTATATCAGCTTTTACAGATGTAAAATTGTTGCTGCACCTATTTTGCTAATTAACTCTGACATTTATGCTTTTGCATAAATGTTACATACTTCAGAGATAATTCATTTCTACATGCTCGTTACTAGTCTGTGGATTGAATAAACCTGCTTCTAATATCAGAACCAAAAGACTAAGTATCCAAATACATTGAACATTTGGGTCAGTGATGCACTTTTGCATTTAATTTTTCCTTCCTCAGTTTCTTCAGCTAAGTCCACCCTTGGGTGGGCTGCAAAGAAATTATTTCCATGCAGCATTTTAAAGGCATGTTCATTTTATTGTAGCAGAAATTATGTCAAGTATGAGTTGTGATTTTTTTTTCAAAAGAAAATGGTTTGCCTACAAAGCAAATACAAATATGGTCATGTAACAGAAAATACTCAAGTAATACTACTGAAGAAATATTTTGCATCTGATTTATATTACATACCTTCTGTGTGTTTTTTTGTACATATTTGTTCAATATTAATAATGGACCACTTTAGCAGTTTAAAGATTTTCTGCATATTTCAGTAAAAATGGAATAGGTTTATTTTTCTTCACACCTATCAGAGGTTTTCTAATCACTTTAAAGAAGTACTGTCCTAATCTTCCCAGGCAAAGTGACCAGTTACATTTTTCATCACATTACTCTGGCTGATGAGGTGTTAGAATGAGATGATCCAAACTTAGTTCATATCAGAATTATTCAAGTGATTCTAGTGCCTCTAGCAAAAAATATTAATCCTGAATAAACTCTGCTGATGGAGGGCCAAGGCACAGATAAATAGGGTTTTTCAGTTCCATGGTACAAATTTCAATCTATTCTACTTTAGTATTAGAATTTAGAAATAATTTAGAAATTATCAGGTGTAAGCTGATCTAAATTCCCTGTAGGAAACCAGTGCTTAAATAAATGGATATATACAATACTACACTATTTTGTTATATACTGAAAGGACTTATGAGCCATCCAGGACTCTGTTATATCTCATCAACACTTTAAATGTTAGCGTGTAAATTCAGGGAAAAAGGTAAATGCTATCCAAGAGGAATTCCTATCAACCACCTCAAATAGCTCACATTGTCCTCTTCCCCTGGTCCTTCATACGGATTTGTACTTGGTGTCATCTCATGACGCAGGTTTACATACTTGACTTTGCATCCTGCTGCTATAGAACAGAGCCAGTGTGACAGTCTAGTACCAGTGACATGAATTTCAGAAATTCTTAAACATTTCTAGTTCTAAAAAGCAACATATTGGGATAGTATTGATAGAGGTAAACCACGTTCAATGTTTTCTGAAATTAAAGTGCTTTTTAAACATAATACAAACCAGTCCCTGTAATTAAAGATGGGCTATAGCTCAAGTAAGCATGTGTCTCCCAATAGTACATGCTCAAACCCACACTGAGATAATTTTCTTTGTTCAGACAGAAAATATGTGGGGAAGATGTTTCCAGTGAAATCATACCCGGTCCTGTAGGTGAAGTACACACTGGAATTCTGGTGCATTGGCTGCAATGTGTCTAAAGTCCTGGAACTATCAATCTTAATCTCTGTCTGCTTCAAGACAGTGCACTGCTGAAGAGTAGTTCACAAGCTCTCATGCACTATTCACAAAGTATATTAAATTTTGCACCTTAAGATTCTCTTTCACCTCAAAACACAGTTTTATTCAGATACTGCAATATCTATATTCATGCCAGTAAGTGCAGCACTACCATACACTTTGAAAATAATACACTTTGAAACCCAAGTCTCCATTAGATCCTGCAAACCAATATTATGTTAAATTAATAACCTTAATCTTAAAATATTTATTAAAAACTGAATTCCAAATTCTGGAAGTTTGAGCCACACAATGTCATTAGGTTTTGACCAGCAGTTCTATGCACAGTTCAAACACACTTCTAAACATCTAGTCAATAGCTGTACCCTATTCAAGTACTGAAAGTCATCTGCATTGATTTTTTAAGAAAATTACCAAAACTCACAATACAGCAAAGAAATATCATGCTCTACAGTACTTTTAAAAATTACAGAATGGTTATAAAATAATTCACAGTGATGTATATCATTACACATAAAATATGTATTTTGAAGATTTGTACTATCATTTCAATCACACTCATAGAAAGCAAAAAAACGCAAAAGCAACAGTGCAGAATTTAGATAATACTGACATTAAACTATGCATCAGCTACTCCATGTGTTATGAAGTAAATTTAAATGTACATCACTAAAGAAATTCAGCAGTAAGCAAACAGTTTTCCTCTGGTAAGTGTGGCAAAACTCGCAATACACATTTCTCTCACTGAATTAACTTCTCCCTAGTTACAACAGTCCAACTGGAGTGTCAAAGAATGGCTTTAGTAACACAAGAGTTCAAACTGCATTCAGGCAGAACTCCCATCAAAGTAAATGACAATGGATCTCTCCTACAGCTTTGTTTCTGAAAATGCATACACATGCCTATTGAAGGCCCTGGGCCCGCATGCTTAAAATTAATCCCACTTAAATTTGTGGGCTCAAAGCCTAAAAGAGGGAGTACAAAACTGAGCCTTACAGAAACAATGGCTCAGAGATTCCAAAAGGAATTGCTTAAAAAAACTTATATTAAGACTGCAATGCTTAACTCTTCTAGTCTCCTTTGAAAAAATTTCTTCATTTACCCCAGCTATTTCCTGAGTTCAAGCCTTCTGTGTGCCAGGAAAAAAAGAGAAGATATCCTCACTGCCTTAACTATTCATGCACTAGGATTCATGCACTATATGAATAGTTTTCATCCAGATCAAGTTCTACACTTTATCAAATGGCATAAATATCTAATATGATAATGTTAGACCTGTATTCATTAGTGCTGTAGTCAATGGGGACATATTTGTAACAGTAAGACACTGTCATTTCCGAGGGAAAAGATCATTTTGTGACAGGTAAATTATTGCTATATCTCATTAGGAATGTTATGTTCCTGCGCTAAGACATACCAATTGCAAAGTGGCAATCATCATAATAGCATCAAGATGTTGCTATATATAATCTAGAAATCAGAAGAATGTGTTCCCCTTGGGCCTGCACAGAAATTTCAGTGCAATTATCAATACTTTACAATTAATTTCTGCTAACTTTTCCCCCATAAATCAGTGGTGCACACCATTACGAAACAACCAAAGCATTCCTTTAGATGGACAACTCTTCAAGATCCCAAGCTTGTAAATGCCAGCTGTTTCTCTAGTTCAGAATCAGCTGTATCAGTGCCATCTCGTTCAGCAAGGAAGTCTGCCCTTTGCTAGGGAGCACCAGTAGTTCCATCTGACCTGAAGTGATCCTGGACATGCCCTGAGAGCTCAGTTGCTCTTACATGAAATTCTCTGTCCACAAGCTCTACTGCACCAATCTTGTGTGGATTGGTTGTATCCATACTGACAACAACAGAAATTTGAGACCCCAGATTTAGATCAGAAATACTGACAACCTTTCCTCCTGTTACACAGCTAAAATAAGCCACAAATAATATAAATATTTCTAGTATCAGGCAGTTCAAATGCAACTAAAATTTCCTGCAAGAAGGAAGTCAGTCCTTTCACCTTGATCTACTGCATTTACATAGGAACCCCTCCAGATTTACATTAGAATATATGAATGAAAAATTGCTATTACTTATGTCAAAATGTTACCTGATAAATTTTTTAGAATCAGAGATTACACCACAAATATTTTAATGAAACCTAAAAACAGACAAGTGAATTTAAACTTTTAATTCATTAAGAGCTAACTTTCAAAGTGAGGGACATATGTCACTTCTGGGGGTTTCTTAACAAATCTAAATATTTCACCATGATAGGAAAATGTGACAAGAGTAATAATACAGGATATTATATACTGCTACACAATTTGGAAAAATTACATCTGCTACTGGATAGATGTGGAAAGAGACTGCATTAGAAAACTTCCTGCTGGGTCACAAACATACATCAGTAATGGTTTGTTTTCAGCACAAGAAAAATTGCCATTGTCATATTCCAAAGTGAGTGTAAATTGTTTTATTATAAACTCCCTGTTGGTCCCTGTTTAACTGAGAAATCATTCAATCTAAATTTATCTTTTCTCTGTGGCAATGCCATGTGTTGGTATTACCAAGTTTTTCCTCAATAAAACCAGTATTTCTGTAAAAGACAGATTACATTCTTGATCTTAAGCAACCTTACAATACATTAACTCCTAGTTTGCCCTCATTTCCTTTGATTTGTAATCCAAGGCTCTCAGTTTCATAAAGAAAAAGCCTCATTGATTCACAAGGCAATCAGTCTTTACAAACTTCCATTATACCTGACAATTAGACATGTATGCACATGAAAATATACATTTTGGAAACATGGAAAATTAATGAAAACTATCTCCTATTTACATGACTTCCTGTAGCCTCAATAGAAAGAAATCTTAGTCCAGATTAGTAATGATAGATATACCTATTCCAGCTATCCTCCATTCACTTCATTTTCATTTGATTTGCAGGAGAACTGACCTGCTTAAATAATGCCACTGAAATGGACACAAAACCAATATGTAGCCTTTCTGCTTCTCCTTTTTCTACGTTTTTTGCTCTTCCATCTTATCATTAGCATCTGATGGCAACTGGGTAAGTGTCAAAGACTGAAAAAGAACAGTGAAGCAACACACAGAAATCATACAGGTTCCAATTAGCATGAGAAGGTGTTATTGTTGTCTCCAAGAGTTCCACCAAGGAAGGCTTTTTTGAGGATGCAATTTTTCACACTTAGTGTGAAATGTCAACCTGAAGCAAAATGAAATCCACCACACCTAACCTCACACACAGCTCCATTATACCAACAAAAGCACAGCTGAGGAAATAGAATTAATCTAGGTCCCCAGTAAATACTTAACTGCTAAAGATTAAAATTATTATACCTGCATTTATATGCATTGGAAATATTATAGGTTTTATATTTTATATGTACACATCTGCCCACATTCAAAAGGGGATAGAATTGTTTAAAACAAATTATTTCCTTTCATTTTCTTTAATTGGCAATTACAAACAAGCAAGGCATCAGACAACTCTTCCTATCCACTAATTTAACCTCTGTGGAATAGGAATGTATTTTGCATCTTACCACTCTTCACTGAAAACCTGGTGCAATTTCTCTATTTTCTTTAAGAAAGGAGGTTGAAAAACGTGATGTTACTAGAAACTGTGGGGATCCAATCTTTCTGACCCAGCTTCTCCATGCTCTCACTGGCCCAAGTAGCAGCCAGCTCAGTGTGACTGAGCCAATCCAAGCCAAGTTAGGTGACAGGAACTGTCTCAGAAGAAAGCAGAAGACAGCATTGCTTCCCTAATTATGCTAATGAAGGGCATCCTCAAAGCATGCAATTCATTCCTCTTTTGTAGGGTTTTCCAAAAGAGAATATCTAAGGATGGGTACATAAGTACCTAGCATGTATTTTTTTTAAAATAAACTATTGTTTACTGGATGGAAAAAACACCAGTCCTTTCAAATCTCTTTTTCTAATGGGATTTTTCTAGTTCTTCTGCACCAGGTTTGAGTTTTTTGTTTGTTTTTCTTTCTTTTTTTGCATAGCTGGACAAAGTAGAAGCCACAAGTAGTGAAAAATTACATCAGGTGATAGGGAGATCCTCCAAATAAAGAAGGGAGTATGTCAATTATATTTCTGCAGTATGCAGAAATGTAAGCATTTATCTGGAAAGCGGGTGCTAGAATATGGCTTTGACACAGATTAAACTGAATAAGGGTTATTTCCTATGAGAGAAAAAAGATTCTGAATTTGCCGCTGCCCTTCTCCTGCCTTGGAGCTGTTTTTCCATTCAAAAGCAGGGGATGGAGAAGCTGGAGAGTTCCTGGAGCACATTGCTGCTCCCCACTGGCAGCTGGTACATCCCAGCTATTCCATCTGGGGCTAATTTAAGAAGTCACAGGTGCAGCAATAATCTAACAGCAGGAACTAAGTCATTGTGGTTACACTTTTGGGTATAGAACTGCAGCTACAGACTGAGATCTGTCTCGAGTATTAACTTACATCAGACCTGGTAAGACAGTTACAGTAAATCTTCAGCAGGGATGTCAGAAGTTGAAGAGGAAGAGAAAATTTAGCTGTACTCTGAGTTTTGGACATATGTGGCATACTGTGTTATTCTGGAGATCCCCTAGTCTAAAATGAGATAAAAATTAAGAATATGTGTAACGAAAAGCAGTGACTTCAACTGCTACTGGTTTTCTTTCCTGTTGGGAAAAGGAGTTTGTGAAATATCATTAGATAGTTTCTTGTAGCTGCATGATATCTGTTTATTAAAACCAACCCATAGATGTAACTAGGAAGCGAAGCATTACATTTGCCAATAAAACTATTGCTAGAGAAAAGCACATATCATCCCAGTTATTATCTTCACAAGGGTGTGTTCCAGAGAGACTTACATTGGGCCAATGAATAATTTGTGGGTTTTCTGTTAAAAAAAATTACTGTCTTATGATATTCAAGCGTAACTTTAACCTTCTTTTGGACAAGCATCTAACAATGAAAAAAGAGATTATGCATTTGAATATAAGAGCCTTAGAGAAAAAAAAAAATATTAATCCAAGCCAAGAGCAGTAACTTAGCATACAAGAAATGCATCCAAAATGTGGTATGCTTAGTGGTAGGATCTCATTTATCCCAAGGCTACCAAAACCCAAAAACGTCTTAATGAAGTACAAGTGTATAGCTCAGACAGAAAAATGAAGAAAGTGTCCACCTTGTGAGAAAAGAAGCACAGAGACCCCATTAAAGGAGATATTAGAGATGGAGAATGAAAGCTAGGAAACCACTGCAACACATAAACTGATAAAATGGGAATTAAAAAGCAACCACACACATTTGATTTCTGAAAACTTTTGAAAAGGCAGCAGTTGAAAAAAACAAAGGGGAAGAAATCACAACAGACCTTATTTTTTGACATTTCCCTGCCAAGACCAAAAAAATACAGAAAAAAGCATTATCTGAGGATGATGTGAACACACTAATTGGCAGGCTGGAGAGTGAGTAACTGAAGGGACTTACAAGGTGAACAACATTCCAAGTGCTGGGAGAAATTACTTGTACAGTAATCATTCACCATCTGGGAAAGAATTAGAACGCCTACCCACTCCTCAATGACCAAAATTTCTGGGGCTTGTTGTGGTGGGAATATTATTTAAATTAAAAATATGAACAAGCTAAAAATATTTTGCTTCACAATACATTTCATTGCTATAATTTTTCTGCTAACATGAAGTGCTAAACAGAAGTCCTTTTATACCTGACTCACTTGTTCTATTTCAAAATTCAGCTAGTCAATCAATTTATTTCTATCTGTACACCTTAAGAAACATGTCTTGAATGAAAAATATCCTTTTTAAGGCTGCCTTTCTCCCATCTCCAATTTTGTTAATTTTAGCTGTTTGTTACAGCACAGCTGTAGTGCACTATAAACATGGAGGGGTGAGGGGGAAGGGAGGGCTTTGGAAAGGGCATCTGGTTCAAGGTTAAGATGAGATAAAGCCATAACTTGCTTTAGACTTATCTATGTCTCATCTCAGCTGTGCAATAGGACCCTCTCTTCTTGCTGAGCTGCACTATCTGATGCTGATACTGTGTATCAGCTGACAGACTTCTTGAGCTTTATTCTTGCCACTGTGATTTCAAAAGATGGCTACAATTAAGTATGGACAAGTATTTAGCAGACTGAAGGAAATTTGGAAGTAAGTTTTATAGTAATGTTTTTCACAACCATTAGTCAGCTAAACCTGCATCTTGTAATAGAATATTCACAATTATTGCCAGTTAAATTAAGGTTTTGTTAATCTCCAGTTCATTCTTAACTATGTCTTGCTATTTTTATGTTAATTCAGACTATTTTAAATATACTCAGCTGTTTGAAGTGCCTGATGGAACATTTTCAAAAGTAACTAATTAGAGAAACAACAGGAACATAAGTTAAGTTAGAAATAATCTGCAGCAGAAAACTCCTTTAGGGTCTTTATTTTAGGGAGCCAAACAGTGTCTTAAGCACAGGAAATGGCTAGAAAATGCAGAGGTTTTCAGAAGATTTCAGCGGAATTCTGGAAGTACTAGGTAGCAATATTACCCAAGACAGCAAATATCAAGAGGTTTTCAAAAGTTTTTGCTTTGGCTCACTTCTATGCAAAAGCCATTATGTTGATTCTAGAATACTTTTGTCTTCCTGCATTCCAGAAGCAGCTATCAGTTCTCTACCATTTAAGACTGGTCAGAACTTTAAGCTTCAGCTGAAGAGAGTCCAGAGATGCTCATATCTGGTTTTATGCTTCAGTGACCACTGAGTCTCAGTCAAGTTAATAGCTTGGATTTTGATCCTGTTTTTCTCTTGTACCATAACAACTAAAAGAAATTGTTGTTTTCTGTCTTCCATCAACCATTGTAAAATGTCTTCTTAAAAGAGCATGTGTTTATTTATGAGAACAGCTTCAAGTAATTTAAATTTTGTTTTCAGAACAAAGGACACTGCATTTACAAGTAAATTCCACTTACTTGCTTCTGCAGCATCCATACCTGACATACTTTGTCAGAGAATCTGATTTATAGAACTTAAATTTACAGCAGATAACCATGGACCCAGAAATACCATGACTGTAAAATATTTGCTTCTGATTTGTTTTATTCAATTTCTATTATTAAGCCTTACTAAAGAACAACTGGACATTCATTACAAATGTTATGCAACATGCAAAATGTATAGGTTTGGTTACTCCACTATGTTTTTGATAGCAAAAATAAATTTTCCTAAAACAAGACTGAAGATCATTTATGGACTATCCCCTGCTCTGTTTTCCATTCAGCACCTAAATATTCAAGGCAAACCGAAGCTTAACTCCACATATTATGAAAACTACCATTTAAAATTTATTTATGTTTAAAATGACCTATAAAACTTTTCTTCTAAACCTCAGTTGAGGTATCAGTTGCTTAAATATATTCATCACATTTAGCAGAATCCTATCATCTCTCCTCTTCCTATTTAATTAAGAATTACTTTTGCTAGCCACAGGAGAATCAGAAGAGCTTTCTTCTGAGTTATTCAGAAAGTGGTAAAATAACATGCAGATAGAGCAGCTGACAACATAAGCAGGGTCAGTATTAGGACAAACTGGCCAAAAAGAGCAGCTTTTGGCATAATTTTAATCAGTCCTTGGGTACATGAAATGTCATGGACTTTCATATGAAATAAAATTATCCCTTTCTCTTAGCTTATTTTTGTTCCAACTAATCCTCTAACTCTTTATTAAACATTATCTTTACCATCTGCTCTGGGTGAATGTTCAACACCTTGCAGAAGAACTCTGGGCTGATTGGTTTTTATGGGCAACATGATCTGAGTTTTATGCACATACTTAGGATTATGTCAAGGACAAAGAGGATGAATAATCCATTAACTATAATAAGCAGGAACCCGTATCAGTGCAGCTAGAACATGTGTTACGTTTCAAAAGCAAAAGATGAATTAGAGATACGTGGATCATAAAACACCCATAACTCAGGACCCTCTCTATACCAGGACATCATTTCCATACATACACACTCCACTAAACAGCATTCCTGAAAGTGACGTTTCATTCTTGATGAATCAGACCTTATAGTGCTGAAATGGCATTTCCAGGCCTACAACATGCAAAGAAATAGCTCTGCTGAATTGGGCATTCCTCTAAGATGGAACAGATGGCAGCAAAATATCTGTCCCATGCATAGGTCTTTCAGGCACATCTATATGGTCAATAATAGAACTTTACTCTATTTTCATATTTTCAGTAAACCTCTAAAATAAATTATCAAGGAACTGCTGCTGTTTAAATTCCCAATTTAAAAATTTACACTTAAAAATGTAATTGTCAAAAGTTAGTAAAAAAAAAAGTTACTATCAGTTAAATCCAGTTATTGCTTCCACTCTTTGATTACCACAAACACTAAAATAACATTATCACTATTAATTATGATATTTAGTGTAATGTATATGAGCCCACCAAGACTGCATTTGTCATGAAACACATAATTGTAAAAATTTGGTTCCTTGCTTGCAAAGTTCATGTAATTACTCACCTTTTCCATCTTTCCACATCTTCTGCAATAATTTGTCTTCCTCTGGCTAACCTTTCAGACCTTTACCTTCTCTTCCACTATAAAGGTTTATGATCCCAAAATGAACAATTATGATGGTATCTGATAACAGTATATTAACAACAGAAAATATCAGAACAATAAATCTTTACTCATTTCCTTTGATGCAGAAGGTTTGCACCATATGTGCAGTATATGTGCACATATTTGCACCATAGCAGTATGCACTAAGGTGTAATGACTGACTACTCTTCTAAATATTTTCAGCAACTTGTTGAGAATGATTTGACTTATTGAGCAGTACACTTCACTGCTGTATCATTCCATACACAAAAGGAAGGATCAAGGTTCTCCACTGGTTTAAGTCATCTGGATTCTGTTGATTTCAATAGAACTGTGTTGATTTGAGTCAATGGTGTGCTCTATACACTTTTAGAATCAGTGAATCAGTAAGGACTCTGAGAGAGGTTGTCATTACTAGCTACTGGATATGGTGCTAAAGACTATGAGAATTGTCCAGTTGAGAGCTTTGACTGGCATCAGAAGGCTGTATTAAATCCCAGTATTCAAACCTCAGTACAACACATGCTTTGGCTGGCCAGGGACCTCAACTTTTTTACCTGTTCCTGTAGTACACACTAGGACCAAAACAAGCTTACAAGCAAATCACAGAAACCATGCT
This sequence comes from Pseudopodoces humilis, assembly GCF_049639895.1. Taxonomy (NCBI): domain Eukaryota; kingdom Metazoa; phylum Chordata; class Aves; order Passeriformes; family Paridae; genus Pseudopodoces; species Pseudopodoces humilis. The sequence continues at coordinate 16,487,906 of NC_142209.1, read as the reverse complement.
CCATGAACCATGCTCCAGACTACTGCCCTCACTGGATTAAAGGGAGACCAGATTAGGCCCAAGACCATTTACTGTATAGGGACCTGCTCAAGATGCTTGATCTAAATCTCAAATGTGCTAAGTAACAGATGAAAAGCTATACCATAATTGCATAGCTCAGGTGCTTAGTAAACCTATATTTCCTGTACTTCCAGACTAGTGACCAGCTTAGAAATAAAACCTAGTAAAAAATAAAAAAATAATACAGCTGAAAGAGCTAAAATAGTATTATACTAAGCTATGAACAATAACCTAGTAACTTCCTTTCCAATTCTTCTAGCCATGGGCAGCACTCAGTGATAGTCATAGGTGGGCAAGGAAGGATCCAGTATGTTTAGTCACAGAATTTCCTGTGTTAATAATTAGCTGCTTAATACACACCCAAGAGTTCTTCCTAGACTAACAAGTCTTTGTGAATTCCCCAGTTCAGAATACAAAGTTCATTACTAAATGAAATAATAAACATATACATAATATTCAGAGTAAATCTCCCTATGGATATTACTATTCTTAAATAGATAGAAAAATGGGTTCCAAACACTCAAGTCTAATCAGAGGTCTGGGCCACTCAGCAGAAGACATCCCTATCAGCTCCCATCCTGAATTTCAAAGACTCTTCAAAAAGTACAAAAGAGAGTTACTTTTTTACTGCTAATGCTTTCATTAAACCTCTTTTTATGAAAGTAAATTAAAGTTATTTTCCAGTGCCAATTATCAACCTAATATTTGAATTTTAAAACAAAATGTTAGTGTTCTTTCTTATCTAGAAAGTGTCTCTCCCCCTCCCTAAATCTTATTACATACATACATGCATGATTTAGCTGAGGGAGATTTTTTTTTAAATCCCACTGTCCTTTTCTAAAATAACAACTTTGAAAGTATAAAAAGAGGAAAGCAAAAGAGTTATGTAAAGTGTTAAAGGGTAATAAAGATTTTATATATATCTTAACTGTTAGCATGAGTAATATACAAAATGGATTTGTTTTAGGTTACCAGCTTTTATCCAGATTATCCAGACTATCAGCATCTGGTTTAAGTCCCCAGTGTAACCATCTGTAGTAATGTCACATAAAGGATTAGCCTTATCTGACATTTGTAAAGAATATATGGATGGAAGAAGAGGAAGGAGTGTGACATAGAGTACAATGGGTAAACCTTAAAATCAGGTGAAACCACATCTTGTTGATTGTAACCATGGGATTTCTTTACTTTTCAAATGTTACCATATGTATTGAAAAACAACATATCCTCACAGATTTTTTTAAAGAAAAGCAGGCAAACTGAGAAAAAATATTTTTATATTTGACCTTTTAAGCATAATTAGAACATTAAATAAAAATAAAAATAAAGCCTACTTCTCCATGTTCAGTTACGACAGATGGGTATGATCACAAAAACATCAAAGGCAGGCTTATCCTAATCCTGTAAAGTGGTAAGTGCCTCCTGAAAGGTCCTGAGTGCCTTCTAATCCTACTGAGGATAGGCTGCAAGTGCATCAAGAGGTAATGGGAACAAGTAATAGAAGTAATAGAGGTAATAGTGGGCTTTCCTGGCCACATGAGAAACAGTTTGTATTAAAAAGATCTGATACATTACGAAATAACCTAATTCATCTAAACACAGAAATCAGAAAGTGGGAAGATGTGTGTTTATGCTCCACTCTCTGTAAGTTAGTCCCACATCATGCAGCCCTAATGCTGAAAATCTGGCTTCTCTTCCAGGCTTTGTTATTTGCAAAAAATTGCACAGTATCTCAGGTCAATATATTTACTCCTTGGCATCAGTGTATTCTTTCCACCAATGGTGAAACTGAAGTGATCTGTTCTTAACAGATCATCAAGTTGTGCAAAATTGACAAGACATAAGAATCCATGACCACAATTAGTTATAATGCATCAGAATGTATGATGAAAAAGCTGGGGTTTAAAACAGAAAGAAAAACTCTAATCAAATGCTAAAAAATGTTTTGATTTAAGGGTTTCCCCTTTGGTGTAATCAAATATTTAGGATAGGGGAAAGGAGAATAAAGGATTCTATTAACTTAAGGCAGGTACCACTAACTTTGGAATTTCAGCTGAATTGGAATGACTGCTGATCAGGTCAAATTCAGCAAGAGTCTTTTTATTAAAAAATGGCCAGGTAAAAGGTCTCAGTGAAGATTGGGCTGTGTGTTTTGAAGCTAGGTGGCATGAGAACACAGTACTGCAGTGGAGTGTAGCAGCTAAACAAACAAGGTATATTGTGACAATGCCAACCACTCCTGCCCAGTTTAAAAGAAGCTTGCTCAGATACACTGCAAAAGTACCTTATGCAAAGTCATAGATGATATCTAGTGCAGCCTGAGAACTAAGCCTCAGCCAGTTTTATCTCATCACAGTGAAACTCTAGAATGTTCGCATTGGTCATACAAGACATGGATATCTTATTTCCTTTGGTGAAACAGCCACAATTAATAGCTGATATTAAAAAAAGGCTTCTTCATATGTGTATTATTAGATGTCACATGTCCATCAAGCTTGGAGTTTTTTTTCAGGTATCCAGATACTTGTTACCAGGCAGAGTGTCACTAATACCTATATTTTATAAATTTGCATGAGACATTTTTATAGCACATGCTGTATTGGCACCATTGCCCAATAGTGCATGCAATTACTTTGTTGTTGCTGTTGTTGCTGAGGGCCAAGCTCTAACAAATTAAATTTAGAGAAGGGAAATAGGCTTATATGCAAATGGAATTAAATGCTGACACAAGGATAAAACAGCCCCGGATTTAGACAGGGCTCTCCCCCCGACTTTTTAACCAATCATTAGATTTAAATTGAACAGACAGATTCATCTTTGATTTAACTCCACTGTAATCAATGGAACTGCAGCAGGGATGAACCCAAAGCAATATGTTTTTGACAGGTTTTATGCAGTGGCTATCCAGAATGAAGCAGATGAAACAGATTACTTTTTTTGCTTATAATTTATGAAATTATTTCACTGTTCCCAAATCCCTACATCAAGGAAATTAGTTGGTGCATAAAAATGGATAAAGTAGGCAGTTGCATGCCAAATACCAACTGCTGACTACAGGCTCTGTACCCCAATACGCAAAGCCAAAATATTTATCTGACTTACCTGTGATCCAGAACAAGCTCCCTAATGGTGTCAGTACAGCTGGATAATCGCACAGTTTCTCCTCAATGTCACTTGAGCTGCATAAAAAGAATGAAGTACATTTACTATCTCTATAATATTAGTATCACATAGGTTAGTTTCCAGAACATAAAGCATGAAAGTCTGAGTACTCCCTTTTTTCAAGCAGTAAAGCTCTCAAGTTTTCACCCCATTCATATTTGTTATCACATTCCAATCATTTGTATTTCATTGATTTCAAAACATAGAAAAATGGTCCATCAAAATAATGCATTTTATAGATGTTACAAATTGTATTATAATCCTTCTACATTTCCACCATGGAAACTACAGTAATTTTCAAGTAATAAAACTTCATGCTTACTTTCTGGAGTTCTAATTCTAAACATTTCATTCTGTTCAGTGACTCAATATTATCTGGTAGTACCACACTCAACAGCATTCTTTCTTTCTTATGTGGCAAAAAAATTTAGATATCTGCATGGATTCAGGAGTCTAAGCAAAACTAAGATACCAGATGTCTATTCATTAAGAAGTCAAATCGGCATTCAACTGCCCCCTTAAATACTAGAAAAAAAGTTTTCAGCTCAAACATTATAAGCATGATTTCTTTCCCTAATCTTTCAACCAATGAAATAAAAAAAGCATTTTAAGAAGAGACACATGCATCAAATGCAGTATCTGGGAAAAAATTTGCTGGATTAGTATCAGCCTCGTAGAGTAACATTAACTGCTTGCTTTCAAACTTCAAAGTGGTCCATTAATTTTTAGCTCTTTCTTCTATTCCAGCTTTGAATTTCTTCTTTTTGCCTGCCAAAATACCTGAATTGATCTGTGGTTGCAAGACTATGACTCTCCATGTGTGTCTTGTGTCTGCAAAGAATCAGTTTTCAAAACAGAGAATTCAAACTGAAGGGAGGCTGTCCATAAAATCAGTTAATCAATTCATGAACATACTATAGGGTTTTCTGATGAAATAATAAATACAAGAAACTTATATTAGAACTCTTTAAAATGCTCTTGAGTCCCGCATGTGCCCGGCTGCTGTGCGGGGAGGGTTCTCTGTGCCCTGGAGCCCCGCCGGGCTGTGCGTGCACACCCTGCGAGCGCCGGGCGGCTGCCGCTGGCCTGGCCCCGCCAGTGCAAGGGCCAGCTAAACCACAGCTGGGGAAGAGCCGGCTAAACCACAGCTGGGGAAGAACTGGCTAAACCACAGCTGGGGAAGAGCCGGCTAAACCACAGCTGGGGAAGAGCCGGCTAAACCACAGCTGGGGAAGAACTGGCTAAACCACAGCTGGGGAAGAGCCGGCTAAACCACAGCTGGGGAAGAGCCGGCTAAACCACAGCTGGGGAAGAACTGGCTAAACCACAGCTGGGGAAGAACTGGCTAAACCACAGCTGGGGAAGAGCCGGCTAAACCACAGCTGGGGAAGAGCCGGCTAAACCACAGCTGGGGAAGAACTGGCTAAACCACAGCTGGGGAAGAGCCGGCTAAACCACAGCTGGGGAAGAACTGGCTAAACCACAGCTGGGGAAGAGCTGGCTAAACCACAGCTGGGGAAGAGCTGGCTAAACCAAACCAAAGGTGTGCAGCTCTCACATGGACATAACGTCTTCTACTAGGAACACTTCCTCTTCATTTTTCCCCAGTGCTAGAAGTTTATGAGTCTCTTATCCAAACTAAATGATGTACCTAAAGAAAGTTTTCTATTCCTTTGGGAAAAAAGTAGTAAAATGGAGAGTTGGATAGGAGTCTTTTATGCAAAACAAAACTAAATATTCAAAATATGCAACTGTGTAACCATCATAGATATCTAACACGGAAGTAAAAAATCAGTTCATTTTGAGAAACTTCCCCATTCATGGGAAAGCACCCACAACAGAGAAAGAACAAATGCAAGTAAAAGGAATCAACCAAACACAGAATCTGAGAAAACTTTCAGGGAAAAGCATTTTACCACCCCTAATATGATTGAATATCTATCTTGCAGATAAACAGTCCAAACAGTGGGGGAAAAAATAAGTAACAATTTCAGATTGAATTAAAATGAACCATTCGATGGTACTGAAATGTGAAACAGGAGAATTTGGATCCTTCTTGCAGTGTCTGACTTGTTATGAAATCTCATTTGCTATCCTGTCTGCCTCAGTATCCTCCATTCCCTTTCTCAACTCTGGTGAGCTACAGAAGTTATGCACCAGTTCTCACAGTGGACACATCTATGCTAACATCAGAAGAGTGACAGAGGGGGGTGAATGAAAACATTCTCAGACTAGCTGTACTCTCACTGGCCTGCTTAACAGACTTTAGTTGTCCCAATAAGTATCCATGATGTCTGTCAGATTGGCATCCTGTGCTATAGTGCATGTTTCCTGTCAAAGTTCCTTCATAAAAGTTTCTTTCAGCTATGCCTACCAGTCCTTCACTCCCACCACTTACATACAGTGTGCAACAGTAATTTTGATTAAGTGACACCTGGATCTCAATGGGCCCTCTTAAGCACTACTTCATAATACATAAAACTAGGTGCTGCTGAAATACAAGCAACTTTCTTGCACTGATGATTTGTTGTTGGACTAGCCCTGCTTTTCATCCATTTTGCTTCTACAAAGCATTTCCTGTGAGCCTGGGCAATTCATGCCTGCTCTGCCTGGAGCGTAGATCCCTGCAGTCGGTGCACTGCTCAGTCCCAGCCAGTGCGAGCCCTCTGCACCAAGCCCTGCAGACAGACACCCCCGACATGCACCAGTCAGAAAATGCATCGGGCCCCCCTTGCATGCATTGCAACAGCCACTGCACGGGTGGTTGCTTAATGCCAACGGTGTGATGCATATTTCCTGTGCTGAAGGAAATTGCATCTTTCAGGAATTGGATCAGGCTGTGGAAAAAAAATAAAACAGCTAGGGAGAACATATTTCAATATGAGTGAGCTAATTATAATTTTGGCTCCTAAAGCTTTTTAACAGCCAACATATAAAGTCCAGCTGGCATGTCCTTCCGCCTGCCTGAAGGAAATAGTCCCAATTTATAGCATAATCAAAAATCATGTTTCTATATTTTTGGGTTGTTTTTAAGTTACTGCCAATAAATCAGCCTATGGAAAAGCCTCAGATTGCTTTCCAAGTGATAGAGTGCCAGGAAGAAAAAGTTGCAATGTATACACATTTTACTGCCTCTACACTGGTTTAAAAAGCACACAAGATTGCCTTGGGAAAAGGGGAAAAGAAGTATCAGTTAAATAAGGAATTTGTGAATCACATAGCCCAGTGCAAGTAAGAGGCCATTGTTAATTTTCAGACTATTGTAAAGCCGTTCGTGAATTTGACACAGTTCAAAAACCGGTTACAATAGTAGGATGAGAGGATTGGGCTATCTGCTGAAATGAAATCCAGCCCACAGAAACAAAATCTTGCAAGAACCCAGCATTGAAGTATGCTGTGAGAATAAAAAATCTATAAGCAAGTGCATCAGTATGGTCTTTTAAAGACCAATGTTATTTGGTATGAAGGCAGAGGGTGTTGCACAGCTCTGAACACAGGTTTGCTAAGTATATCAGGCTCTTACTTCTTTCTGTCAATTATACTCTGAAAACTTTGAAACTACCACATATGTACAGGGAAGCAACTGTATTGATTTTCACTCACTATAACTATAGTAATAAATCAATCAATATCTCTCCGAAAAATACTAATACATGCCCTGAAACAGCATTTTGAGTACACACCTGCAAAGGCAGATAAATTTTTCCACATCTAGTAACTAAAACACTGCACCACAAATAGCAGTTTGCAGTGAACAGCATTTATATGTCTATTTTTAAGTGATGTTTCTTTAGCAATATAATTATGATTTTGATTACTTATGCATCAACGTAAACTAAATTAAACATATTCTAGGTTGTATTGAAAAAAATGTAAGTGACCAAATCTACAAACTTTATTAAAATGCACAACTCTTATATGATCAACAACATAGATTTCAGCATGACTCTTTTTGGATGTAACAAGTTTGTGTATTAACCCTAAATGAATTAAAGCCCAGGAATGTGATCTTGATTAGTAATCTTGCAAACCAAGGATAAGGAATCAAACTTACTCTTCAACTGATAGTCACCTTGTGGGGATCTGTAGCACACGAAGTTTAAAATGTAACATTTACTCAGCTTCTGAGACTGGAAGTTGAATAGGGTACACTTCCTGCATTCTAAGGTGCATCGTGACTTGAATGCAATTTTCTATGCCATATTCATCTACTCTACATTTGTATGCTCAGGTATTCAAATTCCTTCAGTCTAAGTCAATGCTTGTCCAAGCCATCCTGTCTAACAGCAGAATCTAGATGGAGAACTTTAGATGTCTGAAGAAACACACAATTTCAGCAATTTTCTCCAGTTGCAGAAATTCTTTCAGTAGTAAACAATGTGCAAAGCATGCTTTGGAAGGAAATGAAGGCAGAATGGAAACTTGCCTCCACACCTTGCCTGCTACTTCAGCCTTTAGCCTTTGTAACACCAAACCCTTCAACTGCTCCTGATGCCTCTCCTTAGCATGCATTATCTTATTACACTATAAAGAATATAGTTTGAAGTACCAATATTTTATGACTTCCTAGTTCAGTCTGTGACAATTGTCCAGCACCCATCAGTCTCCCGGTACTAATAGCTAGTTATTTACTAGCAACTACATCCAGAACCCTGATTTTCTCTCAGGACCCCTGAAGATTTTCCTGTCTTATCAGTTAAATACAAAATTCCACACATTTTTATACCTTGTCCATCTGGGTTCCTTAACTATATACCTTTCAGAGGTAACATTTGGGTTGTATGAGCTCCTGAGGAGAGGATGTCAGTCTTCAGGTCTGGGGCTACAGGAATTGCCAGGATCCATTTCTTGGGGCTGGGGCAGGTAAGGCAATGTCCTTGCTTGCAGCAGTGATTTCACATTATATCTGGTGAAGACAGGACTCATCACCCTGGACCAAAGTAACACCATAATCAGTAGACTGAGGGAGGAGAAACTCATCACTCGTTAGATCACATCTGTAATACTGTATTTGGGGTTGGGATCTCTACTTCTCAAAAGACACAGGTAACCTGGTGAGTCACCAACACTGTCAGGGACAGAATATACATATGTATCTCCAGAATATATGTAAACATCCAGAATATACATATATATATACACACACGTGTATGTGTGTGTGTGTGTGTGTGTGTGTATGTTTCCTCATTTTTATATATACATACACAAAGACAGAATGCACACATACATATATAAAAACATAAGCATTTTGACTCACAGTTGGCTGTGTGCTAGAAAAATATCTAGATGATATACTCAATATATATTTTCATGGCTTTCCCCTTTTATTTAGCTACTTTTAGGAACAGGATATTGGGCTAGACAAACCTTAAATGTGATTCAATATGAAAGTTTTTATAAATATTGTTTTCAACTGTTTCAGTAACATGTTAAGTTAACTATCCCAAATATCCACAAAGCATGATTGAAAAGAATCCAAATAATTTAGAGGAGTTTGGATTAGCTCCTGTTTTCCATAAAGGAAGTATGAGGTTCAGCAGAGTGGAAGACAAGATGAGCCATAAGAGAATCAATCTGCATCCATGGTCCACAAAAGTCTGAGAACTACCAAATCACTAAGTACTCAAAATTGTGTGCAAAATATGAATAAAATATTGATTTCATTAAAAATGTTAAGGACTACTTAATTCAAAAACATTTTATATGTTTGCATATTTATTTCCAAATCTGCATATCTGTTTGCATATATCTTGTAAAGCTGAATGTTAATTATAATTTAAAATCATGTATAAATTGTAACCAAGAATGTTGTATGAATTTTTGAAATAAGAGACACACTCAAGTACCATTAATTATAAACTGCCATTTAAAGCATACTGAAGCACACCTCATATTGAAAAAATATTGAACCCTTGACAAATAAAAAAGGCAGCAAGAGTTATTAACTGGTCTAGCTGATTAAATGGTGTCTCCTACAAGCATAGCATAGATTTTTTTCCCCCCTTTTTCTCCCTCCAGACCTTTCTCCCTCCTGGGTTACATTTACTTAGAAATGACACATGACGATTTGGTGGCCAAGGTAAAACTGCTATAAAGACTGCATGATTCACTGGTTTATAGTTTCTGTTTAGGCCAATTCTCTTTTTGAATTTTTATTCATGTAGAAGTGACAGTAATATATAAAAATAGACAAAACTTCATGGGTTACTTTAATGGACTGATGTCAAATGAGGTGAGTTGAAGTGATTTTCTCACATGCTACTTAGATATGTGAAATGATTCTGAGTAATTTAAAAAGCAAGGTCAAATCTCAAGCAGCTTCCAAAAACCTAGGCTTTGCTAAATATACAAGACATGATGATCTGACTATCACTTGAAGTGGCAGTTGGAGACAGTCAAATCTCTAATAGCTTTAGATATAAATCCAAGGTCAGCTATCCCAGTAATCATTAAGAGCCAGGAGTTTCCAAAAAAACAGTTCCTTAAGAATACTGCAAAAGTATTATTTGCTCTTGTTAATTTTGAGAAGATGTGTAGAAGATCCATTAATAGTTAAAGAAAATAATTCAAATGTACAGCTTGCATAGAGAAGGCTCCACAAGTTTATTAGCGCAAATCAGTATTGCTGCCCTTAAAAGTTACCTATCTCTGCAACAGGCTGTTCCCTTAAGCAAGGACAGCAGAAGTCCACTCCTCTCTCTAATCACTCGAAACCTGATATCTTCAATTACATGAACAATGCATTAATCCATCAGGCTGAAAAGTATATAAGCACAGGTGCAAACTCACTTATTTCTGTGCTAGCTTTACCTCAGGGGTGGTAACATCAGTGCAAGGAGCAGACTGACAGCCAGGAGCAGTGAAGTCTCAAACTTCAGCATGTGTTATTATACAAATGGGACCACATTGATCAGCTTTAGTGATGATGCACTACAAGTTGGATTCGGCCTGCATAGGTCTGGCCTAACACTGGCATGTTATCAGCCATTCACACTCCTCGGTCAAGCAAGGATTCTTCAAATGTATGGAAGCCTCTTTGCATGATCTGTATTTCCCACTAGAAATATAGACTACAGCAAGAGGGAAAGCCAAGAGATGCACTATGGAAATACAGTTCTGTGGTTATCTCTCTGTTTAAGTGTGACTACAGAAAAATATCCAAAGAGCAGCCACCTCAGAGACATAAATCTCTCATTTAATCCTGTCTTCTGAGAGATACCTATTCTGCCTGCATGTTCTTTCTTCTTCAGCCAGCACTTGAGACTAAGCAAGTGGTTCCATTAGAGGATGTGCATACTCTAGCACAGAGGCCTGCTACTAACATTTCTTCCACCATGAAAACACTATTCACACTCGCAGAGCTGAGTTAGATTTGCACTAAACTTTAATAGTTGTGGATTCATAGAACATCATGTAAAAAATCATGGCAAATTTTCTTGCTCTCTGCAGGAAAATAATGTGAAACCCATGAGTTATGACTTTTGATTTTTCAAGATTTCCTAATTTTTTTTTAATTTTTCTTTCCCTTTTCACAAAACAGTCTGCAAAATAAATAAATGCTGCAATTCCTGTGACCATTCTTAAAAATCACATTTCATTACTTCCAACAGTAAATGACTCTCAGCCTTGGTTTTTTTTCCTGTAGAGAAAAGTTCCACTTTCACTTTCTTCAGAGTAGAACTTAGATAACTTAAAGTAGCAACCAGTACAGCTGTAGAGAGCAGGGAACTTCCCTGATGGCCAAAATTGCAATGAATAAGTTACCAGCATGCATTTGATGCTTTTCTTCCAGTGCCCATGCCCTTCATCTATAACCATGGAACATGTACTTTGAAAAGAGGGGAAAGAAAAAAGGTGCTTCTGTTTCTTTAAACTAAGACATTTCTACAGCTATAATTTTCCATTCTAATGAGGATCTATAGTGAATGAATTACTAAAGCACTAGACAAGCACCAAATAGTTCTCCCTCCTGATTGATTACACTCTAGCGGCAACAAAACCTCATGGCTGAGGCACTAATGAGTATTAGATAACCCATCTGTTTGTAATAGGAGCATGCTGTTATGCCTGTAACAGAAGGACATCGTATTGATATTTTTTTACAGAAGGATCTAGAACTAGATTTTTTTAAGAACTGGGATCCAAACAAAGATCTTTGTAGTAAAAATGCCACTTGCAGTGATAAGCCAAAATCATGAATCAGTGTATGTTCTCAAACTTGTATGACTATAAGTATTTAAGTATTGAGTAAATTTCTTTTGCTGAGCTTTCATGACTAAAGTTATCTATTTAGCTAAATGCGGAATTTGGCAGCATGATTTAAACACATGCTAAACTAACACAGCCTAAACTTTCATTTCCTCTGTTCCTTTATAGTGGTTTGCTACTTTGATACAAAACAGCAATTGTATTAGATCTAGGCCTCAGTAACTAATTAATAGGTGGTAGTGGAATTAGTTAATAACAGTTCAGAATGTTAATATAGCAATTCATAGTTTGTGTCATCTTTGTTTCATTTTAGTGCAGGTAGGTAGTTCAGTAATGTTTGACAATAATCATTGTAGTTCAGCATATTCAAGACTTGCAAGACTAATACATGTAAGCTATTGTCTAACTTACATATTTTTCTTGATTTTTCAAGTCTAGGAATCTTCTCAAGTGTTTTATCAGCAGATTTATTTCTTAACCGAAAGTAGTACACAGAAAATATATATAAATATATATATATATATATATATACATGCATCCATCAATTCTTTATTGATGCTAAAACTACAAATACCAGTGTAGTTGTTGGAGATTTTCATATGCAGCATGCTTTAGATAACTGTTTTAAAATGCTCTTAATTCCTTACTACTTAGCAGCCCGTTATCAGTGGGATTCCCAAAGTGAGGCAGGCAGGCAGGCAGAAGGAAGGAAGGAAACGCAATTTTGTCCTTTTTCAAATTATAATAAAGAATAATTAATACAGAAAAAAAAAAAACAACTGTGAGAAAGTAAAGGGATTTTTTCAGATAATTGCCATGCCTTGTCATTGTAAACTTACCAATAGACCATATTCTGATCACACTTCATAAAGAATTGTGCAAAAATAAGTCTCAACTTTCACTTTTTGATCTCGTCGATTTTCATTTTTAAAAAAACCTGTACTTATTTGCAATACACCTGTAACCATTAAAATGTTAGGTACCTGCAGCTGGAAAGGATCTACTGTCTCATGCTTTCAGGTACTCTATCACGTGTCTCCCAGTTTTGGTTTCCCCAAAGATGCAAAAAAAGGCCATGGGCCTTGAAAGACAGCACATCAACTTTTGGACTTGTCTATTGCAGTTGCAGCCATGAGAAAAGAGAACTCTGAACATAACAGTGATCTCCAAAGGAAAAACAGGGGTCGTGTCTTTTTGCTGCTTTTATACATTCTGCAGAATGCCAAGATGATGCTGTATTACAAGTTGCTTAAAAGCTTACTTCTTGCTTTTTGAAATACAAGGGAGACCAGGTTTTGTTCAGCACTAGTTGAAGGGGATGGAAGTACTGAACCTTTGTCAGGTTGGTTTTTTTTTCTCACAACTGCTGTTACTTAGCAGTTGAGACACACTGAATATACTTTTGTCATGCTTGTTGTAAACTTGAAGACAGCATTTGCTGTAGTGTATTATCAATTATTCCTGCTCAGTTCTGTATACTCTGACAAAAAAAAATATACAGACAGCTTGTGGTGACAGACCACCTCCTCATGAACTCTTACATGCACAGAAAACAGTAAGACAACAAAACCTCATTTGATGATGTCAGGAAAGGAAGTCTCTAATCTTCAATAGTTTGATTTTTGCAACTACCAGGCTAATCTGCTATTACAATACTACTTCATCCTCAAAATCCCTGTTCTGTGTGTAAGCAGTGATGTCAGCATTGCAAAGGAAGAGCTGTATGACCACTTTAACAAGCCTATCACCCACTTTCTAGCTAAGTGACACTTTTTTAATGGTTGAAGAAACTCCCACAGCAGAGCCTGTCCAAAATCAAGTAGCAGTTAAGCATATAATCTGAGATATTTAACTTTGTGTAGCTTTGGGGTTTTTAAACTGGCCATGTATTTCCCTCTAACATGACATTAAAAATGAGACTTATGGAGAGAGAGAGCGCACAAGAGAAAGAGAGACAGAATATGGGCATCAGAAATCATTCACTAAGTGGATACATCAAAACTTCTCCTGAATGTATAGTGTTGGTTGACTCTGAGAAATTCCTGTGGACAGATCTATGCTGATCAGTCTGATCAAGGAAGAGGTAGAATCAATGCCATCCTGCGTATATAACAGAATAAAGTCAAAGTCTTAACTACACAGAAAGACGTCTTCCTTCTTTTCTTTCCTTATATTAAAATGTCCATTTCAATGAAAATAAAACTAAAGCTATTGGCTTATTCAAAGTTCAGTCAATTTACTAACAGAAAAGGCAGAGTTCTCTTGCTTTGATTATTATCTGTGCAATCTGACACCAGAGAAAGCACAGAGCTCTATGACACTTGAATTTCTAGAATTGCTTAACTTGCCTCTAAAGTAGGAATGCATCTATGCCAATCATGCTTACAGATGAGTTTTGCAAGCATAGCCTCATATGTCCAGATTTGTACCAACTTGATTAACAGGAACAAAAAATGAAGATTGCTTTTTTAATGCAAGATACTTCAATAAAATGACCAGTGAACTGAAATGTATCCATCCTTAGAGCAACGGCTTGGCTGAGCTGAAACCAGCAAACAAGGAAGCTTGAACGTGGAATTCCCCCCAGCTGTATATTGAAATCCCCAGGAAACATTCGTCGTAGCCATGTTCTGAAAACCATTTCAGCTAGGGGGCGTTCAACTAACATTTTCCATGGCTGCACTTCAGACATCAACCTGTCTCCAGCAGCCGTGACAGCAGCCTCCTGGTGAGAGCTGTAAGTGCAAAACCCAGATATTCCAGGATTTTAAATTTCTCCCTTACTCTGTATGCAAGGGCCCCAGACTCCACAGTGAAGCTGTAGCAACACAAGTAAATAAGAGTTAAGTGTCTCACACAGAAACGTGCCTGCCATTTGCTCGTTCTGTAGCTCTACTACAGGCACTCTAATGCAGGGATTGCAAGAGCAAAGCTCTCCTACTGTGAATGTAACAGGGATGTGCATTATACCAACACAGGTAAACCATAACGCACAGAAGAGATTACAGCAGCAACAATTTTGCCAGTGTTAAGTTTATGTACAAAACTCCTACTGGCATAAAGCAGAGATCTTACCTCATGTCACCCCAGCTTTCCTATTTCCTGCAAGTGACAGCAGCAGCATAACTACAACCTTAAATACTTACCAATGCGACTATTTTGAAATACTGTATTTGGGATGTTTATGGGGACAAAAGCTTTGCATCAATTAAACTTAGCTTCCCTGGTCACATGTGGTTCCAGGACACCAGCATCTCCACGTTGCTGCATAAGTTTCCTTGGTGGACAGAAGTCAGAGGAAGTTTCATACATGTCCACCCACCAGGGTCTGCAAGAGAACATTTATTCCTGCCTCTTCAATGTAGGCAAGACACGAGCATCAGCACCTTTTCACTGGCTTAAATAAGGGACACAGATTTCAAAGCATTGAACAAACAAATAAGATAAATATAGATCTATAAGCATGGGTTCAATAAGGGTAGCTAGACACTGAAGGCTAAAATTTTTCTTCAGAAACTGTCACCTCTTCTACATGTCATGGGCATGTAGATAGGCGTGTCATAGGCTAAGCTGACTGTGCTGGGGCAGGAGGTCTGGTTAAGAAAATGCTGTAATACCCCTTCAGTCCATATTGCATGAGATTTCTTTTGCTGTTATCTCCCCCTCTGCAGATGAATAACAGAGGAAAATACACATTGCAGCAGGTAACTCATTATATTAGTAGATTCCCTGTGCTAAACTCTATGTATGAGAACTTCCATAGTTTCATGGGTAACACTTTAAGAAACAAAATGAGCTGAACTTTCATTGTGCTCTTGGAAGTAACAGCACATCAGCAGTTATGGTGTTACATATGGACTTTTGCTTCCTCCTGGAAGTTGTTTTCCTTAGAAGCAAAGCTGATTCCTATTTTCCACTTTGCTGATCACTCTGTTCCTGCATAGTTTGTACTACAGTGGGAACTATTATGAACCCTTCCCTCTCCCTCCCACCCCTGCATACCTACACACTTCCTCTTTCCAGAACAAAAGCTTTTTCCAGTTATTTAAGGAATCTCACAAAATTATACTTCTTATCCTTATATAGTGATGTCAATTATTGGTTCCAAAACATACTTTTGAAGGGGAAAGTATAACTGTTACTCAGGAGCTGAGGCTTGAGCCTCTATCAACTTTGTATGTAATGTTAAAATAGTCATCGGAGAAAACCTTTTGGGGAAAATGGGATTCCCTACCCAGTTCTACTTGCACTACCTGAGTGAAAACAATTTGATTTCAGAGGATTATTAATGCAAGGATTCTAGAATCCAAACTTACTATAAATTCTGGTTAGCTTCAGATATTTCTAGTTACTGTTTTATGGAACTACCACTTGGGATTTAGTTCACAGTCTGCAAGCACTAATGATAGAAACCCAAGGCATGTCAGGTTACTACAGTTTAGCTTGAAAATACACTCGAAAATAGACTGTACAACCTTCAGAAAAACAAGCTTCCAATAAACACAAGAAGCAAGTTCCAGTCTCTGATTAAGAACTCTTATCTCTTAGCCCTGGTTCCCAGGCTAATAAGATGACTTTGAGAAAGCTGTCTTTAAGTGTCTCCCCTTTATGCTGTCCAGAATTCTGCAGGCTGTATGGCTCATTACTTGTTTCTCATAATACTGATTTGCCTCTGCCATAATCGGTCTCTTTGCTGCCTGAGTGCAGAAATGTCTCACATTAAATTAAAGGGCCAGAAGCACAGGGCATTTCAAGAAGGACAAGGAGGTAGCAAAGCTCACTGATTCTGCAGGGAAATTGCCTTCTTAAGGGAAGTGTTTCATGTACTCAGGAGGTCTGGAAGATGTACTTTCTGGGAGATTGTGGCTCAGTGCTGATAGAGGTGCTAATGTAAACTGTATATGAGACTATTGTTATAATTTTAAAATTAAAGAGATGTACAGCCAATCCTTCAGCCTTTCTGTTCCCCCAAAGCCAGTATTTTATTGTTTTTAAAGCTTTGCATTGACACAGTGCCGATCAAAGGCAAACACTACAAAATACAAGCACAGAACCAGCATGTTACTTTGCAAAATAAAGATAGAATGGGGAAGAAGTGCTACAGTGTCATGCAAAATATCTCTAGGCCTAATTAAAAAAGAAAAAAGAAGACAGTTTTAGATTGAATGAATTGTCCTTAACCTAGAAAAATAAACACATTCAGAGAACTGGAAGAAAAACAGTGACATACACTATTACATAAAAAAATGCCTAAGCTAAACTTTAGCATTCTATAAATGATTGAATTAAGAACTGCAACCTGAACACTGAAAATTACTGTCTTTTGTTACAATCCATAAGCAAATAGCTTAAAACTGGAGGAAGAATTTTTTTGAAACTATGATATTTTTGAACTATTTTGGAACTTTGCTTACAATATTTAGTTGCACACAGAGAACAGGAGTGGTGTGCTTGAGATGGAGTTGTGGGACACTGGAGTACAAAATACAAAGGGCCACAAACTGATCTGTGATTAGCACAGGCAGTGGAACAGCCTTTGATAATCAAGCCTCAGAATAGGATCAGACTAAGACCAGAGCTGCTCTTGTCAGTAAAAACTTTATTAAGCAAACCATTGACATTCCCCCACATCTAAACAAAAAACAAACAAACAAACAAAAAACACTAAAAAAAACCCACCAAAAAATTCCCAAAACCAACAAACAACCCTTTTTATTGATTATGCCTTTTTTTTTGAAGAGTAAATTTTCAAACAGCATAGGAGGAGGCTAATTTGTACCATTGTAAGCCTAGCTCAGACTTGCAGTGAATTCAAGAAAAGAATTTTTCATTTACATTGCAGTTGGTCTCACAAGGCCAAGTTTACAGAAAGCATATCCCTGTAAAGGTAGTCAAGTTGAAAACAATGGCCCTGTTCATACAAGTACAATTTTATACAAGTAATGTCGTAGGAAGGAAGGTGTTCAGGATACACTGCTATTGATAACTTCTGTGGCACAAAATCACCTCAGCAAAAAACAATCAGGCTGCACATGCTGAAGGTTAAAAAAAGATGGAAAATATATTTTGCTGTATAACAGACAAATTAGTGTCTCTTTGGATATTTCCTTATCGCACAACCCCCAAAATATGGGAAAATTTACTCAGCAGTTTCAATCATCCATCCAGAATGAAAATAAGTGCTTCATAATTATTTGTGATGGTTCTGAAACAATAAAGAAAACATGCAAATTACACCAATACAATAAAGACTTGATTATGCAACTGTTTTGCCTCCTTCACTGCAGAAATAAGCAAGCAAATAGAGAACTGAACACAATTTATACCGAAAAAGAATATTCACTTGTGTTACTGCTTCAGCTACTTAAAAGAAATAATTTTGGTAAATTGTTATCATTAGGGGACCCTATTTAATATCTATATCAAAATGATCTTGAGACTAATTTCATCATGTTTGTGCTCCACTTCCAGATTTTCAAGACAGAATTGCTTTGCTCTCAAAAGGCAGCAGAAATGTGTTCAATAAATTTTTAAGAGTTTAAGTACTTCTACGTGAGAATACCTATGCATATTAGAATTTACAAGTCTTTTTTTAACCTCATTACAGTCAGTGGAAGTTAAGTACAGGCTGAAATGTGTTCTATTTTTCATTGTGAACCAGGATATTCCATTGTATTTTAGACCAAGACAGAACAACACTGAAAACTATATAACAGGCAGCTTTCAGAGTACGCTTACAAGATATCCTATACAAATCATGGCAATATGCTAATAAAATCAGTTATGTCTTTTCTCACACTGTTGTAAGAAAAGACACCAACAATGTTGTTTATGGAGGCAATCAGAAGAAGAAGACACCTTTTATTCAACTACATGAAATCTAAATTTAAGAAAACGTTTCTCTTCCCTGGTTTCTTCTCAGAGCAATGGACTTTCTTACACCACTGAGGATGGGAATCCACACTTAAAATTTGATTCATTAATGGTGCTAAAAGCAGCATTAAGTCATCCTACAGCCTCTATGATCTGTGTCAGAAGGGGCCACAGAATACTGATGCTGGCCAGCATCAGTGACAGTGACAGCATGGCAAGCAGCCAGCCATTCTGCTATGAACTGGAGGGGGTTCCTGAGGGAATTTTACAGTTTTTCTGTACTTCCACCTTTGCTGCAGCTCAAGATCTCCTGCAGTGTTTGCATCTACAGCTTCTGGATACCAAAGGCTATGCTTTTCTTTCACTGAATGCTTTCATAAAGAAACCAAATCAACAAAAATGGTTTTATACAGCTTCAGGAAGTACGGGTGCATGCACTTTTTTTGGCCATATCACATCCACATCTAAGACTTTGCAAAATTGATAATGTGAGGCAATTCATGCATTCCTTGCAAGCTGAGAAAAACAAATATAGGAATTAGTAATACTATCTTGTCTAAATTCTCTATTTAGGAGGAAAATAATCTTCTTTGTTACAGTTTCCTGTACTTTAACATTCTTACCAATGAATTACCGGATTTGGACCTGAAACATTCTGTAGCAAGATTTGGAAAATTTGTACATATCATATGAAAGAAACAAAGTTACATATGGCTTCTGAGAAAATTAAAAAATTAAAGCTTGTATACAAGAAAGAGGCAGTACGGGTTTTGGAGGAAAAAAATGCACCTCAGCATACTACAGCAGCAGGCAATATCACCAACACATCATTTTCTCATATATATTTATAAAGGTCCATATGTAAAAGCACCTGCCCACAAATGCACAACACAAAAATCCACAGTTCTTTGGGAAATGGACTTTATGTAATCTGATAGAAAAACTTTACTGCTGCACACTTGAAAATAGATTGAAAATTACTGCCCCACTTTAAACATTTCCTGAAATGCACTGTAATATCAGTACAAAGCTGACTGCATCCATCAGGTATCTTCAGATGCTTCATTTGATTCTTCAGAGAGATGAGAAAGCAACAAAGTGACTAGACCAAGCAATTCCAGGTACTTATAGCGCATTAATCAATTTGAAATGAACTCCTTTTGTCTGCTGCTGAAATGGTTTAGAAGATATTCCCTAAACAAATAGATAATACTTTCTTTTCTACTACAACTGATCAAACTCTGAGACTTATATAAGATTTTTTTTTAAAACCCAACACACAATACTAGTGCTTTTTTTTTTTTTTTATTAAAGAGCATGCTTACAATTGTGAAATCATGGTTACAGAAGTTCAAATAAAGCTTATTTTTTAAATTCTATCTGACCTTGGATTTGACAAAATTGTATATGGGTCAAGATTATGAAAGGGCTTTCATTACATGAAGTTATCTAAGTATTGTTCAGACTGGTTTTCAGGATGAAATACTAGCTGAAGTTTGTATTTACTTCATGTGCAATCACTTTAACCTTGCTATTTGCACAGCAGATGTCTTCTTCACCAGACTACAGAAGCTATTGACTATAAATCTTGATAAGATAAGCTGTTCATTCCTTCCTTGTCAGAGCACTCTAAAAAGTCGCATAAAAAAAAACAATTACTGAACTGAGACAAGTACTAAACATTGATCCTAGAGTTCTTATGGGGTCTTCTATACAGCAGCTTCTAACCAAGCCAAACCAGCAGAATTAGAATCCTTGTAGGAAAGTCATTATACAGAATTTAATTCACTTGTGACACTTAATTCATATGAATGCCAAGATTGCAGTTACAATTTTTCTAATTGGCACTATTACTGAAATCTCAATAGTTAAAAGATTAAATGAGCATATTAATTCAGCTACTTCTTTTATCCTTGTATCTTACCCATTCGGTCATCATTGAAATGTGTGGCAATAGCTTGTATTCCCCATCCTAGTGGAGAAGAGAGTGGCCAAGACTGCCAACTCAACAGTTTAAATTAACAAAAGCCTCCACTGAATGCTTTCCACTCTCTCAAAATAGTTTTGGAAAGCAGGTTCCATCAATTTTTCTGCTTTACTGATTAAGGAAGCTTGTTCTATTTACAGAAATAACATCAAATCAACGTAAGCAAGACTGAGGGGCCCAACTTCCTGTTAAGAACAGAAAGGTATGAAAAATACACAGCAGATGATATTTTGGACATGTGTCTTCACAATAATGGTTAAAAAAAACAGACCTGGATAAGGTGAACTGCCCAATAAAGAAGGGAAGATTGTTCCCTCGTTGGAGAGCTATCAACATGGTCTAGACAAAGTTTCTAATTAATCCCAAAAAAGTTTGGCATTTTTGAATTTAAATTAGTGGACTTCGGTGAACTCACTACAAGGACAAAAGTATTATCTTTTTAATCTCTCTCCATAAAGTGAAACAAAAAACCACCACTCCTGTTATTGCAATTGTCTTCTACAAATGAACTTTCTTGAAATACAAACCCAATTTTGCTTTTACTTATGTGATGCTAATGAGCTGCTCCTGAACTTTCTCAAGTAGGTAAACAGGTTATTTCCTATTGACTTTCTGTGGAATAACAATTCATTGATGCTGAACAGCAATATATTATGACTGAAGTCCTTTTTTTATATAGGATTCCATGCTCTGGCTTACAATATTCTACAGCCTTTAGGCATCTGGGAATCTCAGAACAAACAGAAAAGTTTTCTGCAACTCTACTTTCAAAGATAACTTATTGGATAAAATAAGTAATTGGCAGACCACACAAGAATGCCATAAGATAGTCCCATCTTTTAAGCATATGCACATGGGGACAGACCTCAAAAAACAACATTAGCATTACTATACTTAAATTAGTCAGATAATCTGTGTATACTCAGTCCAATAAATTGGATTTACTCAACTCAAACAGGATTTTGCAGTTGTGAGACCACAGTCACTATTTGCATTCTGCAGTGCAGTCATACAGTGCTGTATGCTGTTGTTAAATCTTTCTGAAAAGCAGAGTCCCTACTGCACTCTCTGAATTAAATGGAACAGAAATTATAAAGGTATACAGCCCTTTAATACTAAATTAGTTATCCAGTCAAGGAGTGAAACCAAGCAAGAAGATATGCTGATGATATGACTGATCTATTTGGATTGTTATTTGTCACATTATTCTTCTCCAAGTGACCACAGAGACTTAACACAATTAATGAGGAGAGCTATTCTTTGGTTGCTTAGAATCAAAGTTTAACACATTTGCTGGTGATTTTTCTAGCTTCTCCTGCCAGCCCTGCCAAATTTCTTCTCAGCAGACTAATACTCAGTTATTTTTGCCAAGTTTTCAAGCTTTTACTAAGTTAGAAAAGCATGATATATCTGTTTTCAGAGGCTGAGTATCCACAATTTTGCATATCCTCACATGAGTGGCAGACCCTGCTATTTGAGCACCACAACCCAAGTGTTCTTCCATAACTGCCACACACAGTAAAACAATTGTTTTAGGTCATTTCAAAGTCACCTCTTCTGTGGAAGAAAATAGACATAAGATCAGATATGCAATCTGCATCCTTGTGAGGAGGGCAGGTTAAATGGTGACAAGGAGGGTGAGCTGTACAATTAGGTCTGTAACTGCAAAGCATTTCCAATAGCCCTAGAAGCAGCAGTAAATAATAAATGTGATGGTGCACAGGAAATTCATGACGCAGACCTGTTTGCAGGAGAACATGCAGAGAAGTATGTGATTACTGTCTTACAGCAAACAAACATGACATAACATTATGTTTAAAGGAGGCAAATTTAAAACTAAGTTCAACATAATCTATCCTTCTTAGCAAAACATCCTATCAGCCTCAGGAAACTATCTCATCACTAGAAAGCCACAGGTGGCGTTTCTGTTTCTCAGTAAGTCAAGTGCATTTCCTATAGCCTGGTGGGACACTGCATCCTCCTACAGTTTTGTAATCTAACACAGACCTATTACCTCTTAACAGACATGAAATCCTATGATCCAGATGCAACAGCCTTCCACACTCTTCAATTGCTCAAATACAATAGCTACCAACTTTTAACTTTGGTTTGCACAAGACATTCCGATACATATAGCAGCTGCATCTGCACATAATATCTCAGTTCAATTACCACAAAGACTTTTTTGGGGCCTTTAATTTGAGGTTGAATTCCTTGTCTTGCTTTTGTGGGCACAATATATAGATTTTTTTCCAGAAAAGCCTTATAATAAGACCTAAATAAAGCCTTAAATAAGACCTATGTGCTTCAGAAGGACACCTGTCTTTCTGTTGGAGCTTTCTGCAATGTCCAGTTCTACACTCCAACACAAATCTAATGCTAAACCCAGAAAGTAGACTGAAAAATGCTACTTCTAAGGAATGTTTGCCGCCATTGTGATCCCTTGTTCTTTTCCAAATCACCTTGTGTACCATAACCCAGTTTTTACTCACAGGAGAGGAGGGAAAACTTAAACCCCACAATTCTACTCTATAACAAGATAAAATTCAGTTTAGAAAAACAGACAGAAAGGAAAAAAAAAAACCCACAAAAAAAAACAGTGGGAAGTTCACATTAGCAATAAACACAGGAAGTGTCAGAAGTCCTGGCAAAAGCCAAATACAGTATCACTTCTCTGCTCTGTACTTAAGTGGTCTTTTTTACTGGTTCTCTTTACAACAGAGCAGAGACATTCAGGACTTCTACATAAGGATTCTTAGGCATGCTGATGAAATATCACATGATTCCACCTGTCCAGAATAAGACTGCCTAATGCTGCTTCAGACGTTCTGCTTCTAAAGCTGTGATTCACAATTTCACGGAAGCACGAATGCAGATATGGAGAGCTTGACAGACTGAAAAAATGCCTCTCAACTTGGACTTCTGCTTTGGTAGCAGTAAATCTAGAAAGCAGCACCAAAATAGTCCATTATCTATTCTGCAGTCATGGAAGAGAAATAATTAAAATAATTTCAGATGAGCTACAATATTAGGACTGAAATTATGCCTGAAGACCACATGGTAGCAAAAGATAAAAGCCCAAAACAAACCTGAGTAGAACAACTGAGTAGAATGCTTTTTTTATCTGTCAGCATGGAAATATGTAAAGACAAGAAGTCACATGCTGGTTTACTTTTTCACAGTACACACCACTAAAATGGACACTTTTTGGTTAGAGGTGGATGTGAAAATCAGGTTTTTTTCAATTAGCTAAGAGAAGAAGAGAATTAGCTACTATGGAAACACCACAGAAGTTAGAATATGATAATCAATAAGAATCATATGAAAGAAAGTGTAAGAAGGAGTTAAACCTGACTGAACTTGAAAAAATAATCAATGGCAAGAATGTACTGAAAACAAACAAAAAATGAAAACAAAAATGAAAAAAAACATGGCATTTATTTCTTTCAGGGAGGTAACATATATAACCAAAAAGGTTAATAATCAGTAAGATTAGATTTTATTACAATCCAAAATGAAAGAGGTTAGCAATGCTTGGAGATCTAGAATCACTTTTTGATGAAAGAGAATAATTGTTATTTGCCCAATTAAGTCACACAATCCAGCATTAAGCTTATGAAATAAGCAACCTGATACAGTAAACAATGTAAAATTCAAAATGCCACAGGACAAATTGACAGAATTAAAACTTCATGGCACTGGTTGAAGAAGGTGCATGAGACCAAAATTTTCAGAAATTTGGAAGAAAAGCAAGCTCTTCAAGTCCAGAATAATGCCAAAAAAACCCAACAACTCTGCAGGTCCTGAACTGTCCTATGGAAGTTGTTCAGAGAAAAGGTTCAGATCAGATGGATCAGCATTGGTACTCTCAGCAGCCTGCAAAAAGATAAACATGCTCACCATTTTTGTATCCACCCGTAACATTTTTAAAAGACATACTCTGCTAGAACCCAAGGAAGTATTACAGAAGCAAAGATGAAACCTAAAGAAAAAAAGTGGTCAATGCCAAATATTAATTTACGCTGCATGTGGGTAACAGCCAGGTTCTCAAGAGCATGTCTTGAAAAATATGCATCAAATATTGTCTCCCCCAGTGCACATGCTGTTTCCTGGGACTGCTGCTGTTTGGCTCAGGCTTGAAACAATTATATTTCATTGCAAAAATAAGGCATTTTTGATGGCATGAGAAGTAAAATAGTAAAGATATTTTCCAATATCAAAATCACTATGAAGACACAACAAAGCAACCCCAGAGAGAAGCAGAACTGAACCAGTACAAATCACCATAAGACATCCCCTGACAACAGATCTGCCTCAGCAAACAAGGAAAATTTCATATATGTATGTTTAATTAACTCAAAGGAAATTTCTACTGTTTTAAGATAAAGCACCATTCCATTTCACAGCAATTAATTATTTCTTCATGCACTAGTATCAGGATGTGCTACCTTGTATTTCAGACTTTGCAAGTTAAGCCAAAAGTACAACAGCTGAGGTTAAAATGCACACTGCAAGGAAACTTCCCTTAGCATGTAGGGAAGTTACACAATTGTGATATTTGGTGGCCTGGGAAAGGAAGATAGGAATAGCAATCTGCAGATTTAAGTGACCAAACTAATTGGGAAGAGGAAGTCTGGAAAAGTGCACTGCAATGACTGTGTTCCATTATTCAAGTGAATAATAAAAACAACAGTCTTGGAATACAATGCAGCTCTTCTAGCTTATAGAGCATATTCTTAATATTAAAGGAGTATTTAGACATGAAATGAGGAGAGAATTAGTCTACCAGGAAATTAAAGGTAGCGGATTAACCAAAACTGAAAAATTAATGACAAAAATAAAGGACAGGGGAGTAAGCAAGTCCAATCCACCTGTTATATTTTTCAAGAACAGTCATCTTTCTTTTTTAAAAATCTAATACTTAGAATTTGGATTTAGACTATTTCAGTTAGTCCTTTTTCTTGCTTTTCATTTTTAAATGTTTTTTGTGTTCTGCAGGACTTCAGCTGCTGGTTGCACAATTTTGGGCTCTATTCAGAAACTAAAAAACAATACCAAACAATCACCCTGAAAGTGATCTATTGTTCTATGATTTTGTATTCTTAAGCACCTCAGTTCCCTTTAAAGCCAGCTGCACAAGGAATCACAGCAATCTCCTCAAGTCAAGAAGTCTCTCTGCAAGTCTCCTCAAGAGCTCCTTCTTTTTTTTGTCTTTTCAAGGTGTTCAAAGGAAGAAAGCATCAGAGATGTCTGGATTGAATTTCTTGAACATTTTTCTTTTTTATTTTCTTACTATTTTCATACAGCTAGGAAAAACAGATGTTTTCTCCTTGATTGGAATAAGAATTCCAATTACTTACAAAGTACACTGACATTACCGAATCGTTCAATGATTCATTATTATTATGAAAAGTACAGCATCAGTGCCAGTTAAGGCATTTGGATGAAACAATTTGCAAACTGGTATTTCTCTCATGTTAGGACACAAGATGCATCTCACTATGCTGGACTCAGTACTGATTCACTGTGTATTTTAACTCTCTGACAAAGAATCAGAGACTTCATCCTTACTGTACTATTTATGCAATCCAGCTTCTCTACTTTCCCTCCCAGGCCTAAGAAGAACCCAAAGCAGACAGTAAGGCACTAAAACTAAGATCTCAAAAGTAGTTGAAACAGTTGGACACGTAAGGCTTGCTTCCATTGAAGTAAATTGTAAAAATCCTTGAAGGATCTTTTTCCTGGAAAGAAAATCGAAGTTTGTACTTTGTCACATGTGCAATTCCCTTGGTAGAGAGCTTCCTATGTAAAAGAAGAATTCAATCTCAAATTGTTAAAAGGAATTATCATTACTACAGGAAAAGAATCACTAAAGAAAAATGTCAGTTTTAGAAGATAGCCACTAGATGGAGCAATTTAATATTAAGATTCCATTTATAAAGATTCTTTCACCTATCCCATTACCAATTTATTTTTTCCTTTTTATGCTAAGGATACTTAGAAAGACTGTGTCCTTGTATATTATGCAAGTAAAAGGAAAATTCCATATGAACAAGCACTAATGTTTCTGTATTTTGTCTGTAATGAAGCAAAGACTGGAAACAATGTAAGGTAAACTGCAATTCTAAACCACTTTGGTTAAACTGTTAATTTAATTAATCCATGAATATACACTCCCTAATCTTCAGAAACATTAAGCATTAAGAAATATTAAGCAGTTTATCAGAATACTATGCTCTCTATTCACCAGACACAAGAATTTTTTGCCAGTAGAGATTATTCTATCCTACGCTGAACCTTAGCCTACTATATAGTTAGAATTCTCTATATTTTACTATCAAACTGAGAATTAAGAATATTTTGTACTGACACAAAAGGAAAAGAGACTTGACCTCATTAGTTTGAGTCCCAATTTACATCAATTGTATCTAAGATGGCTGTAGAACTACAGTGCCTTCTGTCAGTGTAAGACCAAAAGTTGAACCTACATCTACTTATATTTCTAATGTTAATTTCAAGCAACAATTTATAGTTGTTATTATCCAAACTACCGCCTGATAACATCCATCTGTACCTTGTGTAGGTGATACAAAACAATGGTGCTGTTGCTGAATACAGCTCTTAAGGCACCAAGAAAGTAAATCCTCAATGATTACATGGGTCTTAAAATCCTTCTTAAATACTGGATTTGCTGGGAAAAGGGGAAGCAATAAACAGAGTTAAGGACAGCCTGTGAACAGCAATCCCCAAATGGCCTCTGCTTCACCTTTTTCTTTTAAAATACTTCTGTTGTACCATACTTATGAAATACTCATATTTCTGATTGTATGTATGATAATATAAGCATCATGAAAACAAGTTATACTTTCTACTATATCTAAAGTCCGCAAACATCCTAATACAGTATACATTTTATTATCCTTCCTACTATTGCGCTTTTCTAAAGTTAAATCAACTTCTACCTGCATAGCAGGTATAAATAGCAACTGGATTTCCTGTTGTGTTTAGGTCCATGGTGAAAATCCATGCTTTTAATGTCTAGATGTGGTGCTTTCTTCTAACAACTGTTACTATTATCTGTCATGATTAATGATAAACAAAACCCAAACATTAGGCTGTTTATACAACTATTAAGTACTTGTGCATTTCTCTCTTACAGAACTCAGCCATGGTTCTAAAGATTTTGAAGACGTATCATTGATATATCCCCACCACGTCCATCACTATCATGACCACATTTAGCCCAGGTTCAATTAATCTAAACTCTCTTATCTCAATCAAATAGTCATTACGGGCATTGCAGTTCAATGGCTTATTAGATGGACCTCAGAATGAAGAGAAAGCATATAGGACAGGAGGAGGGTAAACCTTATCATTTTGAGATTATTACACTTCATTTTTATGCCTTGCTCCATCACTGCACTACTTCTGGGGGGAAGAGGGGTGTATGCAAGTAAAAGAAGAAAGCAAAGAACAAGCCAAGAATGAGAGCATGCTGCATTAGCTGGAGACATTTCTGGCACTTGTGTAAAAGCTGCCTTCATTAACATGGTAACACTGCAGCAAGCAAAGACAAATGAATGTAAAGAACATCCACATTATCACACTTCAAATATCAAACCAGTATACTTCAGACCTTTCCTCCATTAACTCCACCTCAGCAATTGCCTCTGGCTGACTGCTCCTTGACATGGTAGCTACAGAAAACAGATCAAGGCTCCAAAGCATTTTCCCCCACATTTTTCAGTGGCTTCTAGCCTCATTTTTCTTATAAAGAACAAACAAGCTCACTAACTGCAAACTACCTGCTAGACAAATCAACTTGAAAGTGTTTTAGGTTTCATTACATGATGATAAAAAGCAATTCAAAGCCAAGGCCAGACTGACAGTGTGAGATTTCAGTGAATCCATTTCAAGAAACTTAACCCAAACTGATTCAGCTTAGTCCTTGAGACCTCCAGTGTTTGCCCTAGAACATAAAACCCATGACATTAAGTCCTTACAAGAAAGCACCTTACTTTTTTTTTATTTAAAACAATCACTGGCATCTATGTATCTAAGCAAATTAAGAGAAGCACAAGAAGTTAATTAATCTCTCAGATGCCAAATGCAGTCAGAAGAGTCAGTCCACAAGTAATTTTGCAACTAGGCTTCATTATAGAAATCTCACCTAAGCCTTTTTATGTTGTGGTCTTTTTCAAAAAACATGAAAACAACAGCAGATTCATTCACACAAGACAAAATGCCTTTGAAGAACCTGAGATGTGTGGAAGTTACAGCTAGTAAAAAGGTATATCCCAAATGTGATGGGTGTGATTAACTTCCCTGCTTGCTCATGTTACGACCACCCCTCTTCAGGAATGAGGGAGAAAGAAAAGAAGGAAAAAAAAAGAAAGGAAAAAGAAGGGAAGAAGGGAGAGAGATACTAGTCTTACTTCCCCTTGTGCTTAACACTTAATTAAGGGGAATACACTGTAATAAGCCATCTCAGAACCACAGGGTTCATAAGCAGCAGAACATAAATAAAAGCAACATAAAGTTGCGCTAAATTACATGACAGCAAGTTTGCCACAGCCTAAAAATAAAAAAATTGAAGGTGAGGGAGTTAAGACAAGGAAGAGTGAGGGGGAAATACTAACATATTTGGTATCAGAACTTTTTTGAATGTTTTTCTCTTTATATTGTTTGATGCAATTGTCATTTTCTCAGAAAGTTTTTAAGCTTTCTTCCTCCTGGGGATGTCAGTCTCAGCAGAGCAAGAAGAATGCAATTAGAGCTAGCTACAAACCTGCCAGGTAACTCTTGTTCTAAGTGTTCATTAGATGAAGATGGAGCTGCCCTTTTAATTCAGACATTGCCTACTAAGTACAAGTTAATAACTACTTAGGACTTCAATCCCTGACAGAGCTACATATGCGGGCTACTGTCTCTGAGAAGAGATAAAGGCATGGACAGAAAAAACAGCCATCAAGTTAATCATGACCAGAAATCATTACCATCTAAGACTGAGTGTCTGATGAAGTCTGTTTCAGGACTATTCGACATAGTTATTTGTGTGTCCACAAACAGAGCTAAGAAAACACTGATGTATAGATGCTGTATCACCAGACACATCATACAAAGGACTTACTTCCTGGTTTTGTCAGTCTTAGCTGCAGATTTCAAAACAAAAAGTTAAAATTGGTTGAGGACGACCAGAAGTTCACAAGTTACACATACCAACTTCCACAACACAAGGTGAGACAAATCTGTCCATAGCATGATGCAGAGGAGAATGGACACAATCTTCTGACTTCTGTGCACCCTGCTGTGAGCTGCTAGCAAATCCATAGTCCAGTATTTCTGGAAGCAACAGACTGCCCATAGGCAGCTCAAACCCCACATTACAAGCATGCAAGAGACATCCCTGCTGCAGCCTCTCAAGCACAGATCTCTTTTGCAAAGATTTCTCTGGGTAAGCCATGTCTGACTCATCCTTTGCAATACATTTCCCTTTCCTTCAAATGCAGACTGGCATTTTAGCTGAAGTTGTAAAACTGTTTTATATTTGAAAAGCCTTTTGGAGGAACTTGATTTTCCTAGAATCATAGGAAGTTGCACACCTTACTGCTGCACAAGCAAGTCCTTCAATTATCTCCCGAGCCTGAATTTTCTGATGTTTATTCATAGCAACTTTAGGTCACAGCCAACCACCTACATTCCTTCAGGAAATCGGCCTTCTTTATAACAGGATGACATATTTGTCATCTTGCCTTGTTTTTGTAACAAACTAAGATATTTTCCCCTAGTCACCATTTGAAGTAATGTGCTTGCAATTTACAGAAATAAAGCAATGAGACCAGGAATGATCCAGAGGTATCTACCTTGCTTGGACTGATCTCTTACCTACATTGCTGGAAAACAAGGTCTTGATGTTACTAGTGCTGCACCAGGCCCTATTCACTTCAGTGGATTCAATGAAAGCACAAGAGTCCATCTGGGCAGTTCATCTGCAGAAACAACATCAAGTATAATAAGCTGGATCCTACAATCAAGATTAATTAGAATCACTGGGACTTAGCATAGGTGTAAAGATCGATAGTGTTGATCCACTTGTGGGCTCATATCCTTAATGTAAAGACATAATACATTTTGTTATTACTTCAAATAATCCAAGTTGATCTCCTCTAGGGAAATGAGGTCTGATCTTAACAGCTGGTTCTGCACAGGTAGGGCTTTCCTCTCCTCAAGGTATCACTGACATTAACTGGCATAAGGCAGACTTTTCCTCAGAAGAGAAGGATGGAAAAGAAAAACAGGAGGCCATAATGAACAGGAATGAACCTCCTTCCCCTGGAGCAGTCTTTTGTCACTGACTGCAAGTCTTACCAGGGTCCAGAATTAATAAAACAGATAGTAAGATAAAGTTTGTTGCACTCCATGCCTCATAACATCTGCCTACACTTAGCCCTGGGTAATAGTATATAAACATAGAAAACAAATTTTAAGAAGAAAGTGTGCAGCAATTGCTAGGAGGGTTATGATTACATCACAGTAATCCACATAGAAGTTTTAAAATTAGTTGTGTAATTGAAAGAGTTATAAAGAAATAGTTTAAGTATACATGAAATTTGCAAGCACCACAAGAGCTAAATAAACTTCCGTACTCATTTTAGTTTTCTGTTTATGACATGCCATAAACTCGTCCCCTTCACTGCCACTGGTACATCAGTAAGAGCCTCAGAGCTCTCATGCTCTCAGGAG
Organism: Pseudopodoces humilis; assembly: GCF_049639895.1. Classification (NCBI taxonomy): domain Eukaryota; kingdom Metazoa; phylum Chordata; class Aves; order Passeriformes; family Paridae; genus Pseudopodoces; species Pseudopodoces humilis. The sequence goes on along the minus strand of NC_142209.1, from coordinate 16,456,873 downwards.
CCTTTTCTTAAATGGAACGCCCTTTGAGTAATCTGAATGAAAGGCAGGTAACTAACTCCTTAGAAGTGCTATAAAAGAAGTGAGTTTTCAAAAAAAGGAAAAATTATCCACACTTTTGATTTTTAAAATTTTTTTATTTTCTCCTTTTTGGCATTTTCTTTAATAAACACCAGCAAGCTGTTGGTCTAAGAATGATTATTATATAAATTTATTTTTTGTCTCAAGTTTTAACCTGACCTAGACATATTTATTCCTAAATCTACTGGAAGATGTAGTATTGGAAGCTTTATAAAGCAAAGATTTCTCCTATTCCCACAATTATTTCCAAAGCAAAACAGGAATATGGAAATTATTATTAATACACTATTTTTTCAAAACCATCGTGCTGAAGTAAACGAAGAAAGAAGGCAAAGATACATACATTCTCCATCTCATTTCTCTGCGCCTCATAGTTCCAGAATTTTCTAAGGTTTTTAAAGGATCCAACTTAGAGGGTCAACTATGCAAGAGTAACATTGCTTTGTCTAGAAGTCAGGGACAATTAATGGTTACATTACTGAAAATCTGTTATGGTGGTAGTAGTGGTTTGGGGTTTTGTTTTTTTTTTAACTAATGTTGGGGCTACATTTTCTTTTATATAGTTAGTTGTCTTTATCCCTAAGTGAAAGAACTTAAATTCTATCCCAAAGTAGACTTGAAGTGTGAATTTAAGCATTCCTGCTTTATGAGACAAGGATTTCCTTTAACAGGTAACAATATTATTTTCAAAATCAAATACCCACCCCATTAACAAGGTCACTAATTCTTAGAGCTTGTTTTGTGCTTAAAAAGGTGGTAAGTTGGCCTATTATTGCTCTGCTCCACTCATCTATTAGGAACATATGTAGAAGTCAAATTTCTTCTTTCCAAGAGGTTCATTTGTCCCATACCCAGACACATTTCGATATTGTTGTCCCTCTAGATCAACATCACTAATTTATACAAGATTAACCAGCAGCCTAAACTAGAAATTACATTTTTTCCTGGTAGAGTTTTGCCAGTAGTTAAGTATAATAATACAATTAATATCTATCTGGTGCTCTTCACATGTGAATCCTCATTTCTATATGCATCACTAAGTGAAAGTAAGCTCATTTTTAGGTGATATATTGGACTAGTTAAAACTATTCTAAAAAATACCTTTGGATTTTGCTTACAGTATCCTGAACACTTGTGTAGAGTTCTGTATTGTGCTTAAGGGTTCACAAGGTGTGTTTGGTACCAGGAACATTGAAAGTCTCAGCCATTCACTTTTCCAGGACTTTGTGACAAAAGACTTCAATAACACAACCTGAAGAAACAATTAAAGGCCTTAGCCAGTAGTAGTGACACCCTTTTCATTCAGTTTGCTTTTCTAGCTTGCTAATTGACTACAGAGATGAGCTAACAGAATAATGGCTGAAGAAATTGCATCCAGATATTTTAAGGCACAAGCTAGCTCAGGATTCCATAGAACACTAAATTCTCGGACTTACATACTTAACTGGCTTCTATTTTGGGACTCATTCGGTATGTTCCCTCTTGCTCAGAAATTCACTGTCACAGTACTTAAACGCAGAGCTACAGTTGTCCAGCACTGCCTTGTGCTTTCCAGACAGGAAGAATTATTAAGTATCAGAGCTTTAGCTAAGTTAATATTGTTTTACCAAACCAGTTTCCCTTTATATTCCTGTGCCACCACACTTCCATCAAAGAATCTAGGACTGTGTCTGTCCAAGCTGTGTAAATAACATTTGGAATACAAAAAATTATTATAGGCCTAGACTTGACAGGGGTGATAATATGCTCTAGTCTACACTCAATAAGCAGGCTAGATTGAGCATGAACCAAAGCCTGAAAAGCATGAACCTGTTTTAGAAAGAATCTCAAAGCTTCACTAACTTTGTTGACACCCACTCATACATCTATGAATTTTCTCTGAGGCACAATCTGTGTTTCCCTCTGACTGTATCTTGTAAACTAGACATGCAAGCACATTGATTCTTCCCCTTTGCAATGGGACTAGGCAAGGAGATGAGCTGCAGTAATGGACCACATACATGCAAACAAGTATATGAAGTCACTAAGTCACAGTAATCCAGTCATTTCTGATTACTTCTTTATATCCTTCAATATCTGTTCTCAAAACCAGTTCAAATGAAGTTTAAACATTTGGAATCATTCTATCACAGTCAAAATGAGAAATTACTGTATAAAAGTCTTTTTTCCCCCCATCCCCCCATCCTGTTTGTACACACCATGCCCAAAACCGCACTGTGAGTCACAAGCCATTTCACGGCTGTTGACATGGGACCGCTAAAATAACACCAATTGATACCACTGACACTGAAGCTGTGCTAGCACAGATTTCATTGGACATGAGTCTTTCTAAAATAGTGATTTTTAGACAATCAGCAAGTAAAGTTTTCCTCTGAGCCTTTAATTGCCTGGCCAGATAGCACAGAAATTAAGCCACTGGATTCACATGGACCAAGTCTAGACATAAATTTTTATATGTGAAATATTATGAACTGTATCAAACGGCTATTTATAAGTAAGTCAGTGAAACTGTAATTTCAGTAAAAATATTCATTTATACTGTAGAATTATCTTAGTATTTCTTTTATGGGAAACTAACTGTGTGCATATGTTCATAAACTTCTGCTGCATGATAGTACCTCAGATTGTTTGGTGCTCAACAGTGGGAGTATAGGCACACTAAAAATGCTTCAAATTTGCTAGGAATGGTAGTGATAATTTAATGTTGACTTCTGCCATTCCTATTTCCTAAAAAAAACAAAACCACCCAATTCTCCAAAGTTTAACTTACATTCCTAGAGCAAACAGACTACTGTTCGTATGTAGGTATACAGAGATGCAGTAGCATATACAGAACAAATGCTGACGATGTTCACATGAAGTTGAATCTGTCAAAAGTGCCCCAGCTTATGAATTTGACATGAACTGCATAGAGTAAAAAATAAAACAAAACAAAAAATCCCAAACGAACACCTATAATTCCTTCCACAGAGCATCTTGCATTGGTCCAATTAGCCGAACGTAACATCCAGTAATAGGGTGGAATGAGAATGCACGTGGGTATAGAGTCGACAACAGAAAGCACACGTTTATGGATAGGTGAAGAAACACACCAAGTCTTGACACAGGCAGGAAGCTGAAAAGAAACGGTCTTGTCACATGGAGCCACGAGGAAAGAGAAACCATTTCCTCCCAGACACTCAAATCGATATTGAAGCTCTGAGTTGCTTATTACTCTGCAGATTAAGTGAACAGTGCCAACCCCAAAAAAAACTCACCAAGCATCCCAAGTACAAATGTTTAGCCCTTTAAACTGTTAAAAACGACATTTACAGCCCCCACTCACCACAACCTCCTGGGCCACTGCTCCAGGTCCCCAGGGCGGCATGAGACAAGCGTGAACTCTCCTTCCTGAGCTACCTGCCTTCGCTACCCAACAAACTGAGGGCTTAACCTGTCTCCTGGGCCCGGGAGAGCCGAGCCCCTGCAGCCCCCAACACCAGGAATGTGCCACACCCCCCGCAAGCCCCACCAGCACAGAAGGAAACGACAGGATTCCCAGCGCCGGAGCCTAACGGGTGGGGAAGCGCCACCAGCGGAGTGTGTAGGTAGGGAGGGAGGGTGGTGGCGAGGGGGCCGCGGGGCTGTGGGGATGAGGGGGCTCGCGCCCGCCATCCCGCGCTCGGCGCCTCGCGCCGCTCCGCCCGCGCGGGGCAGCTGGGGCCGGGGGCACGCGCCGCTCTCCGCCTCCGAGGCAGCCCGCTCTTACTCCCGCACGGTCACGTGCTCCGGGAGCCGCAAAGCAGCGACGCCTTTGCGACAGGGTGACAGCCAAATGGTGCGACATCGGCGGCGGCCGCAGGCGCAGCAGCCGCGGCGGCCCGCGCGCTGCCAGGGCCGCGCGCCGCGCCCGGGCGGGGAGCGCACCGCGGGCACCGCACGGCGGAGAACTCAGCGCGCCGCTCCTCGCCGCTCCGAACGCGCCGCTCCGCACCGCGGGGAGAGCGCCGCTCCGCAGCGCACCGCGGGGAACGCGCCGCACCGCGCATCACAGCCCACCGCGACCCCCATGATAGTAGAGGGGCCGGCGGCGGCCCCCCCGCGCACCCCCGCCCGCCTGCCTCAGCACGGAGCGCTCCCCCCGCCCCCGATGCGCCCTTAGTCCCGGCCCCGGACCCGCCTCCCTCGCTCCCCTCCCCGCCGGCGGCGGCGGCAGCGGCAGCGGCAGCAGCAGCGCCCAGGTGCGGACTTCAAACCCCGGCGAAATGGCGTCCAACGCAGCCGAGAGAGAGATCCTCTTCACCGAGCTACAGGTAAGCGGCGAGGGGCGCCGCCCCAGCCCCGCTCCCCTCCCTTCCTGGCCGGGAGGACGGAGGAACCGCCGCGCCCCGCCGCCCCCTGCCCGCCGTTCGGCGCGGGACGCCCACCCCACCCCAGCCCGGGCCGGGGGCCGGCGGAAGCCCGTGCCCACCCCAGGCCTCTTCCCGCTGCTCTCCCCCGGGAGCGGAGGCGCCGCCGCCCGGTCACGGCCCCACCCCGCCGCCGGCCGCGGCCCGCTTTTGTCTGCGCTCGGCTCCCTCCTTCCCCTGCCGAGCGGCCGCGTCCCTCCGGCGGGGCCTGCCCGGGCCGCGCCCCCGGCCCCGCCGCCCCGGGATCTCCCTCCGCCCGCCTCAAGGCTGCCCGCGCCCAGAGCCGCTACGGGGGCCGGAGCTGTCGCCCTCCCCCCAGCTCGGGGCACGGCTCTCGTCCGGGCCGGGCCCGGAGGGTTCCCGGTGGCCACTCCACGCCCGCGTCAGGGGTCAGGCAAAGAGCTTCTCTCTCCTTTCTCTCTCCTCTGGACACGGCACCGCGCAGCAGCCGGAGTAGCTTCCTTCTTGTAGGCCTTGAACGCCGAGCTTGGGAAGAGGAGAAAATGGTGTGATCAACGTTATTTGTCTCACGGCAAGGGTTCTTGTCACTACAAAAGAACAATCCTAAAAGACCCCTCAACACTGTTAAAGGTTGAAAGCTCAAGGCTTAGAGGTTTCCACACGTGTAATTTGACCGGTTTTGGTTGCCTGTGCGACTGTTACTTTTCTGCTTGTCAGCTGCAACGTTAGATGCAATTCTGGAGCTTCACTTTTGTGCTCTTATCTTTAGATGTCAGCACAACCTGCTACCTCTTCAGCTTCCTTGTTCCGAAGAAAGCTTGCTTTTCTTTTTCTTTTTTTTTTCTTTTTTTTATTATCATCACTAAATCCATGCAAGTTGTTACGTTTACTCAGGCAAAGAATGGGTCTCTGAATTTATTAGTTGGACAAGGAACCCAAAGTAAGAAGTCCATAAATGGAAAGTGTTGAATTTAATGGTCAAAAATTAGAAGGGAAGGTTTAACAAAAATTAATTTTATTTCCTTAATGCTGTTAAGTTCTCCTGTAATTCTCAATGGTGGAGGTGTGCTCACTTGAATAGCAAAGGAAAAGAAGGCACAACAGATATAGGAGTCTACTTAATATTGTAGCACATGAGGTGGCTGAAGGCTAAGAATCCATCTAAAATGTTGAACTTTAATCAGTGGTTCGTAAGTGCCTAGGAAGAATCAGTATGTTAATACAAACTTGATACGATGATACATAAGCTGGTAAACCTGTTTGAAGTGGAGAGCTGTGTGAATAACTAACTGTAGTAGTGTTTCAAGTAAGTTCAATGGAAGCAGCATTTCTGTAGAAGCACCCAAAGCCAGGGTTCTGATTACTTTAAACAGAAATGAGTGGAGATTTTTATTTGGGGGGATTGGAAAGGTTGGTTTCAGTTTGGTTTTGTTACTTTTTTTCTTGAAAGATGAGACTGACAGTGATACTAATTAAAATAACTAACAAAAAAAAACCCAAAACAAAAAACCCACCAACCAACCAAAACTAGGATGGATTAGATTCTTTGGTTGCACTGTCTCTTCTATTATATATGGTAACTTCTGTATCAGTAAATACAGTTACTTGCACAAGACAGAGAGGTTAAGTTAACATGGGAAGGCCAGTGGAGTTTAAGCTTTGTGAACTGCTGACTTTTAGATATTTTTAAGAGGAACTTTAATATGAGAAAGAACTGCTGTAAAGGTGGTGTCTCATTTGCCATGCCATATATTAGCAGTGAAATACAAAGGCATCAATATAGTTCTGCTTGGGAATACAAGTTGCTCAAAACAAATTGCTCTTCATATAGTTGTACATAAAAGTTGCTTTAGTGGTGTGGTCTGGAAGTAAAGGGAACTACGGTGAAGTGTGAGATACGCCATTTGACTCATGTTTCTTCAGGAGGGAACTTCCTCAATTGTAAGGACTCTAACTTAAAAAGTGCTTATATGTGAAACGGATTTTTGCTTGCATATTGCAATCCTGCACAGAAAGATGAGGAAGTTGTAGAATTCATGGCTACAGTAAAGGTTTAAAGCGTCAAGTATATGGGCTGATCTAGATCGTGGGTGATGTGTGGTTGAGATGTTTTGCTAATAGATGTGAAAACCTACTGAAAACAAGCTAAACCCAGTGTAAATGCCAAGCTTGTTCCTGACATGGACTCTAAAGTATCAGTTAGTGATCAGTGTAGCACATTGCTTTGTGCTGTGGTATGTGCTGTGTGCACCTGATTAAGACAGCCCTGTGTACTCCAGTGTGTTGTAAGAAAACTGTTAGGTTGGGGTAAAGTTGATAGAAGTGGATCAGTAGTTATGAATCAATTGAACTCTCCTGACAGAAAGATTGGCAGACTGTCACAACTACTGACTAACAGGATGTGAAGTGGATTCTGAGAAAATATGAAAAACAAAAGAGCAAAGATGTCATACGTGTACTTGTTTCAAAGGCTTAATTAAACAGGCCTTAAATAGACCGTAGATCTCATTTCTCACAATGAAAGTTTTGTATTTTAAATAAGTGATGCCGTATTGGGTAGAGCAATTTCTAACAAACCCTGTTAGCAAACATCCACCTGATATATCTGTCCTGCTTTTTCTACAAAATATTGTATACATTCTTCTAGGGTTCATTTTACTTTAAACATTTTTACAGACTGATAGTGGGATGTGGAAAGTATATCTTGCTACTTAGCAAATTTTAAACTAAGTTTGTTCAAGGTGCAAAATGCAACATTTATTTCTCAGTAGTTAGCAAATGCAAAGTACAAGGTAAACTTGGCAATAAGCAAATCCTCTTTTTAGTTTGTTCTGGTAGCTTCACCAGCGAAATTGCCTGATTACTAAAGATTGAAAGATTACATAAAGCCAGATTACCCTTTTTTACCTCCTTTTATCTCCAGTACAGGTTCTTTAGTAGAAGGAGGAATGAGCTTGGGTAAGAACCAGTATTGCTGATGTTGCCTTCCCTTCCAAAATTCTGCTGTCCTTCTCTGGGCTTGCATCCCTTAGAACTTTGTACACCAGGTAAACTAGCCTCTCCAGTGCTTGCTCTCAGGTTAATTGCAAAGTCTTTAACTCTTTGCTTCCTGGTGGAAGTGGCAACTGTGTTTCTTCAAATAAATTAAACTCTAACATACTGTGCTGTAGTTTCTTAAATAAGGCATTGGTGAAATAAAATATTTTAAAGTTTTATATGGAAAAAAAGGTTGGATTTTTTTCAAAACATTTTTAAAAAGAAGGGTTTTTTGTGAAGTGTTTATGCTTTCTTGGCAGAGATGGTAGATGTCAGCATAGTAAATTGGTATGGCTGGGTTAACAGAAATTATTGCTAGGAGTATTTAAATGAAACCATTGTGTATGCACAGTGATTACACTTGTGTACTTCTAAGTGTTCACTACCACTTCTTTTCTAGACAGTACTGTAAATCTTCTAAACTTGGGGCTTTTATGGTTAATGTTACAGGATTTATTTTACAAAAATTTTCACTTCACTTGAAGTTGTGTTTTGCAAAGCAATACTTGTTTAATATCAGGCAAAAAGAGTATCTTACTTGGGTGTATTTGCTTAAATTAAACTTGGACTATACCCTGAAATGAATAAGCATGTAACAAACCCTCCATTACTTCAAATGGAAATATTGAAGGCTCTACCTGGAATTAATTCTTCAAACTCAACTATCATACATATTTTTAATATTGCAGAACATTGTGAAAAATTTCTTTATACTGCTCAGCATAAAGGGATTTTTTTAATGGATTTTTTTTTTAATACCCTGATTACCTAATTTCCTAAGGTGCTGTATTTAGGGATCGTAAAGCATAAATTTCCTGACAGAATCATATTTTAAAGGCCATGGTAATTTTTTTTTTGAAATAGTGATGAACAGTACCACAACTGAAATACATGTAAATTATGATTATATGATGGCACATCCGGTATAGTTTTTGGTTTTATTTTTCCATTTCATATCTAGGGCAAGAATATTTGTCAAATTAATGTGACTGAACAATGCTTGGCATTTTGTTGGTCTGCATGATACAAATTGGACAGTTGAGTCTGAGGTTATACACCTATATTTTCTATATAAGTGTATATAAAATTGGGCACTTGTACTTGTTAAACTACTAGCTGGGACTCTGAAAACCTGTATTTCATTCCTGGCTTCTCTGCTCTCAGCTAGGTGACATTAGGCAGATGACTTTGCTTACTCATGTCTCAGTTTCCTCATCTTTAGAATAGAGGTAACGATGCCTGCATTTTTGGAGTTAGAAAGTACTGTGTATTTATTATTAGCTGTGGTCAAGTGCCTAAGGACACCATAAAAAGGTACAAGTAACCTAATTAATCTGTTTTTAAGAGACATTTTAATTGGGCTGAACACTCAGCAATAGGGCTGCCTTCAAATAATATACAGCTAGGACAGATTAGCTTTAAATAATATTGAATGACTCTTGTTTCTCCAGGAGGAAATAATTTCATATTCAGGTGAAAATACCCTGAACTAGTCAATTGCAGTTTAGAAATTAAACTGTGTGTACAGCTGCTTGGGTCCCTGCAGGTCCCTACAATTGCAGTTTAGAAATGAAAATGTATGTACAGCTGCTTAGGTCCCTACAAATGCTTTCACAATTGGTGGATTTAGAGAAGCACTTCAGGGTTTTTTTTCCATTTGGGGATGTATATTACTCTTCAAACAGTGCTCTGTTCAAATCTTGTATTAACAAAATATTCATCCTGTTCTCAGTGGAACATAAACAGTCCTTAAAATACCTTTTGGTAGGTGCATGGGTGGAGTTTTTGGTTTTGTTTTGGGGAGATTTTTTTCCATTTTTTGAATTCTGTTAGTCTTCCTGTTAACACAGGAACTTGTATATGATGTAGACTTCTATACATTTGACTGAATTTTCTTTATCAGAACAGATGTCTTTTTAGGACCCAGATCTGTTACTTTAACTCAAGATAAATTATTAGTGATGGCTAGTAGCAAAGTATTTAGTTACAATATATGTAATAGCTCTTCTGGAACAGTTTCATACATTGTGAAGGTCATTTGTTACAATGTAACCTAAAATCTGCAGTAGAATAAGTAGATTAATGTGTCCTTTGCATTGAGAAACAGTAGTTTGAGGATTTCATGCTGGGATTAAGAATATTTTCATCAGTGCCTCAGTGCTGAATTAGAGACTAAGACTTCTACATAGATTCAGAGTAACAAAGTCTTACATGTCTTATGTGCAGTGGAGGGCTCAGTCTGCTTGCTTTTTCTTTTTTTTTTTTTTTTTGTGCAACAGGTACAAATCGGTTGATGCTAGGCTTTTTGTTTGTTTTATTTTTTCACTACATGGGTCCAGTAAGTGAATGGGTTCAGGAACAGACTGAGCTGAAGCATATCTTACGAGACTGCACTGTAGCATGGGCAAAGCATTTATATGGTACTTTGAAGCTTTAATTATTAATGCTTGGTCTGCAGTTCCTGGCACGAGCAAAAGAGCATGTTTGCTAGTGTTTGATCGGGGGGGGGAGGTTCTTTTTAAGGAAATGAGATTCATATTGTAGAACCAAATCCATGGCTTCTATTACTTTGAGATATGACTGAGAAGTACTACATCGACCCAGAAACTGATATTGCCATTAGCTAACAACATGCTTTAGGCCTGTCCTTACAAGTAAGGGTAGATCTGATATGTTTGTTTATTTGAACTGCAGCAATGCAATTATGTCACAGTGACACAAACCAACACCATTTTTGTTACTGCCATTTTACAGCTACTGGTTACTTACTCTTTGACACCTCACCAGTGAATTGAACTACTTGCATAGCAGTCTGGGGATACATCCTTTGGAACAAAGTACTTCTCTCTAGGTTTTTTCACGATTTTGTGGGATGATTTTCCAAACTTTCAGGAATTCTGTGACTGCATGTCAAACTAAGGAAGTTTTGTGGCATCCATCAGGTTTGCTGGTGCAAATTCTGGTAGCTGGTGAGGATAAGATGGCTGAGATGTGGTGAGGAGACACATGAGCAGGAGTGTAGTGCACATTTGCAGGCTTATGTTCAGCTAAATAGGCCAGCTTTGCTGGGAATTCTGCTGTTCTACTCTGGTTAATAGAAGAGGCTGAAATGAAGCTATGCGAGGTAGTGCGTTGAACTTCCTGAGCAGGGTGAGCTGGGAGGGTTCATGTGATCTGTTACTATGGCTCAGTTGTGGGACCACCAGCTGGGTAGTGGTGAGCTGATTGTTTTTTAAGAGCAGGCCACGCCTTAAGTTTCTCTTGATGATAGGTATAGATACAGTTTCCTATACTTCATATCAACATTATGCCCGCTCTGGCTGTACTTCCTGTTTACTGCAGCTGCGGTGTGTAGAGCACTTCTGGAGTGGATGCACGGAGATGACAGGACTGTGCTCTCAGTAGTGGAGTTTGTTGCTTCCACTGGGCAGCCAGGGGAAAAATAGGAATATTAGTAGAAGTGTATTTTCTTAGGCCAAGTATATCTGTACTAAAAGCTTTTGTTATTTTACTGTAGATATATAGCTGGCTATCAGATACGTACCCAATAAGAAATGGTGACTGGAAAGGGCTGGGCTATGAACGTTTAATGTGGCATTTCCCTGTTCTTTTTTTATGCCATGAAGAAAGGTTGATATGAGGCAAGACCCAGGGACTGTGTGCTCTGGCCCAACATACAAATCCGGGTTAGTAAAAACCTTAATGTGGACGTGACTAAATTAGCTTGCTTTTTCAACCTCCAATTCGTATGGATTCCTTTAAGTCTTGTTTTCTTTGCTCGAAATGTATTGGTTTTTCAATGATAGAGAGTTTCTGACTTCTCTAAATAAGTGCAGATCAGAGAGCTTGAATCAGAAGCCTCTAATATCTGGTTCCTGTCTGTGGTGTTCTGTATGGAAGTCTGGTGTTGAAGCAAAATGTTTTTCTTTTGAGGTTTTTCTGACATTTGTTACCTTGCAATGTGATAGCAGGGTTCATAGATTTTATGTTTCCTTTAAACACAAGAATAAGTTAGCCTGAAAGTGAAAGTAACAGAATCAGTTATAGTTCTCTTGAGAAGAACCAGGAGGACATTAACTTTCCGCACTTATTACTTGGATGTAAACAAAATGCAATAGGCAGCAGATCTGTGGCCAGGAGAAGGCATAGTTAAGTCTGAAATACCAAGGTACTAATAAATTGTACTAAAGCTCTAAGATAAATCTCAGGAATATTGTGGGGCTCTGTTTGTTACTCTGATAAAACACTTCCAAGCAAATCAAGTCAGAAAGGGGAACTTTTCTTGTGGGTAAATACAATAGTAGTTTTCTGGGCCTCCATTCTTGGAGTGTGGGGGCTGATACACCTTGTGGTTGTTTGGGTTTTTTTAGCTTTTAGTACTCAAAGTACTTGAACATCACTACCACATACATTTTCTCTAATGAAATTTAAAAAGTAAATACATGTTCGTGAACTTCATAAATACATCTGCAATATCCTATATAGTCATATTTGTTAGACTATTGAAATAAACAGGTTATTAAAATTAATAAGAAGTAATAGCAAGTTTAATTGTTATTTACCTGAAATAATACTTGTAAATAATTGCAGTACCTAGGTGTTCTGAAATGATTCTTCTATTCAGCTGAGGAGAAGTTGAGAGCTGATATATAAAACATCAGAAAAAAAGTATCTTTTTTTTTTTTTCCCATTTCAAAGTCCCAAACACAAACTGTCTAATTAACCTGGTAATAGTGATATGTTTAGTGTATCACTGATGCCACAGTTGGCATGTGAACTTGGGAACTTTAACATATGTATTTTTTGAAAACTGTCAAAAGGATATTCAGTTTGGTTTTCTTTGTTGCAGTAAGATGTAAGGCAGGTCTGTGACATAAATTTAGGATGGAAAAGTTCTGGTTGGTTCATCAATGATGTCATGTGCTGGAATTGGAATTTGCCCATACAGACTTGAGTGTGTTGCTCAAAGGAAGTGTCAGACTTTGTCAGCTGGTAGTACTGCTGAAAGTGTTTATATGCCATATTGTGTTGCTTTACATTTGCTCAGGCAGCTATATGGTGAACAGATTTTGTTGTTTTGTTTTGGTGGGTTTTCTTCACCCTTAGATTAGTTTTCAGCCGGATCAGGTTCATAATTACAGTTCACTCTGTAGCCATATAAAGGTTTGTACTGGCATGTATCAGTAGATGGTCTGGGCAGGAACAAACTGTTAGGGAAGGTCAGGACTGCTGGTTCTTTATGATTTTTTTTTTTGACTGCAGAGGTAGTTCATGCAGTAAAATGTTTATCAGATTACAGATTCACAGCTAAGGACTGTGAAGCGTCCAATTCTGCTGCAGGTGGATATGCAGATAATGAACAGTCCAAGCGCTGTCTGTGAAAATTCTTTTCTAGCTTTATATTCTTCAAGCAGAAAGTCTCACAATGTGCATGTGACAGTGAAAACCTGTTTGTCTGAAAAAGCATTAAAAATAGAATATTTTTATTAGTTGTTTGGACATCATGCATGGATGGAAGATGTAGTTACATTTAGTTTGATGTTGAAGTCTGAGAACAGTGGTAAGGTTTTGTAGCAGTACCTGAGATTAGTGTAGGGATATAACCCCAAGTTTATTAGCTAACTTTCAGAAGTGGTAAGCCTTTGCTGTTAAACCTTTTATGCACTCAATACAGGCAGTCATTTTGAAAAATCTTGAGTCTTTTTGTTATTTCTCTAACTGAAATGGGAGAGAAAATGAGTGTACAATTGAAATGGATGGGATTGAATTTTGGAGTGAAGGCCAAGTACTGTGGAAGTAATACTATAGATGTACTGCCCATGAAGATAATGAAGAGGCTGAGGTATTACATACAGCTTGGTATGAATACATTTGTCAGTTAATGAGTAGTTTGATAACTGTGGGACATTTGAATATTCAGTAGGGGAAAAAACCCCATACAATGATGAGTTGAATGTTTGTGATGAGAAAATATCTCTGAATGGTCACGTGAGCATCAATTAAAGCACTACTTAGAGGACTTTGAACTACTGTGTACAAGATTGATGCTGTGTTTCAGAGGTCTAGCCAAATTTTGGGGAGAAAATCTGGTGTAGAAGTAAGAAGTTTGAGGTAACAAAGTGATTAAATATTTTCAATGTTCTTGTGTTGAATTAATTTCAGAATTATCAATTCTTTCTCATTCTTCATGTACTTACAAACCCTGAATGAATTCTTTTATATTTGTGTTGTTGAGGTGAAAGATTATGTTTAAAATAAACAAGAAGATTGTTTTTGGTGATTCCAGGTATTCCAAAGCTCCCTGGCAACAACAGGCTCATTTCTGTAATGTGGACTAGAAACTTTGTGCCAGTCCTTAGAACAATGGAAAATACTTGCTTGGTTCTGTTTTTCTACCTTTCTTATTTCTCTTCTGCAGGAAGAGGAACATAACCTCTTCCTTTTATGATAGATTTGAGGACTTCCCTATTTACATCACTGAGCTTACTAGATACGAGATTGAAGTTTCTTTTTTATCATTGTGATACATGTTATCACTTGGATTTTTGAGTAACATAGGCCCAAAAGCATTCAAAGCTATTGCTGATAATTTAGAAGGAATGGTAATTGACTGTGTGGCCTGTTGCTTTTTACAAGCACAATATGTAACACCATCCATTGCTTTTCAACTTTATATGTTTATTTATATGGAAAGACACTGCAAAACAATCAAGTTGAATGTATTTTAAGAGGATGTTTCCTTTATAGATAAATCTGCATATGACATGACAAGATTCTTTCTTTCTTAATACTCAGGTTGGGGAAGCTAAAATTATAAGATAGATGATGACAAAGTATCAGCTTTTCTGACAAGTGTTATTAACCTTGGAGTTGTAAGGGTGTGTGCTGCCTGCAGCCTGTCCAGAGCATGTAGGGAATTCCATGGGCAAAATCAGATGGGGAGACCCAACACGGTAAACCAGATTCTAGCAGAAGCTTACAGAAGACAAAGTTTCAAAGACTTGTATTGAAAAATACAAAAACAAGCATACAGATCTACAGAACATTTTAAAATCAGCAAGGCCTTTTTGTAGACATGTTCTAAACTTAGTGACAGCAGTAGAAAAGTAAAAGTACTGTAAATCTTACATGCCTGACTACTCATGTAGCATTCTTGAACTGCTGCCCATTTGGGACTCAGCTATCTCCTTTAATGGAAGCATGTTTTCTGCAATATTTGAGTTTGTTTGTTGCTTATTTATAAGCTCATATGAAGCCGTTGTTTTAGGCTGAGAATGCCTGGATGTCAAAAGTTACGATTTGCAAATTATAATATCCATAACTAGGGGTCCTCAGAAAGATTATTTAAATTTTGTTATTGAAACTTAATTCATTATTGGGGAGTTTTCTTCAAGTTGCTATGGTTTGTATCTTTGGTTTCTCCTCTGCTGAAGAGATGGGAACATAACATTTTGAAAATTAAAACAGACAGTGCTTCAACATTAGAACAACATCATTTCTTTCAGAGGATTTTTTAATTGTACTCTACTTCTTTATTCATGCAAGTTAGTGTGAGTCAAACTAAAAATTTTTCTGTTGGGTGAAAAATTTAGTGTTAACTGTTCATTTTTATTAAGCTGGTTCAAACATGATTCCTCAACATATAAGCAAGCTATTTCACAAAGGAACATCTCGATCCAACTTTTTTCCTTTTCATTTTGTATGTGCATTTTTCAAATAAAATATTAATCTATGGCAAAGCACATGGCATTTGTCAGCAGTTAATTTTTGTTTGGGGGAAAACTCCTTTTTTGAATTCTGCCTTTACCTGTAACATTCTACATAATGCAGAAACAATTTACAGTTTAAAATTTACCTACTTTAGTAATTGGTCTTTATCTCTATTAGGATTCTGTACAAGAGAGCAAGTGAATATATTCTCGAGTTTTAATTAAACTAATTCTAACAGATTTTTTTTAAATCCTTAGAAGTTTCTTAAGTGCAGGAGGAAAAGGAATGATGGCCTGCTGTAGGGGACTATCCAGTATCATCATGTATTTTTCAGGTTAGCAGCCAGCACTAATTTGAAGTGTTTCTTTTTGATGGGAGTAACTCCCTGATGGGGGTGACACAGTCAGGGCAGCAGTTTCTGTGCACGTGGTAATTGATTTCTTGAACTCTAGTGGTATTCCTGAACTAGATGACCTTGGGTATGAAAGAAAAGGGAGATCCAAGTTCTGCTAATGGTCTCCCATTTTTGCAATTTTTTTCCTTTCTACAATAGACTATACTGTTTTATGAGCTCAAAAGTAGCATTTCCTTTCTTTAGCATTTGCCTCCCCTCCTCTCTGTTGCATGTACTTTAATTAATTCACTGTCAATTTAAGGTGTATACTTCAAGTAAACAGATTTTTAAAACTTAACTACAGCCATCCATATTCTGAATTGATTCACATACACTTTCTGAACTATGGAGCTGAATTATTTTCTTCTTCATTTCTATCTGCAGTTTTTTCTGCAAATTCTTCCACAAATTTCAGTCTTGCACTTTACCGACAATGTACATTGAAAATGTCAGGTGTTTCTAATTACTTCTCTTAATTTCTCCACTGTTATAAAAGAATCTTTTTACTGTCCTGAAATATATATTTCTTTATTGCAATGAATATACTTAGTACATAATGAAGTAGAACTGCTGGGAATTCCTGTAAACCTGAGATACAAAGGCAGTGAGCATTTTGGTGGCATACAGTGGGAATGAACAGAGCTGCCTCTTCCTCACTCAGGGTTAGCTGGCTGGGGTTCTGGCATCTTCAGAAAATGGGGAGGACCTGTGCCTAGGCAAAAGCATTGGCTGTACCCCAGAATGCTCATAATAATGTTAGTTCATTGTGTCCTGGCTGGGTAAAACAGTGCAAAGGGCATGAAAAAGAAACCAGTAATGCTCAGAGAGGTCAGAGATGTTTGGAGTTGAGAGGATGGTAGCCTGAGCTAAATATAGTATCTCAGCTTAATTTGGAAAACAGTGTAGACAGATTGGGACTGTACTTTATTTTTGTCATTTAATTTATTTTTTTATTATAGAAGCTGATTTTTATTTTTCTCCTTTGACTCCTGACATTTTTAATACAATACTTGAGAGACCATCAAAAAAATACACCCCATCATAATCAGCCTCTTCCGAGTGCAGTTAGGAAATAGCCACAACCCTCTAACACTTAAATTTCAGAATATGCAAGTCTCTTTCAAGTAGGAGTCATCTTCCTGCTGGTATTTTTCAGTCAGAAGTTAATTTGTGTATTTTTGTCTCCTTAAGATTACATGCTTTAGATTAGACAGGTCATTATAGAGGAATACATTGTAGATACTCTGGGGAATGCAGCAGGTTAAACTTCAACCATAAATAGCTTCTGATTGAAGTACTTTCCTTCTTTAGCTTAAGGCACTTCTTCATGAAGGTTTTGCTCAATGTCATATCTAGAGTATTTTTGGTCATTCTTAGTTATTAATAAAGCAGAATATTCTACTTTTGCTTAATATATTTTTCATAATTCAGTTTCTAGTATTACCTGAAGCATTTTCCAGTAGTACCAAAGCATTTTTCTCAGGCTGCTAGCTGAAATGCTCCTGAACTGGAATGAAGTGGAAAACTTTTAGTCTTGAAGAAAAATGCCTCAAAAGTTATGAGCATACCAAAATCAGATTCACATTGGCAGCAAGTATTTCTAGGATGCTTTTTGAAATTCTGTATATGAAAACTGCTCTTTATATGTGCCCTGTAAAATAGGGTGAGGCTTTTAGTATTAAAAAATGGATCAATTTAGGATAAGCAGGTTACATACTACATTTACCACATTCAAGGTTCCATTCACATATGATTGCCACTGGAAAACACATAGAATGCATATGTAACCTTGCCCTCTCTGAAAAAGGAAGAGTATTGAGATCACTAACAAGTATGTCTTGCTGTGGGTTTTCTGAATGCTCAGCAGTATAAAAAACAACATAATTCCCCTAATTTCATACAGTTGTGAGAACTTTTTGCTATTGTTATTTATACATAGGTGTGTATATATATATATATATATATATTCATATATATATATGAAATCCTTTAAGGTTTAGTTTTATGTCTCTGTCTATACATGATGCACTGAAAAACTGTTGGTTTTTTCTGCTTTATTTCTATTATGTTACAGGTTACCAGGTGTGGTGCATTGCTGATTTTGAAACTGATGCTTCCAGTTTCTATTTAACTGGTACTGAACTGTGCTGGTAACAAGAGCTAGATGGAGGATAGTCCTATGGAAGTATGTGTGCAAGACAGGAAGCAGCTTACTTGGGAGATGGTGCTGAGACTGAACATAAAGAGTAAAATTTGTTCAATATGCATTAGGAAATTCTTTGCTAAAATCCTAGTCTTTTATTCTACACTTTTCACTGCAAACTTCATATGTAAGTCATATGTTCATTTTAGGTCATAAAAAAGTAGATTTACTTAGAGTACTGTATTGCAGTCAGTGGGGAATCAGAGCTCCTAAAAACTAAGAAAATGTAGGAAGGTTTTAAAACAAAAGCTTTAGGCAGATTTGTATTTAGAAATGTAATAAGAATTTTTTGTAATCCATGTAGTAAGTGAAATAACTTGCCTCTTTTTCATTGCTGTTGAATATAAAGCAGTTAAGTCAGGCAATTTTCTTTTGGCTTCTGTTGTAGGTTAAGACAGGATTCTATTTCTTCATTATTCTATAATGCCTAGGGAATTCTTAAATAGAAAATGGACATTAAGAGCCAGTGAGAATCTTTCTATCATATTTTAAGGGTCAGAGAAAGAAGGATTGCAAAAACACTATTCAAATGTATCACAATGTGCATCAGTGATGCTCTGTAGAAGTCCCAGACAAATGGGATGTGAAGTAATGCTTCTATAAATAGCCCTGTGTTCATACCTAAACTTTTACTGGAAGAGCATGGAATGAGATGCCTGCATCTCTACAAGTGGAATTTTGGGTGTGGCAGTCCCAATAGGGAAAAGTGATCTTTTCTACTGACCACCTGTAAAAGATGAGGAAAGGATTTAAGGAGACTTTCCCATCATTCTTTTACTGCAGGAGGTGAAAGCAGGAGCAGGATTTCCAGCTGGTTGGGGTGTAGGCTGTGAACTTCAGTAACTTCAGATATAACAACCCAAGCTACTGTGAAAGAGTTCTTAATCCTAGAGTGTGAAGACACAGATCCTTAGTATAAATGCATACCTTAGTATAAATACATCCCTTTCCTGTAATAATAGATTCAGCTAACAAGCTGGGAAACCCATAAGCTCTGGTGAAGCCACTGTTGCAGAGAGTCCTAGAAAGCAAAAAATCTGGTTCCTTCACCAGGATCTAGTATTTAGCCACTTGGCCTCTTGCCTTATAAAACAGATGTTAGTATTATCTCTGATATGTATTGCTGCATTTATAATGTACAAAATAGTTGGCTGCTAAAGATGATGGCTTAATTAGAGTGGAATGTAGACTCTCAATTCTTCCATTCGTTTTGAAATGGCTAAAAATAGCTCCTGTAAAGCATAGTAAAGTAAAATGGACTAACATGTCAATTGTCTGTACTGAAAGTTGGAATTGCCAGAAAGAAAGAAATTGGAGGGTTTTTCTTTTCAACTGCTATTTATCCATCTCAGAAATGGAGATTTACATCCAGGGACCCCTTTATTTTACTTTTCAGATTAAAGAAATTCAGTGTATTGGTCTTTCAATGTCCTGATACTTGTATGTGTTATTGAGATTCCTATTTATTCTGAGGATTTCTTTTGCGTCATTTCAATGTTTAAGATTTTTAACCTGCACTGGAAGAGCAGAGAAGTTCCAGTTGTAATGAATGTTTGTACTAAGGCATTTTAACATTCTTCTCTTGCATTTTAGTTAGTGTGTTACACGGAAGTACCACCACATAACAAATGTGGTAAACAGCTGATATTGTGATTTGTGGATGAGCAGAATGGTCAATCTGTTGCATTACCCAAGATAGATCATAATACATTTTTAGTGATAGCTATTATCTAATTCATTTTTATCATAAAACAAGAAAAATACCTTTCCACTGGTATTGGCCCTGATTGTAATTGTCTATTAATACATTGGGTTCCTTGAGATTTTATTTTTTTATTTTTGCATAGTAACTAAAACTCCTTCAGAAGCAGAAATTTACCCACATATGTTTATCTTAATGTTGACATTACAGCTGTTGAAAATGTATGTCTGCAATGGTAACTTCCCTTTAATGTAAGTATATTTTTGGATGCATGCCCACCAAATTATCACCTTTGTACAGTGTGCGTTGAGTTTGAGGAGGAGTTACCAAAGTCATAAGACATGATTGTGACTCATGTTTGTTGACTTGACCTTTTTACCTTTGAAAATCTCTCCTACCAAATTAAATACCGCATCCTGTAGTTTGGATAACATACTGACATTGTTTTTTCAAACATCTTGAGCTACATGTATAATATTACTCTGCTCTGAACGTTAGACAAAAACAGATAAATGTTTTATATGAAAAAAAACCCAGTAAATATCACATAAACATATTGGGGTGACATAGAACAAAATTAACATACTAACTTTCAGTAGCAGGAGAAATTCTTGATTTTAGGTGTTTGCTTTAACATGCACTTAAGCAGGTATCTTAGTGGTTATGGTGGAAGCAATATGGGGAAGGGGGAGAGAGTTTCTCCCTGGTGGACAGGTTAGTTTCTGTATTACTTGTACTTAGAGGCAAATGCGCCACACAACATTTGCATGACCTTACCTTTATCTGAAATAGTTCTGTTTCCTGAGTAACTTATACTTCAATCACTTCAAAGCATTATAACAACTGCTTGCACCAAACTTGAACTTAATGTAACTACAGAGAAATCAGTCAAGTCAAACTGAGACATGTCTTGTGATAAGAATTTCTCTCAAGTCCCCCTTCCTTGTTTCAGTCTCTGGCATTAATTCGAAATGAGTGTATGAACTTCTAAAAGAAATGGATACCATGGATACCCGTATGTAGGATTTGACAAGTGTATAAAAATACACTGTATTTTAAAAGTACATGCTGTATATATTTAAGAGATAATTATAAGCCATTAGGATGATGCTGTTTATATATTTATATGGTACAGAAAATTGCAGGTGTTCTCATTAAAAAAAAAACAGTAATTCCTATGGGGTTTTTTAAGTGTTTAAAGTAACAGGCAAAAAATCCAAAGAAGTCCCTCACAATACATAGTTTTGCTATCAGTTTTAAAATTTAAGATTTTTTTTATTTTAAAGAAGTTTCAAACTGTCAAACACACACAAAAATGCTCATATCTATGCTATTTACCAGTCTTCATATTTTTATAGGGTCTTAAATTTTTTTCACCACAACATTTCTCAAAAGAAGACTATATTTTTTGGTTCAAATTTAGAAAATGCAGAACAAGTTTGTGCTTGAAATTCCTGTGTTGGCAGTAGGAGGTAGGACACAGGTACGTGTCTGTTTCCACTGCCCAGTACAGTAAGTGTACAACTCCAGGTTCTGTGGCTGAGGGTCTTGAAATATTTTGTGTTTCTTTGAACTTGCTTCTCGTTCATTTGTTGAACTGCCACTTAATCCAGTTGTTTTCCTCATCTTTTAAAGGGGAGTGTGTGTATTTATCACATTATTAATATATGTAATGATAATGTTACAGGCATTAGATGAGCAATTTTCATTTCAGTGCTTTGATTGCAAAGCACTGGTGAGGCTGCATCTTGGTGAGGCTGCGTTTTAGAGGAATTACTTCAGTCTTCTTGGCACAGTTCTATGATACATCATTATTGGCAATATCTTCAGCATGCACTGTGGTATTAATATTTCATAAAATCTTTTTCCCTGTATCTTGAAAGGGATTGTTTATATTTTGGCTTCACCTACCATGTGTGGTCTGCTTGAAACCATACTATTTACATAAAATGCAGTTTTCTTCTGAGTATGTTATTATACGTGATGAGAAGCTAAATGAAAACTAAGCAAAGTCTCACAGAGAATGGAGAAGTGGCATTATTATAGGCATAATTTCATATACTGTTTTTCTTGGGCTAATTAATAAAGGTTGTGACAGCAGTCCCTATTAATGGGAACTAGGATTTTGCTATTTCTTTAGCATGTGTGGAACTAGAGAGCGGAAGTTTTGTTTCCGCTGTACTGGGCTCTATTGGAAGTTTTTGGCTTGGATTCAGAACTTCAAGTTATTGATAAAAGTTTGGAAACTGCTGAAGTGTTTGTACCACACCTGTTGCCAGAACATGTAGTCATGCTTCTGGGATACTGTAGCCATTTGCTGATCTCGCATTTGAGTGCTCATCACCTGTGTTGCGCCACAGCCTCCATCAAGTTTTTGTGATAGTGAGAAAGGTCAGTGTGAAGATTTTCTTTCAATGTCATGTTTCTTTGCAAGCCTCCTTGCAGGTTCTTCTCCTAGTGTAAAACCATCAAGAGCTGCTACAACGAGAAGCAGCTGAAAGCAACATTTCTTAAAATATTTTCTTTCTCTTCTGTAGCAAAGAAATCTCTCTCTTATGCCCCTTTCTCTCATTAGTGTTGGCACAGCACTGCATGGGCACAACTTCTAGTTCTGTAAGCAAGTCTTCACTGCAGTTGGAGCACCTTTTGGAGGCCATGCTCTTTGTGTTAGAAAATTCTGGCTGAATCAGGGATTCTCAGAGCCTGGAAGCTAGATGGAAGCAAGGACTCCCCAGGGAATTTTGTTACCTGTTTAGATGAGGTATTTTGGCTGTCAGGTCACACAGGTTTTCATACCGAAGCTGTAGGACCGACTGCTGAAGCCCAGCAGCTATTGTGTGAGTAAAAGCAAACATTCCTCCTAAAGTATTCATCAGGACAACAGCTCAAACTGGAGAGAATAGCAGAGGTGACCAGCTGATGGAGGACCTCCCTATTTAAAGAATACGTTTTTCCTTTTTTTGAAATCTATTTCATCTCACACAGATGCACTTGGGCGCTTGCTGTTTGTACACAGGAATTGAGCCCCATTTAATCAGTGTCCTACTTGAATTCATCCATGGATAATGTAGTGGACTATGGATATTTCTGCCTTAAACAGCCACTTGTAACAAAGCAGAAAGCTGTGACTTAGATTAAATTTAAATCCTGATTTGTGACATGTTAGCACAGCAAACTAATGCCAAAATCTATTAAGCCTCCAAGCTTTTTTTTTTTTTTTAGTTCTTGACATTGGGTGAATGCTGAGATCTTGACCACAATCACATTTGCTTCTGAGCAGGAGGAAATAGTCCATGTAGTTCCAGTAATCCAGACAAGCCGTCACATCTGGTTTTATGAATGACTTCAGGGGGGAAGGGAAGTTTGCAATTGATTAACATTATTCGTAAAATCAAAGACTGCTCTAGTTTTAGGAATTACTGTAGAGAACTTTGGGGACTTTGGCAGTTAGCTCAGAAAAGCAGCTTTTTTTTCTTTTCCTTATTTTTTTTTCCCCCTCTAAAAAATTATTCAGAATATTATTATACTAAGATACCTAGTAGTTCCAAATCTGTACTTTTAGCTCTTTGAAATTAAATTAGAAATTAATAAACATTTAGTCTTTCTGGGTTATGATAACTTTTTTAATCGTGCATAAGATAAAAAATCCTAGTATTATATAGCATTTTTACTATATTTGTCAAACAGGTTTTTTATTGTCTCATTGTTGAAATAATTACTAAAATTCAAGAGCGTGTAAAAGGAAACACTAATACTTCTAGGAAAGAATGTAAGCAGTTTTACTGTGAGTTTTGATAAGGTCTGGTTTGGGATTTTTTCTCAAGGCAGGTTTAGTGTGTGCTGGTAGCACATCAGTGTGAAATGTAAATAATATTGTACATGAGCACTCATCAGCTGTTAATCATGGTGTAGTTTAAGGCTCTACTTACCTGTCTATAACAACTTCTAACATAAATGAGCAATCTGAATTCTTGCTCTAATCAATATTCTCTATAATGAAGATATGGTATAGCTTAGTGAAGTTGTACTGTGATTTTAGGACCAAGTCTTCAGGAGTTCCTAATGCCCAGAGTTTTAGCGTTATTTTCTAAGAGGGGGCAGTTTGAGAATCTCATTTAGAATTCAAAGCCATTCTGTTTACACAACTGAAGCAGATTCTCTGTTATGTTCAGCTTCATGGTACTCACTTCAGCAGTACCATTGCCACTGCCATGCAGTTTATATGTTTTATTCTTAAATGGGATTTTGGTGGTAAATGCAGTATGTCAAAGCACCTGCTTCACCAGTTATTTGGTTCAGAATTGATCTGAAGCAAAAGTGCAAGCCCTGCATGGTTTTCATAAACAATACTACTACTTTCTTTCACCACACCAGCCAGACTGTATTATGAGAAGACATGCTCAGACCACTACTCATTATTTTCAGCAACTATACTTAAAACATTTCCCAGAAGTCCAGAAGCTGAAGGCTGGCATCTTGAATTAATCTATGTAAATAGATAGTCTTTGGCCAGCAATCCAAGTGATGTTGAGTCTATTGCAATGGGATGGCTGCATAAATTGACTCCTTTCTTCTTTCATTCTTTTTTTCTTTTTTTTTTTTTTTATTATTAAGCAGTAGTATCTAATTTGTGGTCCTTGACAGTTAATCGTAGTAAGCATATGTTCAGTTTCATTACACACTGAAATGTTTCAGAAACCTGCAGTGGCTCAGAAATGTGTATTTTGCCACTGCAAAGAGGTGTGCAGTGCTGCCTCTCATTGCTGTCTGTGTCTCCCACAGTGGGTGGGTGATGCTGCCCTTTACACTGCTTGGGCCAAGAAGCAGGTCCCCAGCAGTTTGCTGTGGCACAGTGGGGGAAGGATGCTGTGCTGAGCTGTCCAGTACTGGGACCACCCAGCAAAGATTGGCCCCTCTCTTTTAACCAGCAGTCAAAACACTACCAGAATTTAAAAAGAAATCAGTAACTGGCTGCCCATTCTTTTGCCTTGGATTGTAAAGTAATGAGGCCTGTTCTCTGTTTTGCCAGCAGGAGTGGTTTAGTCATTATCTGTTTCAGAGCATTTCCACTCTAAGATACTTTATTTTAAGTGATTTTGAGAGAGAGAGTAAAGGGAAGAGTTGTGCAAAATTCATTGATAGCTTCTTGGCATAGAGAATGCGAATGGTTCTGTCTTTGCACACTGCCTGCCTGAGCATAGCAAAGGAAAGAACTTGGGCCCTGCCCCTAACTGTTGTTTCTTTTTGCACTTAATTTTCAGGTTGAGTGGGCAGAACACCTGAAACCTGAAGGATGTGAGTTTCATCCTGGGAGGGGGTTTATCCAAATCAGAAAAATAGTTTATTGAAAGAATATTCAGGTCTAAACACAGACTTGTAATAGGATGTCATCTAATAAAGCTGGAATATGCTGTATTTTAAGTAATTCCGGTTTAAAAGCATAGTTTTTAGTTTGGCATTTAGGAGGTGCTTTTCTTAAAGAAAAAATCCCACCTCATTTCACTGATTTAACCGTTAGACATTCTGTCCTGTTGCGCCATCGTGGACATTGTCTTCATCATAAACTGGAACACTTGAGGCTGCTCATCTTTGCAGCATGAGGCTCTGTCTCAAGCCTTTGCTGCATCTCAGCAGCAAAACACCAGTGCAGGACTAGAGCAGCTTCACTTGCAGAACTCACTCCTGCTCTGCATTCACAGTGACCTTCAAGGGTCACTGGGTGCACACTTGCCTCCTTGGAAGAATTTGTTTCACAGTGACCTTTGACACATCTGGATAACTAGGTGAGAGAATACTTTTTGCTCAAAAGTATAATTAACTTTGGATGACAGGAGAGACAGAAGGAGTATCATCTGTGGCTTTGGGGGGGGGGGCGGGGGGGGTAAAAAAGACTGGTTAAATGTACAGGCAGTGTGACCAGCTTCCATTTTTAACATCCACACTGTTGAACTCTACTGTCTCAAAAGCAGATTGAAGAAAACTTGATCCTGAGACCCTTAAATCCAGGGACAAAGATTCTGCTGAGACTTCTCAGGCTGAGAAGAACTTTGCCTCAATTACTGCAAATTTGGAAGGCAAATTACTAATGACCATGGAGATTTAGTTTCACTGAAGACTTACTAGGGACTCTACCTGGAACAAGGGCTCCAAAAACCTTTTTATGGAAGAACATAACATCACTTTAACAGATGGGATATATGGCTTCTGGAGGAATAAAAACCTCCCCTGTAACAAAATACATTATTGTTCAATGGATGAACAATTAATTGAAGTCTCTTTGATAAACCCCAGTGAATAATATTTCTGAATTATTTATATCTTAATTACATTGTTCTGTTTCAGAAGTGTACATTCTTGGCATAATTTTAGCAAACTTAAGGTGCTATTACAGCATTGAATAAAGGTTTTGTTGTGGGTTTAGGGTGGATTTTGGTGGTTTTGTTATTTGATTTGGGTTTTTTTTACATTTCTCATTTGTCCTTTTCCTCTGAACTTTAAAAAGTATAATATCCTGCTTTAAGGAAGCAGGTGATAGATAAGTTTATTTCTAGAAAGCGTGCAAAAAAGGCATGAATAACTGTGCTGTAAAAATACATGCTTTTTATTTACAATAAATTTTTTAAATCTTTTTTTTTAAAGGCTGAGTAGTAGCATACTAATCTTGATGCTCTTCTTTGACATCCTTAATTTTTATGTGTTAGACAAACAGGAAAATCAAAGATCTTAATCTGATTTGGATATACTTACTACTTAAATAGTTTGCCATACAGTTCTCATAAATTTATTTTCAGTTTCAGTTTTCTCAAAACTAAGCACTCAACTTGTGGTGGTTGGCTTCCTTCAATATGGATATGAACCTTTGTACTAGTTGCTCATTGCTATTGATTATTCTATTTCTTTTTTTAAATTGATTCTATTTTATGTGCCTGTATATGGAGACAATGTCATGTATTTCCCAGTACAGCTATTAATAGCCTCTCTACATATGCATAATTATTTATTTTAATCTGCACTGACAGAAAAACACTCACAAGTGCACTTAAAGTAAATCTGCATGGTTTTTTTTCCCTTTCATTTTTTACTCAGTTTGTAATTTCTAAATTGCTTACTTGTTCTCTTTTTTACTGATAGTCAAATTCTGTGGCAAGATGGTGCTTCTGACTACTTTGAGTATTTAAGGACCTTTGAGTTCTTAACTCATTGTACTAAAAGTAGAAGCTATGGGTAGAAAAAATTTAATGAGAGATTCAGGAAATTTGTGAGATTATAGTTGAGGAATAGTAGATTGGATCTTGCTTATGGAACATAGTATTGCTGGAATAAGCATGGATTGAAACAGTTTGACCAAGATTATCTGTTGACATGTAGGGCCCAGGCACAGCCTTCATGATCCAAATTCTTTTGGAAACCAAGTTACTGCAGAGTATCTCTAGTGGTTTTGTGTTCTGACAATCTTCAGTTTACTAGCCTGATGCTCTGCTCCTTGAGCTCCCTCCAGAACATTTTCTTCTACTGTTTACTGTGATAATAACTGATTTTATGACAAAAACTTTCAACATTTTAATTAAAACACCTTTTTGTCCTCCCTGTTTTTCAGGAGTCAAGGCAACTTCATCATAGTGTTTAAGAAAATTTGGTGGAATTTTTGTCTTTTGGGTAGTTACGTAAAAATCACGACAGACATTTATTAAATAAATTCTGAATTAGGATGGGATCAAGTTCGGGAGAACCCTTCTTTGATCTTCACTCATTTACCTCTACCTGAAATTTTTTGGGTAGGACCTAATGTCTATTCATTGTCCAGGGTGTGTGCATAAGGCACAGAAATCTTGTCACATATGTGATTAATTGTAGATTAGATTCTAGAGTAGATTCTATCATGTGCCCTTTGTGCTCTTTACTTCTCAGTGATATGTGAATGTATAGTAGGCACAGTTATGACCCCCTGTGTGCTGGGGGTCTGCAGACTTCATCCCCTACTCCCTTACTACACCAACTCCTGTCCCATCACTGCAACTTTTCTTTTTTTCCGTTGCAGCCTAGCTTGCCTGCACAGGAAAGTAAGATTTGGGTTTTTTAATCATTATTATTTTTTAAACTGAAAGGCTTTACTTGAAGGATTAAAAAAATAAAAAAAAATGGTAAATGTATTTCTAGTAACAACTTGACAAATCTTTATAGATATGCCAGTATTTCTTTAAACAGCTACAAACATCACTACATTATTTTTTTAACAATCTTTAAAAGGCACCTATTATAAAGAATGTATAAAATTTCATCATAGATTATAATTATTAGAAATTAGTTTTCTTTCCTCTATCCATCTTGTCTATTAAAACATAAATTAAATCTATAATATTACAAACATGACTCATTAGCTCTGAGGCATATAACTGCCAGGCAAGCAGCCATGACAAATCCAAAAGTATTTAAATCTCTTGGTGTTAAAAATAGGCATAGTAAAGATGTCACTAAATTTAAAATAAATCTGTTGTAAAATGTAGCTCCAGTTAACATGTCATATCTTGTGGTATTGTTGCTTTAGGTCAATGTGAGTGTAAGCTGAGGTTAGTGAATGGCCTTACAGAGTTAATGTGCAGGGACCTGAGTGCTGGGCACTGTAAGTGTGTGTTGTCAGAAACAGTGTTGCCTGGTGATAATATTACTGTTTTTCTTCCTAGGGGGATGCCAAAGGTCTTGTAACCTCTGAGAATGTGAGTACTGGCCAGAAGTTGGACTTCTCAGATACAATGGTACAGCAGAAGCTGGATGAAGTAAAGGACCAAATCAAGCGAGAAATAAGAAAGGAACTTAAAATCAAGGAGGGAGCAGAGAACCTCAGGAAGGTCACAACGGACAAAAAGAACTTGGCTTATGTGGACAACATTTTGAAAAAATCAAATAAGAAGTTAGAAGACTTACATCATAAGTTACAGGAGCTAAATGCACACATTGTTGTAACAGATCTCGAAGATGTTGCAGGTACCGTACATTACTGTGAAACCAGTTTTTCTTTGTAGCTGAGATAAGTTTTCCCCATTTCACTTGAAAAAATTGCTTTGTGAACGAGCAGATCTGTAGCTGGTGAGCTTATTACTTATGTATGTCTCTTTGTTTTGATTCAAAAATCAGTATCCAGTACCTTTGAGTTTTAAATTATTTTCTAGAGAACAGTGTATTTTATGGACTATGAGCTCTTCACTTTCAGTTCTTAGCATACTAAAATACTTTCTCAGTCACTGTAATGTTTCCTAGTAGCTTTTCACTGTGTGAAAGCTAATTTCATGAACTCTTCCAGTGTCTTTCTCTGAATTGCAGTATAGATATCGGCACTGATGCACTTTTGCACTCTTTTATTCAATGCAGGAAAAATTACAACATTTTTGAAAATTTAAAAAAAAATTATAATTTTGTTGGGTTTTGGTATTTTTAAACTTAAGACTTAACTTAGAAAATATTTTTCTGTTGTGCCGTTATTTAACTTATCAAACATTTCTTACAGCGACATTTCTTACAATTTGTTAAGTCTTCAGCCTTTTCCACAGCAAAGCTACCATTTTAAAGACACTTTGAAATTGTTTTCACAGAATGGTTATAGCTAATGGTTTTAATTAGTATTTTCTGTCGTATGGCAGTGAGTCAAAACTAATTTTGAATGTATTTTTTAAAAATACCAGAGCTGGTATTTTAAGATGAAATGTTGTGAAAGTAAACAGTCCTCTTTCAGCTTTGTGGAATGGCCTGGGAGATACTGCCAGCCTGATGATTTCACATTGCACAGACTCTTCTTGGCAAAAAGTTAATCATGTGCATGAGCCATTGAAGATTCATGTGAAGTAATGCCAAGCCTAAGGAAGCTTGGGCAGTAGAATAAAAGTCTGCAGCATCCTTGTGAAAGGTTGGTTACAGTGAGAATTTAAGAAATACTGGCAGGTGATGTCAGCAATTCATAGTCTGGCCCAGTAACATACTGCAAAGGTCTTCAAGTGTTCATGGTGGCCTGCGCAGTATTTTTTTTTGCATTTGATTTGTGTGAGGATACAAGAGGTGGAGCAGGGACACAGCTGGAACTAGCGAGGCAAAGTGGTTGTTGGAATATTAAATGGAAATGAATACAATAATGTATGTTTCTAGATGGCCATTGGCTTTTGGTAGGCATGAAGCATTCTGTTCCATGTCAGCTAAGGTTTATGAAAAGCTGCTCCAGTGTTTACAGGAGTGTGGCTTTTAAAAGAACAGGAAGAGTGGAATAGAAAAAGAATTGTATGCAAACTGTGTATTGACCAAATATTAGAAATCTGTGCAGATACAATCTGCAAAATTCATCTAGCAGTTGAACTTGAAAAGTGGATGAGCACAGAAATACTCTTGTTGGAATGCTCCCTTCTAGTGCAGCATTTTTATCTTAAGGAGTTAATGAGCAATATTGTCATTGTGCATGTTTTGGGAAATGCAGGAGAGATTCAAAGGATAAAAGATCATGGTTGATCTTACGTGCTTCTTAATGCTTTTGATGCATGATAAACTTCTTAGGACTGTTATTAAATTCCATTGCAGTGCAGTCTTAATCATGGAAATATACAAGAAAAAACTTGCATATTAAAGATCTCTGTTGGGATCTTTATATTCTCTGTAAAATATCACATCAGATATTCCCATTCAAGGCCCATTTTAACAGAATATTTTACATAATCTTCTTGAGAAAAAAAAATCTTTATTTCTGTTAATACCGCTCTTTCGACAAAAGATTTGGAAGCACCCACCCTCCAAAGTTTTGTGTTTTCACAAACACAAAACAAAAAACCACTTCAATAAGTGCTTCAGGTTTTTGTAATGTTTGCCTTGTAATTTAAGTGCTTGTCTCCTTTCTCATTCATGGTCAGTAGTTCATGGAGGGGGAACACTATCAGTAAATATTGTCTGGCTTGAGACTAATGGCTGCAAGTCATCTTGGTGGTGTTTTGATTTTTAATACTGAAGTCCTAAGCTTGACTTAAGGTATTGGTGAGCTTGATCTTTGCAAAATAAAGCTAGTAATGTAAAAGCTATTACTTGCCAACTGTGTGTGTGTGCATGTGGATACACACACTCATTCTCACACACTGACACACACACACAAACACACGCTCATTCTCACACTCACACATGATACCAAGGAAGTACATTGACTCTAAAGGTCAGTGCCATCTGACATAAGATACCTCAGTCACAGATACCTCACTTTGGGAATTCTTGCTTTTGCTGAAATAAGCAGTGAATTTAATAGCTATTTACGGGTGAATATGGGAGCTCCCCAAAAAAGTGCATTGTTTCCAGAGGTTATCTTTATCTGTTGTTACTGCTTTTCACTTTAGCTTGTGTTTGACCTTCTTCTGGTCACTTAGTAACAAGTTATTTTAAAGTGAGAAGGAAATATATGGGAAATTTTTAGATTGTGCGGATCATGATGCTGAAAATAAGGTAAAGAAGATTCAAGAGCTGTGGGAGTCACGGTCTGTGTTTATTTTGTGTACTTTAATACTTTTCAGTTTTAAAGCCCTGTGGTTTTCCCTGTCTAACAGAATATACTGTGTAGGTTTTTTTCAGATTCTAAGTAGCAAAATCAGGATTGAGATTCATTGACCTGATCCCTTTGACTTGTCAGGCCAAACTCTAAAGATTTTTTGACTGTTCTGTTGACTGGTTGAAAGACCATTTTGGTAACTTAGAACAGTCATTTAATCTTCCCTTGTTCCTGTATCTGAAAAGAGGGTGTGAACTTATGTTTGTAAAGTGCTTCCAGTCTAGAACTGAGAAATGCTACACAGGCTATTGTGACTCTTTCTGTTGCTTATGGTATGGGCCAGTAACTTCTATTACTTTTTAACAAGCCACTAATTTTTAGTGTAACTACTTTGTAATCAGCACAGTGTAATCAATACATGTTGAAATTATTAAATGTAGCATTAATGAATCTACTGTAGAAAAATATGTTTTAATAACATTCCATTCCAAGGAAGTGTAGATGGTTTTATGGTAGTTTGCCTAAAGCTGAAAGCTCACAATTATTTAAAGAATTGGTACTAAACTTTAATCAGAAAGTGCAGTTTGTCAAACAACTTTATTACAGCATGTGAGGGTAGATTTGACAGTGGGTATGTGATTCAGAAACAACTTTTAGCATAACACAGGTGTATTTTACCTTATAGGGGTTGCTGATGAATCTAAGCTTGTTTTAGAAGTGGGACTTCATACTCAAGTCTGCCCTTGTGCAGTGTGTTAGTCATACAAGGATGCGGAATTTAAAAATTTGTAGGTCAACACTTAAAAGTGAAGCAGAATCCAGCAACATAAAATGAGTAGGACAAGCATAGCAACCATTATTGCTGAAAGTCTGAGATGTAATGTGTCACATGAAGATGATTACTTCTGTTTTAGAGATGAAGAAATTTTGTGTCTAGAAAACATACTTCTACACAGTAGCAGAGATTAAATTGGTGTTCTTGTGTTTGTGTAAAAAGTAGCAGTATAGACTGTGGTTTCTAATATGACTCAGGGAGGTCTAAGACTGAAATAGCTTACCTACAGCAAGTTATTGATTTAATTAGATATATAGCTAATACATAGAAAATCTGTAAATTTAGAAATTGGTCTGTTTCAAAGAGCTGAAGTTAAGGGGGATAGAGAGGTGCAAATGATAGGAAAACCTTTGAGTGAATTGATAAAACTGGATAAAACATGGAGAAAATGAACTCAAAGAGAAGTTCATGCCTTCTCTTCCATCCTCCTAACTGACATGGAAGCTATCCACTTTACATCAAACTTGGCTGCAGACATTGCAAAGAAAATGAATTATTTGTTCAAGAATATGATTAGCTGACTGCTTGGAGGATTTCCTTGTTCTTAAAAATGACTAGGTTAATCTGTTGGACACCAAAGTGTTCACATAAGGCCAACTTCTGGAAACCAGTAGAGGTAGCAACCAATAGGTAGTGACTTTTTAGACAGCAGATTCCACCTACAAGCTCATACCCATAGAAATTTCATGGCAACTTTTGGGAACCTCAGTGTAGAATAATACTATTGATGCAATTTGAAACAGTCTCCTGTCACGTTTTTAGTAGTTAAAATTAGCTGTTACCTAATGGAAATTGAACTTCAGAAGTTTCCAGGAGGTTAGCAGTGGATGTTTTCTGAGTGCCAAATGCTGACTGATGCCTTGGACGTACTGATGACTTAGTACAAGTGCTGATCCAAGCTTCTGACTCCCTGAGAAAATCCTGGCAATGCATCTATCTTCGTCCCTTCAGCAATGCCTAAATGCATTGCAGGTATTTCTGTTGGGTATGACACTGATGAGGCTAACTGCAAATAAATATCCTCAAATAAGATTAAAATTAACTATTTACCAAAGGGTACTTGCTGCTAATTGAGTACTTAAACAGCACGCTGCAGTACCATCTGGGAGTCCAAATTCAGAAAGTTATGTGGGATCCTAGATTTCACACTGAGCTTACTGAAGAAATAGCATATGTAGCATCTGGGGAGGAGATCCCAAAAGAATGAGCAGCAGTCTCAGAAGAGTAGAGTTACATAACTACTCTTTATAAATACAATTTAGATGGCAGTGATGGTAAAAGGCAATTTAGAAGCAAGAAGTCCTTGCTGGTGTGCACTGTGCAAACTCAAACAGAAAAGGTTTCCAGAAGAGAAGAGATCAAAGTTCAGATAAGCATTTCAGACTGAAAATTGCCATTGTCCTCATGTAATCCAAATATTAAAAAAAAAAAATCATCCCTATTATTCTAAGTCTGGTGAGTATATTTTTATGAAAACAGGATATTTCAGGTGCTGGGGAAGCAGCACTGCAGCTCTTCCAGCAGCCTGGATGTGTGCTAACAAGCTGCACAAAACTCTCTAGTGTAAATCAACAACATTCATAGTTGTTCAGATGATGTCTATTTGCTTGGAGTCAAGTTCTCTTGAAACGCATCTGTTACTTCACTTGATACTCACTGACAAGATGAATATTTGTACCTAGGAGCCCCAACCTGTATCCCAGCAAAGCCCTTGCTGTCCAATGCAAAGCTGTACTTGAATGTATCCAAAATGGCAAGTCTTGTACTGCCCTTATTAACCAACAAATGGGGCAAACTGGAGAATCTCTTCTAGCACCCAGCCCCTACCTTGAGTGAAGTGTCAATTTGGTATTAGTACTTAACTCTTATTTAATTTTAGGCATATACATAAATCC
Organism: Pseudopodoces humilis; assembly: GCF_049639895.1. Classification (NCBI taxonomy): domain Eukaryota; kingdom Metazoa; phylum Chordata; class Aves; order Passeriformes; family Paridae; genus Pseudopodoces; species Pseudopodoces humilis. The sequence continues at coordinate 16,423,168 of NC_142209.1, read as the reverse complement.
CATTGATTGCAATTACCTGGATGGATTTATTACTTATTTGTACTATGAAGATAATTAAATGCCTTCAGAGGAGATTTGATCCTGTCTGTAAAGTGCTTTACATGAATAAATCTGAGATGACTAGCCTTGCAAAGTCATTACAACCTTTCAGAGCAAAGAGAAAAGGAAGCAGCTAATGCAGATGTAGTGTTGGTGCTAAGACTGTCAATGCTTTCTGTAATAGAACCGGTTAGTCTGGCTGATGTAAAAATTAATCTGAATTCTATAAGAAGCTGCCTCGAGCTGCTTACTGAGTAGTAATGGGGAGGCTGGTTGGGATGGTAGAAAGAGTCCCTTGGAAAGCATCTCTGAAAAGCTATTGGTAACATTTTTTTTTTTCCTCAAAAACATAGTATGTTAAGAAACATGTTCCATATTTGGGAGTTTAGTGAGGAGCTGTGCCTGAAGGCAAAAAATTACTTCTTCCTGGCAATTAGTCCCTATTGCAAAGAAGTTTCCTTTGCTATTAGTTACTAACAAAGCCTATAGTAGAGCAATTTTAACTAAGTAGTAGAGGATAGGTTACACCCACAAATACAGACCAACTTCTGAGATGACCCAGGTAAGTGGTGTGGTTACACCTTCACAGAAGAGACATGCAAAGGGAGATAATAACAGCTGCCTGGGCAGCCTGAAACATGGTATCTCTAATTAGTCCTTAACTTGCAACTGGAGTGTTGTTTTAATGCAAAGAAAGGCTGCTTGTGTACATCTTTAAAAGCTGTGGAAACAGACTTCAGGAGCCCCACAGCCTACACAGGGATCATCAGAGGGCCAGGATCTTTAAGCAGTAGAGGCTTGCATCATATATCTAAAGTTAGTACATATTCATTTATATGATGGATCTACTTTACAAGGAGACTTGACACTATGACTTTCAAGTTCATGTGTGCTCTCATTTTGAATAGATTATTAGATGAGGATTAGTTGACAATGAAGACATAAGTTATAGGAAAGCATTAGTAGAGCATAATCTTTGCTCTACTAAGAACAGATTTAAGGTAAAGCTGTTCAAGTGCAGTTCCACAGAGGAACCAAGCCAAAATATTGAGCAGAGAATCAATGACAAACAGCTAAGGAGTAAAGCAGATGATTAATTTATTTTTTTTTTTAACATCTGGTATTTTCTGTCCTACCTTTAAGTAGCGAAGATGCAGTAAAAGCCTTGAAGTGGCTTGAAGAGTGAATTGGCAGGAGAAGAAATTAAAATTCCTTAAATGGAATCTGTATGTAGCCTCAGCAAAGATTACAATTTAGGAGGAAATTACCCAGCAAACTTGGAAGCAAAATGTATTAAATCTCCAAAAGTAATTATCAGAAGCTTTTACAGAAGAAATATGAAATGGCAGATAAGACATCACTCCTTGACACATCATAACTAAAAATTTGTAAGTTACTAGTGCACTGCCTATGTTTTCAGGAACTTAACTCCTCATACTAGTTTTAATACAAGGAAGATTATTACAATTGAAAAAAAGATTGTGCTGTTCGCATTCAGTAAATACCGTCTTCCAGGAGACCAGTGCCATTTGTTCGTAGAGAAGGTATTCTCTCAGTTGGTGTAGAAGAATTTTTTTTTTTTTTTTAAATTCTTATGGTGAAAATAATTTGTCCTCTTTTAGCAAAAGGTTGGAATAGAAGTCGCTGTGACTGTTAGGGAAGATAGTTAGCTCTAAGGACAGATGTGTTGGAAATAGTCCAATGGCCACTTTATTTTCATTTTACTGTTTGTGTTGCAGAAGCTGAAATATGAAGTCATATAATAGACTGGTTACAAAAAGTTAAGGAGTTTGAGTTTATAATTTAATTGATAAAACTAACTTGCATTCCATGAAATGAATCCAACAAGAGGGAGACCCAAACACAGTAATCTTGGGAAATGAAAAAGCTTTCTCCTTCCAGTCAGTTGTTCAGTAAACCTGTCTGCCTATATATCCAGTTACCCCAGATTTCTGTTATGACTGCAGAGCAGAAAACAATCTGCTTTGCAATAAGGAAAAGGCTTACTTTATCTGTTCTTAATTTTGACATAAACAGTGTCTGCAGTATTCACACTAAAATGGATGAAGATCTACTGAAGATCTGTATTCAGACAGTGCTCATTAGAATCTAATATTATTATCCAAATTTGTTGTTAAAACACTTTAAAATTGGGAGTATAAGAAAGCTTAATGGAAAACTGCATTTTGAAATTGACTCAAGATGTTCTAGAAGAATTAAATCTCCTTTGAAATAAAAATAGGCTTAACTGCAAACCTGCCTGTTTGCCTGCTCCCGGAAGTGATTCATGTGAATTAGGACATGTGTAGGAGTCACAGTTGGGAGGTTTTCATGTTAAGGCGTATTTGCAGTACTGTTGCAAAGTAGCTCTGGACAGGAGGGTCACTCTTAATTCTCAAGTATGATGTTCTAGTTCTGTTTAATCTTCATAGAACAGAGTGTCAGGTGGGTTGGGGGGAGTGGTTTGTGTGTTTTCTTCCTGTTTTTTTTCTGCATGCTTATATCTTACCTTTAATTCACAGATTGTCCTAGCACTCCTGATACTCCAAATAGCGATCCTCGGTTTTCTACAAACAACAGATTGATGGCCTTAAAGAAGCAGTTGGATATAGAACTGAAGGTAAAACAGGGAGCAGAAAATATGATACAGATGTACTCAAATGGCTCCTCAAAGGTAAGGCTTTAGAATGCTTAAAGATCATTAAATGAGTGTGGGTTTTCACATTGCTGTAATGTGACTGTATAAACAGTATGCAACTCTAATATTTTTAGTTTGGGCTATATTTTTATTAAACAGTGTCAAATCTGCTACTAATTACTGTAACATTTTTTGTTGTGGTTTGATATCCACTGAAGTGATTGTTTTATTGGTTTGTGCAGATGCAGTTCAACCTAAATAATAAATCCGGCTTACTAAATTTAGTACATCTAGTAATCTTTGACCATGTGGGATTCGCTTAGCAGCAAAGCTTGGTAGGACTGACTGGTGTCTGGTGTTTTTCCTAGCTCCACTCAAAAAAAAAAGATCCATTAGTTTAACATTGTAAATTATCATTGTACATAATAATGACAACAAAGGCAGTATTGCCTGTATTGAACTTGTCACCTAGTTGTAGTTAGCAGTAAAAAGGTCTGTGCCAAATGCTTCAGTAGGATGTGTAGTATTCTGATAGAGATGTCATAATCTGCATTGATGCACGTACACATAAAATACACATTGAAATAATTTCTTTTTGTGGAAGTGTGGTAATCTAGAGGTAGCAACTGATAGAATAAAGTGAAATTAAGAATTAAGCCACACCTATTATTATATCTGAATTTTAAATACTTGCACTCACTCTCTCCTGATAGCGCCAGAATTTTTCCAAGGAGGTGGAGGGAAAGTGTTTGCTAACCTCTAAATGGCTTTGACTTATTACATATTCTATAATAAAATTCATCATACTCTAAGGATCCCTTAAGTGAAAGACAATCCAAACTTCTGAAATTAAAGAAAACAAAAAAAAAAATCAAAAAGTCAACAAAACCAAATCCAGAAAATAACAAAAAAAAAAAACCCAACAACACATTTTGTTGTGTATAAGGCAGTCATAGTTCTCGAGTGAGAAAAAAGAGAGGGAAAGATCCTCTACTTACCTGCCTCTTCACCTTTCATTCATTACTCATAAGTTGTTCTTTTCAATTGCTTTTACTAAGTCATTAAGGAGATTAATTTTCAGACTAAGGGGAAACACAAGAGTAGATCTAACAAATAGTGTGTAGTAGCTTGGTTAGATATATTTGTGTCCAGACAGCAGTAAGCAAAGTCAAAATGTTTTAAGGTCTTAGCTGAGCCAACACCCATCTGGGTCGGTGAACTTACTAAAAGGAAGTGTTTGGCTAGAAGAGTAGGAATCCAGGAATTACATTGCTACCCCTTATTTTACTTATTTTAATTACTGATTTTAACCATAAAGTGTTGGAAAGGAACTTCATGTTTTGGACTGAATTTGGGCTAGGTGTTGGTGGAGGGGCAGATCACTTTGTGCCTGCCTACTGTATGACTGCCTTATACCTTGAAAAATTAGTAGGGAGCACTGCATTCTCCCAGAAAATGGGTTTAAACTCAGTGGACCAGAGGTGCCATCAAGTTCCTTCTGTCCCAGGTAGCCTTATCTGCAAGTGACCTGTAACATACTAGCTGGGGGCAAATAGGAGAAATATCTGGAGTGCACATTATGACTAAGGTCCTGGGAATGCTGTCCATCCACCACAGTCCCTCAGCTCCTGGAAACCCTTGGAGTCTACATCCTCTGGGGCCATGTACTTAGCATCAGGTACACTTAAAACTAATAATTAGCTGACCCAAATGGATCAAAAGACATAGATTAATTAGGTTTCTAATAAACCCTTGGTAAGTAACCTTATAACAGGCTGAAAAACTTAACTAAACACTCAGGCTGTAATATTAGACATTGTTAGCAGGCTTTGATCAGACTAGGTAGAGAAGATAAATTCTGGTTTGCTTTAGATTGAGGCATGTAATTAAAATCTATGATTGAATCTTGTATCTGCGATTGGTAAATGCTTAAATGAGCCAACCAGATTGGGACTATATAGTAACTGGGCTGAGAGCAAGCTGGAAAGCACAAAAGCCTTACCAGCCACTTCAGAAAACAGGATGGAAATGGTGGGTATTCATTCTCTTTTTTTTTTTTTCTTTTTTTTTTCTTTTTTATTCTGCTCAGTACTGAGTTAGTTTGGCAACTTTGAACTGTACGCTTGGGCATGCTGATTATGTTTTAAAAAGCAGAACTTAAAAGAATCCAAGCATCTGGATGGTGTGGGCAAAATGGGCAGAAAATCTCAAGTTTGAATCCAATCCCATTAATCTGGTAGTTCTTTAAAAAGTAGTCATAGGACTGTCTTTAAACATATAAACTCATTTGTGACCTTTCTTCAAGTGTACTATATGATCTAATTTCAAATATGTTGTATTATTTTGAGACCTAAATCTAATGGAGGGAGGTTATAATCTGTTTTCTAAAAATGAAAAAGCAGTCTGTTAATAAAGCCATCATCTCAAGGGAAGCTTTTCCATTTGTATTTTACTTGCTTCAGTAACATTCAGCTCAACCTCTTTGGACTTTAACATTTCTGAGATAATGATCATCTTTCCTTGGATGTGTGTAGGTTCTCTGAAATCCCATGACAGCTTTGCAGATCAGTTTTACAGGCGCTGTCAGTTCTTCTGTACTCAGAAGATGCATTGAAATACTTTGTATTCAGCCTCCAACACTAAGAGAGCTGCTGAGCATTACACCTACATTTTGATTCTGAGGATGCGATGCTCTGTCTCTTTAAAACGTAAGGCTATCTCTGTAATGCTGGATTGCCTCCACTCTACACATTGAAGGGCTAATGTTGGTCCTAAGCGAGCAAATCCATTCCAGTAAGAGACTGTGAGGGATCATCAAGAGCAAAAAGATCAAAAATAAGATAAAAGGGAAGATACAGACAAAGAAACACTTCCAGCATATTTATACATCAGAATGGATGGATCAGATGCATGGATAAGGTTTAGTACAGGATTTTAGGGTGACTTGTAGTCTGTTACTTAAATCCTGTACTCTGCTAAAGTCAGTGATTATTCCAAAATTTCACATCTGTATTTTAGAAAGTATTGATTTAGGGAAGTCAGTGTGATCATTAATTGGATAGTTAATATTGAATCTTAAAATATGAAAACTATGCTGTTTCCCTGAAATGTTGATTAATACTAAAACTTAAAATCGAGAGTTGTGGAACTACAGAATGCAGAGGGGGGACAGTTTCTTTCCATGAAACCAAAGTCTTACTATGTGTAGATCTTGGTGTATCTACCCTGCAGAACATAGGGCAGCATTAAAATATCTGAATAAGTAATAGGTGAAGGTGCAAGGTCATAGAGGAGCTCTGTGAAGGTAAATTTCTCAGTATATGGATTTTTTCTACAGTATGCTTCATGGTGCTGGTATTTCCAGCTCTGGGATCTGAACTTCACTGCAGTTCTTTCTCTTGGTTATGGCAAGGGGAAGAATTTTATTTCTTTAACTTCTTAAATAGCTGATAACTTCATTATGAAATTAAAAATACAATTATTAACTATGTCCATGGGAAAGTAACTTATTAGTGAGGTTGTAGAGTGGCTACAAAAATGAGTTAACCAAAATCCCCTTTGGGCTGTAACAAGTGTGGTACATATCTGCCCTGACTGCTGTTAATTACTGTGATAGATTGGTACTGCATGGACAGGGAAAATACACTGCTTTAATTTTCTTATATCTTGGTTTTGTTGTTGCTCTTACTACAAGTCAGATCACCTTTAAGCTGTCTGGTAATTCCCTGAACATAGAGAGAGAGCCACGTGGCAGCCGTAGAAGTTTATGAAAGTTCATCTTTAGGAATGTTCTCTTCTAAACAGCTTCTTGTGATACTGCTTTTGAAAATGAAACTTGATTATCTTAGTTTATTTAGATTAAAATGTACTGCACTGTACTTAGGTTGCTGATGAAATAGCTAATGAAGTAGCCCTTGTATGTTCCATATTTATTAATGCAAAAAATCTTCAGCTTTCATTTGTTCAGAAAAATGTACTGCAGATTTAATGTGCTGTGTAAACAAAATTGTATTTCTAATTTCAATATTGCTAATCAGCTCAAGTTAAATAGTACAACTACTTTTATGTGAGCTTAGTCTAGCAGACTTGTCTATTACAAGAGTGTTTTATCATACTCAAAGTAAATTTGAGACATTCTACATAGTTTTGGAGGTATTTTGCTCTTAATATCTTCTCCTTTCTTTATTATCAGATTACAAAATATTAATCTACACATGTTTCTAGATCATACCTCCTTTACTCACCTTGAAGCACATACAGTTTCCCTGGGAGTGGCTTACAGTCTTTAATCAACCAATGCCTCTGTCCTAACTTAATTGCCACTAATATTCTAATGTGGTTAGTTTGCCTAATGCTGTACTAAATTAAATGCATAGATTTAGTTCTTGTTCCTAAGTATGTGTGTTTTGAAACTTCCAGTGTGTCTTGTTCCAAGAAGTTCATGATTTCAACTTGTCTGTTTGTTTTAATAGGATCGAAAACTTCTTGCCACAGCTCAGCAGATGCTTCAGGACAGCAAGACAAAAATTGAAGTTATAAGGATGCAGATTCTTCAGGCAGTCCAGACCAATGAATTGGCTTTTGATAATGGTGATGGTGTAGAAAGGAAATATGAATCATAAATGTCGGAATGCCATACAGATATATACCCATATGCACACAGATTTACCATAAATTTCTAATAGGAACGATTAATAATAGCTTGCATGGACCAAAACTAATCAGAGACTAGGCAAAACTTTGTGTCTTGGGGTGCCAAAAACATATGATGTGAAGGAAAATACCTTCATTGTAATGAAGAGAAGTACCATTTCTCTTTATCATCCTTTTTATACCTTATGCCGTCCATTTTTGCTTTCTGGTCTACCTTCTCCCTTCGTGCATGCTTTCTTTTATCTTAATAATTTGTGATTTTTTTTAAAGCATATAATCTTTATATTATGATGCTAAAAAAAAATCTGATGCCAGTACAAGGGCTGCTTGTCATACTTTAATAGACTGACCTTATTATTTGTAGTGGTAGGACAGATGGAGGAGAATTTTTCCTGGTTTTATAGGTATTTAGGCTAGATTGAGGGCTAAACAACTACATTTAAAGCAACAAAAAAAGTGTTATTAAAATGACCTGGCTTGAAATACTCATGCTGCATTTCAGAGGTATTTTTAAACTTGCATTTCATTGAAAATCTTCATATAATTAAAAAAAATTACTCCTGAGCTCTAATAGCATGAGTGTGCTAGAAACTTACAGGCATATGGGTATATCTCTAGATCTTGAACTTTGTGTGCATTTCTGAATATTGACATTGTATGACAATGCTTGTAGTCAGGGCCTGGATATATCCTAGATAATGAAAAATGTGTGTGTGTGTTTTGTTTTGTGGTGTGTGAGGTGTTTGGTTTCTGTGTTTGTTTTTCCACACCACTTTTTAACACCCCATTTTAGGACATGGATTATGTTTATTGGTTGCTTAAAAGAAAAAGAAATTCAAGCTAGAAAGGGCTTTCAAATGCTTTTTTGTGTTCCTACTACTCTTAGTGCTTTAAACAGAGAGGAATATATTCAGGAAATGTTCTGTTTAGGACATCTAAGCACTGTAAAATGTGGACATTAGAATGGCAAAGGCAGTGTATGGAATCTCTCATACTTATTTCTCTGTGCTGGCAGGAGCCAGATTCCATGGGATTTCAAGTGAAGCAGGAGAATTACCAGAAACTGATCAGGGATCTACTTTGCTACAGAGCAGTTTAAAAGATAAATGCTCTCAGTGTAGTTCAGAAGTGTTGAAGTCCCAAAACTTCCTTGCCAGTTGAATATTTGAGATATTTCAGTTTTGTCCCTTAACTGCCCTGAAGACATATTATTTTTTTCACATCTTCCAGCAATTCTAGCTTTTCAGGAAGTAGGAGCTGTTTATTGAATTAAGGCCCTGATCAGTTATTTCTTCATTCAAATGCAGATGCTTAAAATATCACTTTTTATTTTTATGATGTACATCAAGCTTCTCTTTGGGCTGCCAAATATGCATCTCTCCTGCTTTTTTTCCTTTTTCTTCTCCCCTCTGTTTATATGGAGAAGGGGTTGATATTAAAGAAATTAAACCTGGTTGTTATCTTCAATGAAGGTTGTTTGTTTATATCTCTTTGCAGCAAAACCTGTGATAAGCCCTCTTGAACTCCGAATGGAAGAATTACGGCATCATTTTAGGATAGAGTATGCTGTAGCAGAAGGTGCAAAAAATGTGATGAAATTACTTGGATCTGGGAAAGTTACCGACAGAAAGGCACTTTCAGAAGTAATTTGTCATTACAATTTCTGATACTTTATTTTAAAGGATCTTTAAGGAAAATAATTGAACTATTTCAAATTTCTTTTTATTTTAAAAAGGCGCAAGCAAGATTTAATGAATCAAGCCAGAAGCTGGACCTCTTGAAGTATTCACTGGAACAGAGATTGAACGAACTTCCTAAAAACCATCCCAAAAGCAGTATTATTATAGAAGAGCTTTCATTAGTCTCTTCACCCACATTAAGTCCTCGTCAGAGTGTAATATCTACTCAAAACCAGTATAGTACACTGTCCAAACCAGCAGCTTTAACAGGTATGATTTAAAGAGCTATTTTGTTTTTAATTTTTTGATCTTAATTAATGGTTGAAAACAAGCCTTTAATGCCAGCTATATTCTTACTGGACATATTTAATTGTTGTTCTTTTACTAGACAAAGGCATTTAGAGTTTCCAATTGTCTATACACTGCAAAAAATGCAGATAAGTTTCTTTGATTTATTTGTTGACCTTATTATAATGTTATTGAAAATGTGACACTCTGGCCTTAAATAGCTGCCTATGGAGTGATATTGCTAGCATTTACCAAATGCCTTTCATCTTGAGATTATCAAGTATTTATCATCAAGGTGGATAAGTATTGTTATCCCCATTTTAGAGATAGGGAAGCTAAGTTTCAGAAGGGTTCAGTGAGTTGCCCTGATCATACAACAAGTAGATGACAGAGCTGGAGATAGGCACCCAGCTTTTCTCCCAGTTCCTGTTTTACCCACTGGACCTCACTGGATTTCTGGGAGGTGAGATTTATATTACCAAATCATCCGTTTTATTTGTAATCCAAAGAAGGACGTAGCAAACATACATGAAGCCATGGGAGACTTGTTTGTTGGTGTCAACTGTTTTCCTTGCAAATAAGATTTTTTTTTTAAAAGACTTAGCCTACTGTGAGGAACCTGTACATTTATTTATAAATGTGACTTAGGAATGTCTCATAGTTTGGATTCACCTGGAATTGTCCTTCATTGAAAGTTTCAACAGATGAACAATACTTTAACAAAGGTCTTGAACATTTGTCTCACAGTGTTCTTAAAGAAAAACATGATTTTGACTGCTTGGGGGTATGTTGCTGTTTTAAATTTATTTAGTCAGTGGTCTAGAATTCTTAGAACAGATAGGTTTGATTTTATGTTTTGTTTCCTGACATATTTTGTAACTATTAAGCCTATTACTAAAAGAGTGAGTTTATTACAGAAAAACCTTACTATCTATTACTCAGTATATATATGTAGAACTGAAACAGAATTTAATTTTGAAGTACTGTGGGGTTATATTTTCAAACAAAAAGAGGAACACTTCAGCTAAGCAACAATAACAATAGTAACAATAGTAGTAATAATAATAATAATAATAATAATAATAATAATAATAATAATAATATGGAGCAAGTCTATTTGTCTTGCACTGTGGTTTATCAGGACCTCAACTGAGAGTCCTTGTAAAGTTGTGTGGTGAGAAGAACTTTTTTCATCAAATGAAATCTCAAATGATCAGTGACTGTAGGCAGGAAGTATCATTCATGCATTGGGTTTAAAACAGCTTCCTTTTTCTCTCTGTTTCCTGTAACACATAATCAAGGGTCAATACCTTATAGTGACAGTTTCTCTTTAAACATGATTTATTGATACATATGAAAATTTTTAACTAGAAATTGACAAAGCTACATGCTTGTGAAGTTCTTAATAGTTTCACTTTCATATTGCCTACACAAGGAGCTTTTATATTGAGCTGGATTTAAATGAACAGTGTCTCTGTGTTTTGCCTCTAATGCTTTGTGAGAAATAGAGCAGTGCTTCTGTCATACATCTTAAAGTGCATCAGCATAACTTTCTGATTTGCATCCATTCCTTATACAAGAGTATAGCTTTTCTGCTTAATAATATCTTTTTTTTTTCTAAACAGAGTTTGGGAATGAAGTATTCTTTTACCTTTTAACCTGTTTCGGAAGCCAATAGCATCTCTTTGTCTTCATAGCCTAATGCTTAGCTGTCACTTACGGCTGTTAGCTTCCTACAGGTTGGGATTTCTTCTTAGACTGGTTTCTTGCTGTCTGTTCTGTGGGCTATGATGTTGCCAGATCATTTTTAGGTTAAATCTGACTTAAGTTTCTGTTACAAAAGAGTACTTTTAAGTTTCATGGTTAAGTACCTTTGCAATCAAAAGGATACTGCATTTCAGAGCTGCATTTCTAGCTGACGCTGATTATGAACTGGCTAATTTCACCACTTCTAGTAGCTGATTTAATCAAGTCAGTGGTGTCACAGTTTTATTGATGTTATCTTGTACAGAATGAAGCCAGCCTACCATTCTTGTAACTATCTGTGGTGTTTAGATGTTTTTGTGCTGCTGGAAGAAACTCTTCAATTTGAACACCACTCTCTATACCTCATTTGGTTAAAGATGTAGAAGATTTGGAAGAATAGCTTATTGAAGAGCAGCTTCTTGTCTCAGCTTCTATAAATCCAAAATCAGTCAAATTGAAACAATTGAATTATTTTTAATTGCTCTTAACAAAAATTTGACTTTAGCATGCAACAGACAAATGTGATTTCTAGTGTGTGATTTCTTACACAAATGTATAGTCTCAATAGTTTGTTAATTTTATCCAGTATTAACTAGTTATATAAAACTTGTTAAAAGTTGTTATTACTCCATTTGCAAAATTCATTGTTTTAATAAGAAACTTGACATTTGTCAGTATTAAAAATGATACTGCTAACAACTTGAACCCAAGTCAGTTAGGTTCCCAGGTGAAAAAAACGGAGTCTTTTGAGACACAGAACAAAATCTTATTTTGTATTATATTGGTGAACTGTTGCTCTTTTCTAGAGGGTTGTGTCCCACATAGTTGACTTTTAGTACTTTTATTTTCAATATATATGTGTGTCCTGGATTTGTCTCTTGATTTCATCTGATCTTTCTGTTATACCCTGTGGAAGTCAGAATGTGAGCTATTGCCATCAATCAGTCATTAGTCATTCACTTGGTCTACTTAAGAGCAGAAATCTTTCATAAATCATTGTCCGTCTTCTTCTAGGTACCCTGGAAGTGAGGCTCATGGGCTGCCAAGATATTTTGGAAAATGTCCCAGGTCGATCAAAAGCCACATCGATTACATTACCTGGTTGGAGTCCAAATGAAGCCAGATCATCTTTCATAAGCAGACCCAGTAAAAGTAAAAGTGGGAGTGGTAGAAACCTTCTGAAAACTGATGACTTGTCCAGTTCAGTATACCATTACTTCTCTTATTTTTATGTATTAGCTTTTATTTAAATTTTCATGGGTACAATGTGTTCTGTAATTTAAAATATTAAATTGATTCAAAGCTTTAAACTTGAAATATTTCTTCACCTGTTAAGCTGTTAACAAAAGCAAAAGCACAACCACACTATTATGCCCATAAGAACCAATTAAATATGAGATTACATTTCTAAGGGAAATTTACTGGAGATTTTTTTGTTTGTGGAAAATCCTCTTAAAGATTTAAGCTGAGTTTCTGTACTTTACTTACAGATGAAGTCTGTGCTGTACTGAAGCTGGATAACACCGTGGTTGGTCAAACTAGCTGGAAACCGATTTCCAATCAGTCATGGGATCAGAAATTTACACTGGAACTAGACAGGGTAAAAATGTGGCCTGATTTCATTGGCAGCTCTAGTTAATTCTTGTATTAGTTTAATGTTGCTTTTCCCCCCACCACGTTGCTGTCATTTTGTTCAAATTCCACAAGTGCAGTATTCCCACTTTTACTAGAATGAGCTCCCTGGGCTTAGGCTGTCATGCTGCACCAGCATTCTAGAAATCTTACCTTTTCTGACTTAAAAACTGATGTAATATTTTTGCCAAGATCTAACCCTTAGTGGGTTTTCAGAAGTGGGAGATGGGAGGGATGGTGCTTACCTTTTTATTTGGAGCATCAACTTTCAATTATTTATCAGTAAAGTGTGATAGCTGATCAGTTTGGATGTTTTGGTAAAACCACGTAATAGAATTTTTACAGTGTTTTTATAGAAGTGTTCTCATGCAAAGCTGGTCAGTTTTTCAGGAATAATAAATTCATTAATAGTTCTTTCTTGTAACTTTAAATGTTACTTGGAGGGCACAAGTATTGAATTGATACTTTTGAAGTAGAGTTTATGTTAAACAGATTTAATCAAGTATTTTTTTAGATATCTGATGGTCCTAGTATTTTAAGGTACAAGGTTTATTTTTTTTCTGTCTGTGTTAAATATAGGCTGAAAATTAAACTATATTTTAGGAGCTTAAATGTTATCGCTAGTACATGCTTACTCCAGTACATGCTTCCCACATGAGAAAAAAATAAAAGCCACTTCCCTGTTTTTGCTTTTTCCCCGCCGAGCCCCAATCCACATTCCCTCCATCTAGGAAGGAAGCAATTTTAGACTTTCAGGTAGAGAAATTCAGGTTACAGTTAGGAGTTAGTGCAGAAAAAAACCAAGAGCTCCAAGCAGCTGTGGAGCTCTGAAGCCTCAATTATTCTCAGATTAAGACTAGAACTACTCGGTGTAGTAGCTGCTCCTGCCAGCCTCATGTGTCATGGGCTCTATCTAAGAATTCAGGTTTTGGTACCAGAAAAGGACTTTGCTTCTGCTGTTCCTGGCCACATACCCCGAGACTGGCTCAGTGGGTCAGAGCGTGGTGCCAGTAACACCAAGGTGTGGGTTCAATCCCCCTATGGGTCATTCACTCAAGAGTTAGACTTGATGGTCCATGCAGTTCCCTTCCAACTCAGAATATTTTGTGAATCCTTACGTGCTTGAAATGCACAATCCAAGCCCCGTTATTTTTTAATCTGGTGCTTCTTCTTGACTTTTACTTCTTTTAAAACCTATCATAGCTATGGTAGACAGTAAATTGATGTATCATGATGGAATTGAAGTAGTTATATACAGTGGTGCTGTTACATTGCAGGATTCACATGTATTGCAGGATTCTTCACTTCTGGGAAAGGTTTTTGTAACACACATGTAAGACACTCTAAGAATACCTAAAGCACATCTGCAAGATACAGGAGCAGTTTCTGGTCGTTTAGAGTTTTTGATCCCTCTTTACGACCATGTTACAAAAGGTATATGCATTTCTAGAGATTCTGTAGGGGTTTGCATCATCGTGTGTCTGCAGGCATGAAATGAAGTTGGTACTTGTGAAAAATACGGAAACTACCAAAACTGAGGTTTCTAAGCACAAGTTAAACTTTGTTGTCAGAGCTTAAGCTAAAACATCTTGAACAAGCAGTGTGGTTAGACTGACCCAAAAAGTCTGGTGGCTCTGGCTCTCTGTTTCTACTCTCAGGGGAAATTTTACACCTGTGCTTTTATTTGTACACTGGAGATCTCATCTGAACTGAAGTGAAATGCTGTGATCATCCTAATGAGAGCTTCAGTCTGACTGGTTAGCCCTGACAACCTTTTAAAATAACAGCTCTGCATCTTGATTCTTGAGTTCCTTGATTTTACAATTGTTCTGTGGTAACTCTTGCAGAACAATTACTAATAAGTGATTTCCTGTGTCTGTGTTTCCTGTCATAGTCACGTGAATTAGAAATCTCAGTTTATTGGCGTGACTGGAGATCTTTGTGTGCAGTAAAGTTTCTGAGGTTGGAAGATTTCCTGGATAACCAACGGCACGGCATGTGTCTCTATCTCGAACCCCAGGGCACTCTGTTTGCAGAGGTAAGAATGTTTCTTTGAAGCACTTGAACATACTTGTAAGTATTACATAGCAGGATAGTTTAACAAGTATTCCTAGAACTTTTAAGAATGCATTTTGTTCTGAAACTCGAATTACAATACACGTTATTTAAACTGCAGGTTACGTTTTTTAATCCAGTTATTGAAAGAAGACCAAAACTCCAGAGGCAGAAGAAAATTTTTTCGAAACAGCAAGGTGATTCTTTAATATAAATATGTAAAGCTTAAAAATTGTATAGATCTGTTAAATTCTTTATACAGAGGTCTAATGTTTGCCTGCAAATAATGCTATTGATAATGAAGGATTTGGCATTGCATTTAGAAATATTTTGTATTAGAATTCCTTATTATGCATTAGCATTTAATTGTGAATAATTAGAAATTGCTATGGAAAGTGACAAATTTAGTTTGTTTTTCATAAACTATGAATTAATTAATGTGGGCTTTTTTAATTATTGGGTTTGGTAATGAGTAAGGAAATTACTTGCACTGTTTTCTTTTTTCATAATATCTATAGGCAAAACATTTCTCAGAGCTCCTCAGATGAATATTAATATTGCCACTTGGGGAAGGCTGGTAAGAAGAGCTATTCCTACAGTGAATCACTCTGGCACCTTCAGCCCCCAAGCATCAGTGCCTGCCACGGGGCCAGTGGTGGATGCCCAGCTCGCTGAACTGACCCTGCCAGCCAGGTAGGTCTCCCCTGCAGCTTCACAGTACCCCTGAGTGCAGGAGGGAGTGCTGAGAGAGGCTTCTGTCCTAAAGTACAGAACGTGTGCAGAGTCTGGTCATGCTGCAAGGCTGCAGACCTTTCCATGGTTTAGTTAGGGAAAACTGTTCTGTAGTGAGATGCACACACAAGGTTTGGTTTAGGAGAAATCTACAGGCACTAAAATAGGCTTTGCTATACACTGAGGAGTTATTTACTTTCTTGTCAGTGACTCTCCTGTAGCCAAATTGGACTTTGAACTTGAGCCTGAGCCTCCACCTGCTCCACCCCGTGCATCTTCCCTTGTGGAAATATGTGAATCTTCCTCTGAAATAAAGGCTCCTGATGTGCCTTCTCAGGCAAGTAACTTTTAAGAATCTTGGGTTGTAATATTGGCATCTTTATGGTGGATTTCTTCCTTTATATATCAGCACATGCTCCCTTAACTTTCACACACAGAATTGTCAATAGAATGCTCTGATTGCTCTTGGTGGCAAACTGTTTCTGTGGTTGGTGTGTTTAACACTCCATGTCATTGGTTCCACCACAGAAAAAAGCTAGAGCTCCAAAACTATTAGAGTCTTCAGGATAAAATTGTTTTATTAAGAGCAGAATGACTGGAGCAGTGGTTTTCATCAGTCTGTTAAAATATTGCTTACCTGTATCGTCTGGAAATTTGCCATTTTAGCCTACATTATGGGGGTATTAAGAATTCCACATGCTTATGGTAAAATTTCTGCATTCATTTGCCTTCACAATCAGTTTTAAATTTTCAGGTTTCTTGTTCTTCACAGGATGAAGTAGCAACTTTTGATTTTGAAAATGGCAGAAATAGTATTGTTCCAAAACTCCAGCCTGAAATAATCTGTGAGTCTGATGTTCCCCATTCAGACTTGAAATACACCAACACCAGAGAGCCTGAAGATAGAAGGTAAAAAAGCAGTGGTTTTCCTGTTTCAATCTGAATAATATTTCTTAAAGCTAACAAACTAGAAACTTTGTGACTTTTTCTTACATAGATCACAACAAAGATTTCAGTTCAGTCTGAAGGATTTCAGATGCTGCGCTGTACTAGGCAGAGGACATTTTGGAAAGGTAAATGTCAAAGGCTGTTTCAAGTGTCAAGCTTTTATCAAAAACTAGATACAGCTCTTAAATTTGTCTCCTCTGTTTTAGGTGCTGTTGGCAGAATACAAAAACACAAACGAGATGTTTGCTATTAAAGCCTTAAAGAAAGGAGATATTGTGGCTCGCGATGAAGTAGACAGGTCAGTTTGTACAATAGAACACATGGATTCCATAAATCAGTTGTGTGCTCTACCAAGGAGTTGCTGAATTGAGTGGAAGAGCAAAGGCAGTTTGTAGCTGCCTGCTGTAGATATGTATTCTTGTTCTGGGGCAAGGAGGGAGCAGAGTAACCCCTGGTTTGTTTTAGTGCTCTTCTTACGCCTGAACTACAGCTCTGATTTAAAGCTGATCCTTTCTTTGATTTTCAGGTTCTCTTGCAATTATTTATTCTAATTACTTCCATCACATCAGGGGATAACAGTGACTGTTTGCTTTATTGACAGACCCCGTGTTGCTGTTCCTGAACCTGTAACATACTGTCACGCTCTGTGCATTGTATTTCCCTTTGTATACTCCACTGTTGAGTGTTTTTCAAACTTTTTGACCCAAAACTCAGGTTCTGGTTTTTGGGTTTTTTTGATTTGCTTGGATGTGAAGGGACCTTTACAAAACTGTTTGGTTTTAGTGCAAGAAGGTGTTTTTACAGCTGCTTAAGAGTGACTGTATTCATTTGCAGGAAGAAGGATAGCTGTATTAACAATAACCTACAACTTAACAATTGGTTTAAGGAGAAATAACCAGGAATTACTATAGATAGATATCTGTAATACTGTCACAAGGTTTCCACTTTACGTCTTGTAAACAAATTAAAATTGATTGAAATGAATGTCACACAATATCAATGCATAGTTAATGCAATACAAGTATTTGGAAGGAAAATTGTTAGCGCACAATTTTCATGGACTGCTAGGTTTCCTCTTTTCATTTGGGAAAGCTAAATATAAATTCATGAAATCCCGATACTAAAATCTCTCTCTTGAACCAAAAGAAAAATGTTCCTATCTTTTCCTGAAGAATAGAGAAAAAAACACAAAGTATAAAATACCAGTAATTTCTGAGAATTGAAAAACTGGTTCAGCACTGAGCTTTATATTGTTCCTGATTTTGTTTGCAGCTTGATGTGTGAAAAGCGAATATTTGAAACTGTGAATAGTGTAAGACATCCCTTCTTGGTGAACCTTTTTGCTTGTTTCCAAACCAAAGATCACGTATGCTTTGTAATGGAATATGCTGCTGGTGGGGACCTGATGATGCACATTCACACTGATGTCTTCTCTGAACCCAGAGCAGTGTGAGTATCCCTCCCTTGCTGTGGCATTAAGTGAAGGGCACTTTGCTCAGTGCATAAGAACTAAGGGCTTTATCACCACATGCCACCACATTATGCCACTTCAGTAAATGCTGCTTAAGTTTTTAAAAGGGTTGGAGATTCTAACTGATTTTGTTAGAAGAAGGCATGCAGGCTTAATGTGCCTGAATCTACAATGAATTCAAAATCTATATACAAGTATTTAATTTTTCTAATACTTTTTTTAAGATTACATTAAAAAGCTGAATGAAGAGTTAAAATAGTAGACAAGGCTAAAAAAGGAAAGAATAAGATTTTGAAAACATTCAATGATATAGCATTGAACACTACAGAAAATGTATCCTCCAACCCAAGCAAGCATGCTGGAGTTTGAAAACTGCAAGTTTAAGTGTTTTTACCGTCTGGCTTTAAAATTCTGGCCTTGTATAAAACTAATGTGTACCCAAAAAAACAACTGGTAATGTTCAAAGGATGGCTCATTAAAAAATCAATAGTAATGGACTTCACATTCTGAAAAGCAAGACGAAATTCCATTGATATTTTAACTTTTTCAACAGATTTTATGCTGCGTGTGTGGTTCTTGGACTTCAGTATTTACATGAGCACAAAATAGTGTACAGGTAAGTAGTCATTTCCAGCAGATGAATTTCAGCTGGTCTGAATAATACTGAAGAAACATAAGTGATGCAATTGATGCAATTTTGTTCTCAAATGTTCATTTAGAGATTTGAAGTTGGATAACTTATTGCTGGACACAGAAGGCTTTGTGAAAATTGCTGACTTTGGTCTTTGCAAAGAAGGTAATGGCCCTTAAATTTTCTTTCTAGGGGAATTCCATAGTCTGTCCTACTCTTGACTGTTCCTTGAGAGTTTTGGACTGCCAGATGTGTATAGGGTCTACTTACCCTGTGTCATTTGAAGGAAAAAAAAATACCTCTCTGATTGTACAGATGTGGAGATAGGCAGAAGTTCCTTAATAGGAAAGTATCAGGAGCACGTGAGCATTTCCGTGTTCTTTTTATTTTTTGTCAGTTTTGAGCATCACCTATTCTGACTCTTACTTCATCACATCTCTGCTTGTTAACAAGGCACACTGCACATTTTACAAGTGAGCAGAAAAAGCATTAGGTGGTTTCCTCATTCGAAACATCTTGACACTGCACAGAAAAATAAAGTGCCAGTATAATCCATCCTGAGCTCTTGCTTTTTTACCAATTCATCATCTATTTTTTTTAAACTCAGAAACAGTTGCAACTCTGAGTATATGGAAATGATGTACAAGGTATACTACAGCTAAAATTGATAGATTGTCCCAAAAAGGAGGCTACTTTAAAGCATCTCACTACTGGCAAATACCCAGTAGAGGTAGCTATTACAGTGTTTTTCTCAAAACCCGTTGTCTGACAAAGTACTTTTTCAGTTTATACAGCCTGTCTTCTATACCTTTTCCTTTAAGGTAGCCTATGAGAGAATTCCTTTAAGGTAGCCTAGAGAATCATTTAGCCTATGAGGGTAAATTCAGTAGGTCTTCAAACATGAGTGCCAGGGCAAGTTCTGTGACTGTAGCTACAAAAAGTTCTGTATATGACAAAACAAAATGAGAAGGAAAGCTCTTTCCTTTACTGACCGCTACAATAAATGGTTTTTGCAAGTTTTCTGCAGCAGCTCCCCTTGCCATGTCACATCAGGCTTGGTGGTGCTGATGTCCCCAAACTGTGCCTCTCTGGCAAATCCACAGAGCTTATTTTGCTCCACGTTCTTTCACTACACTCCATGTTTTGCTTGACTACATGTAATTTGCACTACAGAAGCATTCAGAGGGGTATGTTTGGCTAAACTAGTGTCTACTGCATTTTCTTTTGCTAACTGGTAGAAATGGAGCATAAGATTGTATCTTTCCAAATAAAGGTAACTGGGTAACAGAGGTGTAACTGGAACCTCAATCTGGCTCACTGCATATAGCGAGGAATAGAAAAATTTGAACAGAAGCATGTGTGAAACAAAGGCATGGGGAGGAAGGAGGAGGGAATGTTTTACCTCATTGGCCTGAGCCTTCAGGACACAGGCCTTGGATCTACAGTATCAGTTGAATTTGCTCTGGAAGAGAGGTTCTGCTTAGAGGAACAGGTTGTGGAATGGCAGAAAACAGTGCTTGCTTTTCATTATCTGTAACTTTCAGGAATGGGATTTGGAGACAGAACAAGCACATTCTGTGGCACACCGGAATTTCTGGCTCCAGAGGTGCTGACAGAAACCTCCTACACAAGAGCTGTAGACTGGTGGGGCCTTGGTGTTCTTATCTATGAGATGCTGGTGGGTGAGGTAAGTTCTAGTAAGATACAGTGGAGTCATAAACACCAATGTTTAAAGGTTACAAACCTCAACATACCAGCCTGCTAACATTTCATATGCCCTACCTGCCACAGTATCAGTATTCGTTATACAGCATGCAGAGGCATACCCAGCTTTACAGTGAGCATCTTAATGTGTGTCATCAAGAAAAAGTGTGAAATACTGAGCAGCTGCTCACCTGGTATTGGCTGTTGTAACACTGGAGAAGTTGGCAAGTCATGTCTGGAGCTTGAGTTATCAGCAATTGTAGAAGCCAACAAGTTTTAACAGATCTTTGCTTTACTCTATTTTTAATTACATCATTGTGTCTTATATCGAATTCCAGTAATGGTGTATTAATATCAGTGTGTCTAAGAGCACAGTACATGTATACATACAGTTTGGGAGAGCTAGGTTTCCAGGACACATCTGTTACCCAATCTGGATGTGCACAGCAATACCGGTCTTCTGCTTTTGGGGAAAAAAATAAACTTCTTTACTTCTGTAACTTGAACGGAAGTGAACTTTAACACATAAAACTGGAGAGCAGTGAAAGATTATGTCAAATGCACTAAAATAGAAAGCCTCAGTTCCACGTAAATGAGCTGGTACAATTAAATCACTGTTGAGAAGTTTATTTGCCATTGCATATACTGCTCTACCTTCTGGGCCATTTTGTAACAGTATCTCCCAGGTGGCACAGTGATAGTGCACATGCTAAAAACTCATAATTTTTGTTCTTTTTCAAAAAAAGATGGTCATTCAACTTACTTTCACTTCCTTTCAAGTAAAAATGGACAAAAAACTTGTATGGTGTTACCTACATCTGTCAGGCACTTCAAAACAGTTTGAAAACCCTTGAGCTGCAAAATGCTAAAGATTGTACAAAAACAAATTAGTCTTGACCATGCTATTTGTGAATGCCAGCTACCATAAAAGAGTTGATAGATAATTTCCATGTACACCCTAAGTTCAAAGAAGATCCCAGTTTTAGATGTTCCTACATCTAAAAGCACAATTTTAAAATGCAATCCTTCAGTAGGAATTATGGGATAATACCAACCTGCCTTTTCTCTCTTCCTTATGGAAAGCCATGTATGTTTCTGGGAAGGAAGACTTAATTTCAGGGTGTCTAATTCCAAATACTTAGCTGAGTTTATGTTGTTTTCAATTGTGATTTTAAGCCTATTTATAGTATTTTTTTAAATGCTTTCATTATAGTCTCCCTTCCCTGGAGATGATGAAGAAGAGGTGTTTGACAGCATTGTAAATGATGAAGTAAGATATCCACGATTTCTGTCTACAGAAGCCATCTCAATAATGAGACGGGTAAGAACATTTTAATAATTATTACAGTATCTCCCTCTTGTCCTGTTTCCAACAATTACTTTTGTGAGGAACAAAATAGTTTAGGAACCTGCACTTCATATTTCTTTTGACAATTAAACTTCAGAGACTTGCTTCACTTATGCTGTGCCATGCTGCCTGCCACCTTAAATGAAAATTATCTGTGCCATTCCACTTTATTAAAGTGTAAAGCACTTAAGACTCTATTTTGTCTCTGAACTAAGTTTCCTAGTTTTACCTAACTGGAGTAGTTCAGCTCTCTTTTCCTAGCTGAACACTGTTGCATTGACCTATTGGGTAGATTAGCATTGTCACATGAATATTTTAATTCAAAGACTTCTAAATCTTATTGGTTTCATTCCAGCTGGGGCAGGGAACACTGTACACATGGCATCTGCAGTCCCATTCTTGGCAAGGAACAGCTGATTTTGGCTATGGTTGTTGTCAGTGCTACTCCTTAGTGAGATGTGTCTACTTATCAAAGGAAGGCAGCTGAACCTAAGTTAGCACCTTATCACAGCTGTTAGGCAGTACTGGAGGTGGTTCCAAAGCCTTTGGAATCAGACTCTCCACATAAATGTCTGATGCTGAGTTTAGCACCCAATTCAGCAATGCGCTGTAGCACTGTGACATAACTAAGCAATAGCATAAATATCCAATAACTTATAACAATTGCTTAGTCCCAGGGAGAGAGTTTTTGCCTAGAGAAAGAAAGCAGAATAAACAGTTTTAAGGCAGCTCCTGGGGAAGGTGTGAAAATTCATCCCAATATCCACAGGGGACAGGGTGCTGCTACACTGCACCCACAATACATGTACTAGCAACTTTGTACTGGCAGTTTACTAGTTGGAGTTCTGTGCATGCTCTTCCAGCACTGAATTTCATTCACAATATAGTAGACATTTTTTGATGGCTGCATCATAAGTATCAACCCACCTGCTGCTGGGCCCTGCCTGGAGTAGGGGGCTGCTCACAGCAGTACAATTCACAAGGGGGAACCATCAAACTACTGGAGTTAACAAGGAGACCCTTTTCTTTGGCTGAACGTATGAAGCAGCTTGAACCCTCTCCTGGTGAATCAACTGCTGTGAAGGAGCTGAGCACTGAGGTAGTCTCTGAGCTGAGCAAGAACCACTGGTTTGTGTAAATCTTTACCCTCATCAGCAAAGAGGAACTTCACACTCTGTGCTGAGCACTCACCCCAGGTCACCTTCAGTACCAAGACATGGTAGCACAGCTCTGCAGGGAGACAGACAGGTCTGCTCTGGCCCTGCTCCTGGTTTAGCTGCTCCTGGAACTGTGCTGACAGGCTGAAAGAGCACTGGTGAAAGCTAAGCTTCATCCATTTCTTCAAGGGGCAAGGACTGCCCATAGGTCAGGCAGTATGAATTTCACTGTCCACCTCATCTTGGTGTTGGCTCTTATACGGTAACCCTCACCCTTCCTCCTTCCTTTCCCTCCCCCTGAATTTCTCCACTGAACTCTGCATGTTTTGTCAGCTGCTACGAAGAAATCCAGAGCGGCGTCTCGGAGCTGGAGAGAAAGATGCTGAGGATGTGAAAAAGCACCACTTTTTCAGGGTGAGTACAAACTGGTATTATTTCTAAGGATAAAGTAAAGATACTTCTACAAAGAAGTAGAGATGGAAAACTAAACATCAGTTCATTTATTTTACAGCAAATAGATTGGCATGCTTTACTGGCCAAGAAAGTCAAGCCTCCTTTCGTACCCACCATTAGAGGACGAGAAGATGTTAGTAATTTTGATGATGAATTTACCTCTGAAGCACCTATCCTCACTCCACCTCGGGAACCAAGGATACTTTCAGAAGAAGAGCAGGAAATGTTCAGAGATTTTGATTACATTGCTGATTGGTGTTAACTTCCACGCGCTGTGAAGCCCCAGCTGACTGGCTCACAAGAATGCCTCTCTCTGAAGAATACCAACCCTTCAATTGCTTTCTGTGCCACCTGTAGCTTCTGGGTTTTTTTAAATCACATGAAGATCCTTTTAAAGTACTGTTTTAACACTCTTGTGAAGAGTGGCCTCTTTGTATATTGTTTTTTATCTGAGCACTGGAAAGCAGGTCTATGGTGTTCCTAAGCTGAGTTGGTGAACCCAGGCTGTGTTGAACTTCCTGCACACGGGCGCACGTGGATCTGTACAGTTTCTCTCACTCTTCCACAGCAGATAATACTGCTTTTTAAAGTATCTGCCTTAAGTGGGAAAAGCAGACTTTGAGCTAGGTAATCTCCACTCAGCCA
This sequence comes from Pseudopodoces humilis, assembly GCF_049639895.1. Taxonomy (NCBI): domain Eukaryota; kingdom Metazoa; phylum Chordata; class Aves; order Passeriformes; family Paridae; genus Pseudopodoces; species Pseudopodoces humilis. The sequence goes on along the minus strand of NC_142209.1, from coordinate 16,399,349 downwards.
CACTGAAGCAAGTTGAGATACTGGTGACACTCACACAGAACCTGGTTCTAGTCAGAGAAGGCAAATGATTTCAGCTAAATATTGTGCAGTCTTTAAAACTACACATTTTTACGTACACCTTCATCTTGTGTTCTTAAAATAATGGTATTGAGAACAGATATGCCTTGTTTTGTAAATTTTCTATGGTATTTATTAGGAAAAACGTTAAACACCTTGCCTTTGAGATAACAACTGTGTAAGTGCTTCCATTACAAAAAAAAACCCAGAAAAATCCGGAGAGTTTACCAAAGTCATTTGCCAAACAGTTTTGCCTTCAAGCTCCTTGAGCACGGCTTAAGGCCCTGGTTGGGATGAGGAATGTAAGGAGGACGCTGCTCAGTGTAACCCCAGAGCAGAGCAGCCGCAAGGCCCAGACCCAGCCCCTTCTGTACTCACCTCGAGCCTTTCCCACGCCCCGAGGGGGCAGAGAAGTTCCCAGTCTATATCTAACCCCCTCCATCCTCCTCTGTCTGCTGTACAGTATCGTATCACTTGGAAAACATAAAGATTTTCAATGTATACATGCTGTGAACATGTATATTTGGAAGTTGTAATGTATTCTTACCTCCAGGCAAGTAATTTAATTGTACCACTTCACCGACGTTGCATAGTGGCCAAGTGAACAAAAAAATGTATCCATGTAGGCCACTGACCTCCAGCCCCTGGATTGGCAGTTACTGAGAGTAAAAAGCAATATGTTGTAATAGAATGTATAAATATTTTTGATAAAAACAGTGTATATTTTATAAACCCCTTAACACTAAAAGCTGTACCTCAAAAGTTGAAAAGTAATTTAGACCAGACACTGTGTGTATTTGTAAACCAAGACCTATTTTCGGCATCTGCTGTTCTGTGGGCAAACATTTACTCTTGGAAAATAAATTTCCCACGTGGTCCTTACCTCTAGCACTGTTCAGCACTGTAACCTCACAGGTTCATCCTGGCCAGGAGTTTGCTATTCGTGGGCTAAGGCAGTGAGCATCGCACTCAAATGAATTAAAAACTGGTAATCTTATTAATTCAAAGAAGAAACACAAACCACTGGAGTATGCAATGCTAAGGTGGTGGTTTAAAATCATGATGCTGGACAGACCTGCACCGTTAGGCAGGGGAGAGACTTGAGGGAGAAAAAAGTAAAATAATGGTTACTAGGTCTAAATCAGGCCAGTCCCCCCCAGGAATGGGGCAGGCGCCTTCCCCACTGCTACAAATCATGTTGGGAAGAGTAAATCAACTCCTCAGCATTCCTTGTTTCCAGGTTCTATACTGATTAGAAACAAATTATGTTCCTGTATCTAGCTGAAACCAATCCTTTTGAGGTACAGTCAGCTCACCCTTTTTGGTTCCCAAATATATATATATATACACAAGCATCTCACAGGGTGCTTAGTACTTATGAAAGTATCCTCAAACATACCTTTTTGTAACTACATCTTGTACAGAAATCTTTTTTTAATCTAAGCAAATCACTAAAAATAAAAAAAAAATAGAAAAAAATTAGAGGCCAGGGTATGTTCACCCAGTTAAGCTGAAAAAAGCACTAATTTTATCTCTGTAGTTTTTTAAATATTTTTAGGCAGATTAAGATTAAAACCCTAGATTGTAAATATATTTTGCTATACTTTATCTGTATGTGGCTGCTGAAGCACTTTGTAAGGAAATTAGGATATTTTAGAATGGTACACTATGCATTAAATGAAATGTGCCTTTAACAAATGTCATTCTAAGTGTTTTGCAGTCATTACTATCACAAATTAAAGTTCTAAATAGAGTAATTTGTAAATTGTGTTGCAAACATGATTTTGCTGTTTCTTGAAGTGGCTGGTCATGTTTTCTCCACAGGTAACTTCAAAAAAGATCTTATCAGGAGGGGACCCAGTCTCTTGGTGGGAGCTCTGTAGTCTTCCAAATTTTTTTATTTTTTTTTTTAAATAAAAGAACATTACAAACTGCCTCTGAGCAGTCTCTGGCTCAGAGCAGTCCTGAGAGGAGCAGACCCTGTCAGCTGGAGTCTGGCCTGCTTGACTCTGCATTCTCCATCCCAAGCTTCCTGAGGGCAGTGGGGAGACAATTCAGCCCCAGGCCATTACAGTCACTTTCCTACCCACCATTCCTTCACAAGCTCTGTTAGCAAACCACAGTCTGTACCTACCTACCCCACAATGAGCTCGTTCTTTAGACAGTCTAGAGGATGAAGCTTTCTTATGAGTGCATTTAAAACAGCATTCTTTACTCTAAAGAGCCACATGGAACTTTACATGGCCAGTTTGCCCAGTGACAGACACTTCATACCTGGCTAAACAATCGTTCCTGAAAGGGCTGGCTCCAGTGTCAAGGATCTGTCTAAACTGCCGTTGAATTAACACTTGAAGATGTTCTGCCCTTGCACTTGCAGGGGAAGGCAACCCTGCATGGCCCTGCCTTCTCCCAGCCTGCCTGCTGAGCCGCGCCTCAGGCCCATCCCCGGGTGAGCAGAGTACCCAAAGCCCACCCACAGCCTGGGGCAGCCAGTGCCTCCCCTGGGCCCTGCCCCACACAGGCAGGGCAGGAGCTACCAGAGGGGTCAGAGCTGCCTAAAAACTACTTCAGCGCTAAGCCATATTTTTTCTGCTATGCTTCACATTAACTATCATATTGCAGCCAGTAGGAAGTGGCCTTCAGACTAAACCTGCCCCTTCAAGCAAATTCCCAGTTCTGCCTCTTTGTGCTTCACAGTTACTGCCATCTCCACACCTCGGGAGACACAAGGAAATGCTTGTGGAATTGCATGTCCCTGCCTCCCTCTGCTTCACTTTGGAGCTTTGCACAGATGTATTTAAATTCCTGTCCAGGCAATCTTTGCTGTATGCAACAATTTCAACTGCAAACGCACACCTGTCACATGTCAAGTGCTCATACCTAATGCCTGAAAGGATTTAAGTATGAGCATTATGGGCAATGTGTATTTCAGTCACTTAACCTTCATGGAGTAGATTTAACTCACAGATCCAAGCTGGAAAGCAGTAAAAGCAGTTTCCACCTATGCATTCCCAAGCTGTAGCACTGCTCTAAAGGTCGGGCCTGGCCCATTCAAAGCATCCCACCTTTGCCCAGAGCATGCAGGCAGAGTAGCTCAGACCAAGACCAGGAAGACCCAGATAATAGAAAACGTAGCAACAATGTCTGATGTTCTGTCTTTGACTATCAGTTGTACATCTGACAATGACAACGTGCTCTCCCAACTACTGAGTGTACCCCCTTCTAAAATCTGCTCCAGAATCTTTCATGGCTGCAACCAACAGCTCCTGCACTGGAATAGGACTGTACAACCTTTGTTATTTGTTTACAGAAAAAAATGTTCAGATTCCACATTTCCAGTATCTACTGGCAGAAGAGGATTAAAGAGCAACTAGCAATTGGTGAGGGCTATTGGTAATTCATGCCATTAGCACTGGACACAGCCTTCCCTCTGGCTGGCCTAGGACCAGATGTACCCCGCAGCTGTTTATTTGTGTGGTTAAATGAATTTGCACCTGTGATACAAAATCTCAGGAACTACAAGATTCCCAGTTAAGCACATTTGTTGCTTTGTACACAAAGGGACACTGTCAGAAGGCAACCAGTGTTCAAAGCCCTTAGGCTGGGCAGGGCTGAACAACTTCAGGCCTTCACTCAGCACCTGGCATATCAGTTCAAACAGCAAGTGCTCACTTAGAACATATCCACAGGCCAGCCAGACTGCAGGGTCAGCTGACAGGTCAGAAATCTAACAGAAACTTATACTAGAAATACTTTTCACTTTTCTTGTACAGTACTAAGCATCATGAAGTTAACAGGAATTCAACTAAAGTGAGTCCTCATGCTTCTCAGTAGCTGCTTTGTCATTATGTCATATTCACAGAAAGGAAGCAGAGACATCACTAAGAATCAGGGAGACTGTGCCAAGGATAGAATTAATCCTTTTACAACCAGTTTGGAAATATTCTGCAGTAGTTGTGCAAAACTTGGAATGGCTTTTCAGCAACTGCTTACATTCTGGGTGCAAGCTCCCACACTACAGCTCCCTACAACTACTAGAGCACTCCAGAGACCAGAAATTGCCCAGAAAGTGAGCATTTCAGCAGCCTTGTGACCAAACCCACAAGGATGAAGCTCACTCCACCATTTCACAGACTGCATTCCAGTTCTCAGCATGTACAACAGTACATGCATGTCACATTGCAGTCATACCCACAAGATGTGTTTTTGGAAAACAGTTTATTTGGGAATTACACAATATTTTAAATTCTCCAAAATACATCTTACTAGATCCCTACAAAAGAAATCTAAGTAGGTACAACAATATCAAATTAAATTTGTTGCAACAGTTATTAAATACTTCCACTAATATATACATACAAAATGCCACACAATGAGCTTGTTTACCCTTGGAATGTGTGCTGCTTTCCAGCAGTTATGCTCCATCTCCATATCCTCCAGTTCCACAACACGAAGACCCAATATTAACACTTTGTACATCCTTTATTATAGGCAAAAATAAAGAGTTTGTTTTTGTTGGGGTTTTTTCAGGGGGGAGGCGGTTAACAGAAATTAACCCTCTGCAATCTCACAGCTGTGGTAGTTTGTCTACTGGGGTATCAAACTTGAAGTCTGCTGGGAAAAGATCTGGAGCTCGAGGATAGATCAGCCTGTATGACTGTCTAATTGTAACATCAGCCACACCAGCAATATCACCAATTTCTACAACAAAAGAGCAGAGAAGTGATTAGTTTTTACTTTTGCCATTTGTGTTCAAGAAACCAGCAAGCATAATTTATCAAGAGTCTGGACACCTGCTTCACTTGCAACTCTCCCAAAAGCCCAGTAGAAATAGTTTTAACTGTGGTGACTAGTATTTTGGATACCTAAGTCTGTCTTCTTACATTTCACAGTTCAACTCAACCTATAAATTGTGGAATAACAAATTTCAAATTGGCAGAGGGCTAAGAGTGTAAAAGTGATTGGAAACATCTACTGGATGTCATCTACTGCAATGACCAGCAGTATTTTAACAAACCATCATCCACTTCTGGATCTTCATTTTTATGCTTCGATTAAATATAAGAAAAAACAAGCAAAAAACTGAGTCACAGACAAAACAAATACCTTCAGTTAGACATGAAATACATTTACCTTAAAATGCATCAAGAAATAAGGCAGAGGCACAGAACACTGTCTAACAAGCTGAGGGAACACTTGTTTGAGATGCACAGAAATTTAAATTTATTCAAGAGTTAGTCAAGTTAGGAGTTTAAACCTTGAATTGTATGAAAGCCTCCAGCATTGTCCAAAAACACCGGAGCAGTGTGGAGCCATAGTGCCCATGGCACGCAGCTGTATTTTTACATTCACTCTTAAGAGATGCAATCCAGCAGCTCACAACCAGCAAGGATGAAAGTACTGACCTTCCTAGGCTTCAGATCACTTACAGGCCCAGGAAAGTGCCAACAGGATGGAAGATCCATCATAAGCAGTTACATATGCAGGACATAAGCATATACAGTTACATATGCAGAACAAAACACCACAACCTGACAGGTAAAAGCTATTCTTTATCCAAAGGGAACACTCCATTAAGAAATTGCTACATTTTCAACATTTCTGATCCGGACTGGACAACTCGGTGGAGCACTTGGATCCATTTCTCACATCAGGTTCTACCCCCTGCAGAATTAGCAAACTTCCTTTCTGCAGGCACTGTTGCCCTGTAGGCCTCATTCCCTTGAGCCCCAGAGACTGATCTATGCTGCTCTGTGGCTCAAGAGCCCTGAACTCCTTACTGCCTCCCCATGGGCTACCCTACCACCAGGGAACCTGCCCCAGCTGATCCACAACAAACCTTGCCATCCCAAACTTTCCATCTTTACCACAGGCTCACAGTAAGTCAAGGACTATGTACTAATGCAGGTGGATTCCCTGGCTGCAGAAATTATTCAAGATTCAATGTAATCCAAAGCCCAAGTTCTCCCTGCAACTAGCCCCAAGTTTGTGTTTGGAGAAAATATTAGCATAGGTGAACTTTAATAATTATGCTCATTTGAATGTGCTGGTCCATTGCATTCAAGAATCCAACTCCTAATACCAGAAGAAAATGAATTCAGTTTACACTGAGTGTAGTCAATTACTCCATGTTCATTCTGGGGACTGGGAGATCCATCCTGATTTGGTCCTTGCTTTATGCAGCTAGAATGGAGCTTATCACTGTTTGCAGACCTCATCCGCGTTTTACAGTAACACTGAATTTTCTTTCAAAACTAAAGAAATGGCAAACTAAAAACAAACCAAAAAAAGTCAAGTTTTACCTTTTTGTGTCCTTTTCTCTGAAGAAGCCTGTGATGCCATGTAAATAGCTGCAGCTGCTACAGAGATAGGGCTTCTCCCAGGAACCAAATCTAATTCCACAGCCTTACGAGCAATATGTGTTGCTGCCATTTGTACTTGTTTGGGAAGACCCAAATTAGAACAGAATCGTGACATGAAGTCTCCAGTTGTAATCAAATCAACACTGGTTTCCAGAGCTTTCAAAATCAGTTTAAAACACCGGCCTATTTCTTTCTTTGAAATCCTGGACACCGCACATATTTCTGAAAAAAAGAGTATAAATTAAATCTTGGGCTTCACACCATTTGCTCCCCACAAAATAATCAAACTTGATTCTCAGGATATTAAGACCCACAAAGAAGACCAATGTCCTGAAGGCCACCATAACTAAATAAGCTCTGACCACATGTGAAACTTCAGTCAGTGCACATTTATCATAAGGCACTAATTAATACAGCTCACTTAGTAAGGGGAATTTGGTACTCAATGCTAGAGAGCTGCATCTCTATTAGGGAAAAGTTGCACAAATTTACTACAGAACTGCTGGTTCAAATTCAGTTAAACTCAATTACAACAGTCTCCACCATCCTCTGATCAAAGCAATGCCTTTTAAGTTTCACCAACATTCAAAACAACTTTAAAATGCTAAAACCCCCATGCCCAAAAGCCTACTCCTCAAATACAACGAATTCCCACAGACCCTTCTACCCTCCCTTCAAGGGTGAGCTACAGCTGAGAACAACCGATTTGATAAAGTCCAGGAGTAAGAAAACCAGCCTCCTACAGTGACAGTAACTAACCTTTCCTTCATAGCAAAATTGAATCTGTATCACTGAAAACTTACCTTTAAATGTTCTTGGAACACCCTCTTGCCTACAGGCTATGTAGAGACAAGCAGAAGCAATAGCATCATTACTTCTCCCCTTCAGGCTCTTTTGCTCATACACTTGCTTGAATAAATTATTTGTTCGATCCTTCAACGCAAGAAGATGAAATTTAATTAACTCCAGGCCATTTAATTAGCAGCAATATCAAAAATTCATGTGCTCATTATATTATGCTAACTAAGTCAATGCCAGAACAATTTAAGGAAGGGAGACATGAACTTACAACTATATTTCTAGGGAGGTTGATTCTGTCTGCCATGTTCGTAATTTCTTTAAAAGCATTCATCATCGCACGATCAGAGCTGCTCATAGTTCTGCGATTTTGGTACTTTGAATTCCCAAATTCATCAAAACTTGCCGCACCTGTGCCCTGGAAAGAAAAATCTGTGTTGTCCATAATACAAGCAACTTCCTGCTCACTTCAAGAGCAAACATCTTTCAGCTTTATACATTCTAATTCAAGGCATCAGCTCCAACAGTTGTGCAAATAAACATCACTGAAAGTAACTCATTCAATCAAGCATTGTTCCACACAACAGGTTCTACACTTTGCATCAGTCTCAAATTGTGAATTCCTACCCAGAGACCACAGATTACACAGGGCTTTTTCTTCCCTCATGTAACAATAGTTACAGAGTCAAAAAGAGAAAGATAACATATAGCCAATGTGTAGATCTCAATAGTCCTGTCACCAGTGCTGAAGTCCAGGATGATATTCTATGCAACTCTTGTGTATCCTTTGGGCTACATCTGTGAGAGACAGGTGAGTCAGAAAAACAACTTTATGGTCAGCTGGAGACCAGTCGTTACAATGATAACCATCATGATAAAGGCATGGGCAAAGAGAACACACAAACCAATGAGCCAGTCAAACCCAACTCGATACCATGCCTGTTAGAGGCTGCCAGACTTAATCAGAAAATGGAAATATCCATGTACTTTGACTTTATGGGAAAATCATAGGCCTCTTAAAAGAAAAACTTCAGTTCTTTGGAGAATTAAGAGCCTCAAACTCAACCTGGCAACTTCAAAACAAGCTTCCAAGGTACAATTTTGTTTGTACCTTACAAATAGTGCAAATTGCGTATTTCTATTAAATATGCAGATTTGCCCAACCAACAGGGTCTAAAATGTTTAAAGTTTCCAATTTGTCAGCAGTCCAAAACAAGTCTTAACCAAATAATACCATGTCAGATTAGTGACAGCCAATGACAACAATGTGTCCTGTAAATTCAGAAGAGCAATGTCTGTAATTTATGTTGTCTATATATGTGTTCAGTGTCACAGTATGCAAGGGGCTCCAATTTCTTTCAAGTGGAAGCACTTCTTCACAATTCCATCATGTGTAGGAATCTGGGTTTCCTGAATCTGTAAGCATTTATTCCTTGCTGGTACCTTCAAACAATTTACATGGGATGGGGCATCCAACTTCAACTATAGACAGATGTGGTCATTTAAACAAGCCACTGCAGACAGCAACTACCACACTGTCATTTTGCCAAAACCAGTAAAAATAAAGCAGGTCTTGATCTGTGACTGGCTGATAACCTGGCCAAACACTTACACACAGAGTTCTCAAGCTGAATATCCAGCAATGGATTGAGATGTCCAGGTTGTACAAAATGGGGTAAAAACACAGTGAACAAAGGATAGGACATGCCCTGAAATCACCTTTTTCTTCTGAGCTGCACAGTTTCTTTGTTCCTGACCCATGTTCTTGGGAACTGCCCTTCTATTTTAACACAGGCTCTATAATCTCTCTGAGGTGCATTTCTGCATTTAATACATGTTCTCTGACTCACAGTAGTAACACTCGCTCTCTTGGCCATTCACTTACACCGTTCCCATGCCCAAGGCCTCAACGACACCCCACTTCCAGCAGCTCCAGTGAGTGGATCGCTCCCTGCTGAGACACCATCTGTGGTGCTCACACACCACAGTTGATTCACAGTGGCAATCGAGGACTTCAGCACAGAACCCTCCTCAGAAGTCTCCTTTCCTCCTTCAACAGGTCTCTATAACAGATTCCAGAACCATTCCTGGTTTTTTCCTACTTCAAACATCCTTTAATACAAAATAAGCACCCTGACATGATTCTGGCACCAACACAGCAGAGGGCTGCTCCAAAGAGAATCCTACCTCCTTGGCCAGATCAACACCTCCAACTATTCAAAGGTTCCCAGTAAGATGAAAAGGTAAACAAAGATCAAGAATAAAGCACAACAAACTTCAGGCCACAAAGAGCAATACTAGGATTCCATTCAAAAATTATGCCATAACTTCCCTTGGCCCAAAGTATACAGGAGTCTCAGGTCAAAAGGCTCCTTGCTGGCCATCAGTCGTACCTCTGCTCCCTGCAGTGCATTAATTTATACTTTTTTATGTGTTTATCATGGCCTCCTAGACCAGTGCTATGCACAAATGCTTACAGGAACTGCATGAGCTCAAACTCTTAACAAGACACCAGAAGTGTAAGCACAAACAGGAAGTCCCCAGGTCTTTTTCTAGTCAGGCTTTATATCAGAGACTATTCTACCAGGAAATATTGCTCTGTCCTGGAGCCAGCAAGAATTCCCCTTCACCACATGGATTTTCCCTGGTCCACTGGTTAAGGAGAACCAAAAAAATAAATAAATAAAAAATCCCACATCTATTAGGTGCTGTGGAGTAAAACTAGACAAGGATTTTATCCTGCTAATGTGAGCCCTCTTCAAGAGCCATGCCCAATATACAACTCACAACTATAAAAGGGGTGGAAAACACTCTTCCACCTCAACTGCTTACATAAACCACAGAAATTCTCCCTGTATTTGTTATTTAAATGCACCATCCACTTTCCTTCTGGAGCTTTGAGGGACAATGCTTTGTTGATTTCAGCCCTTGACAACCATATTAGGAGTCCCTTTCCCTTAATGGAAAAAGACAGAAGCCACACAGTTTTAACTTAAATGAAATCGACTTTATGAATTATGTGGTTTACTGTTGTGGTCTTTGAGTCAGGAGTTCTACCTGTCTGGCTTTCAAACAGAACAGAAACCTCATGGGTAGCTCCTGGAAACAGCCTTCAAGGTAGCTAAAGCGAAAAAATGCAGTCAAGTAAACAGTGACAGTCTCTGTAGGAGCTCAGTGGAGGTCAGATTTACAGTGCTGGCATTCAACAGCTTTGAACCCCAGAATTTCCCCACAGTAGCAGAAATTATAAGTATGACCAGTATCATCCACATCACTAATTTGTGGTTAACCACAGCACCAAGGCATGCCCCCAGATCCAGCAGTCTTCTTGCCCAGAACAACCAGCTCATATGGATCAGTCTGATGGATCTTTTCTCCTTTTTTCAATCATCAGCCCCTGACAGCTTCTCATTGCTTATCAATATAGCACTTCCAGATTTAGGCCATGAAGTTTAACAACAGCCAGCTTCCTTTCAAAGCCATCTGATCAAAGGATAGGAGTTCTATGCCAAGAGATTGCATTAGATCTTTGTTCAACCAATATAAATTCTCCTGGAGTTATAGTTACTACAAAAAAAGGAACTAGCAAAGGTGGCAAGACATTTTCCACAAGACAGGAAACAGATCTTACAGTTTGCTTTTAAACTCATATAAAAGAGTCCCCCGTATCAAAGCAAAACCAGAAAGCTGCTTGTTCAGTTATTTTTCTTTATTTTAAGTTGGAATTTTAGAAATAACTATAACAGTCTGGCTATCAAGTCACAATTAACATGACACTTCACCATGCCTCCAACTGATCTGTACTGTAATCAGATCAACTGCAGCACACGGTACCTAATTTCAGAGTTACAGTTCTGTTCCAGTATCCTGAAGATCTGCCTGTGGAATTCAAACCACTTACACCACTGCCAACTATGCTATTCACCCTCCTCTTCACAGGCAAATTAATCTCTTTTCCAATGCAGGCTGCTGCTGCTGCCTCAGACAGATGGGATCCTTAAGGATTAAAACCAATTAGGAATTAATCCCTTTGCACGGGCAGAGCAGCCTCTGCTGCTAACACACACAGACCACACACCCCCACAGGAAGGGGCCCCAGAGCAGCACCTCCTGCCTCCCCAGGGGAAAGAGAGACAAACCACTCTGTGAAGCAGAACTGACCCTCTTCCTCTACTGTTACAAAGCAATACTGTTGTAACTGTTTGAGACTCCATTTCCACCTACGTTTCCAGGAGTTTACAACAGATCTAACATGATGTGCCATGGGAATTATCAATGTCCTTCTCTTCTGGATTTCCCAAAACACAGGTTGTGTTTTAGGAGTTTTTCTGGTGGAGGTGTTTTTGGGAGGGTGGAGCAGGTCAGCTGTAAAGATTTTATTATCTGCAGTCCTACCTCAAGCAGAAAGAAATAGCTGTTAACTGGGAAAATAATAATCTTACCTTGCTTCATTCTCTGGAATTCACAAAGGCTGTTCTCTACTCTGTCAGATACTACTTACACTCTTCAGGACTACACCAATTTCACCTTTGCTCAACCACTGTGTGTATCTAGGTCAATCCACATCCCAGCCTTCTGCCAGCAGGGACTTCAGATGACTGCTTGAAAAATGTACTCCTTCCTTGAGTTAGTTATTTTTGCTGCAAAATTCATGCCCTTTCTGCACTGTCAGGAGACTTCTTCAGCATCTTCTGATAAAAGCCATTCACTTCCTTCCAAACAACTGAAAAAAAAGCAGCCCCTGATACAGAGCTCACATCAATGAATGGCATCCCAGAGCTCCTGCTTACTAGCAAGACAAACACAGGAACTCTTGTGCAGAAAACATCCTGGTTTGTCAAAGGGACTCCCAATTTCCCATAGAAAATAATGCACCTCTTCTGCAATTCCTCCCTGTGCAAATAAAGTATTCACAATTGGACTGACTGCACCCTCTACATTCCCCAACACAATCCTGGCAGTTCCAGTACTTTTTACTCAGTTCTCATAGATTAAATCATGTCACACAAACAGTCCCATATCTTGTCTTTGTGGAACAGCACTCTTTGCCACAGCAAGTTCAGTCATGCCTATTCTGGGATGTTCTGGTTCACAGCAAAACATTCATCAGTTGAATGTCCATCTCTGAAAGTTTTTAGTTTTCATGGTCAAACAAACTTTTCATAGAAGTTTCTGTGTCTTTAATTCTCTCACTAAGGCTGCTATCACTCTTTATTATAAATTAGGATAGGATCCAAACCTCCAAAGGGAAGGGGGTTAACAGCACAAGTCACTGATCACCTGGACACAAAATCTAACTTTAGCTGAAATGTCTTCTGTCTTTTCCAACACTCAAGTTCTAAAGGAGCTCAGATTGTTTTACTGACTGAATCAAACTGAGCTCCCAGAAACAAACCTTGTATTTACACAGCCCAGAGTGAGAAACAATGTGAACCTGGAGCAAACAGTCCATTTCTCCATCTGTCTATAAAGGTATACATCTTTATCACAGCTGACCAAATCAGCAACAGAAGTTCAAGCCCTCTGAACTACAATCTTTCTGATCCTATATAGGTGGCATTAGAATTCCAGTGACTTCTACAACACTGCTTCACAGAGCCACTTAGCAATGCCAGTGTTTTAATGGAGCAGTGCAGAAATTTGTTTGCCTGAATGTACTCCAAAAGCCACTTAAAATCCCAAAATGTGACAGGCAGAAATGTTTGGAGTTGTCCAAAACAACCATCTAACTGGACAGTTCTTCAAAGAGAAGGTTTCTTTCTCACTAATGGTGAAAATTAGCTGCCCATCAGTATTCACATGTCAGCTTCCTCGACTGGAAGAATTCTTGGATGAAAAGCATTCTGCATACTTCCCTATACATACATATTTAGGCACTTTATCCTAGCAACATCACTGGGACAAAAACATCTGAGAAAACACAAAGCAGCAAGATGTTTTTAATCAGCAACTTAAATGTTCATGAAACATTCAGGAAATGCACAAAAATTAATTTGGATCTTGCAGTAAAAAATAAAGAAAGTACAATTAAAACTTACCTGGGTCATTACTTCATTAAAGGGAAAGCATTTAATGCATTTGTGTGACTAGTCCTGCTTGCTTTCAGGAGAAACAGCAGGATATGATTGTGCCACAAAATTTCAATCCAAGTATAGACTGAATACTTTCCTTTGGGGCATTCACAACATGAAAGCATTCTTCATTTAGTGCTTTAACATTAAGTGGAAGAACATGTACATGAGATCTCCAGGTCTCCAATATGAATCTGATACAGATTTCACAAAAAAAAAAAATGGCAGCACTAGCTATTGAGATATCAACATTAATTTCGGAACCACCTCAAATACACTTGCTAAGTCAAAGTAAACTTCTTTTAAAATTGCAACATCAGCTTTCCTATTTATAGCAACATATCAAAGGGTAGCAAGTAACCCCATAGCGCTGCAAAGTTTTTGGTTTTTTTGCAATGTCGGCCCTTTCCTTCTATCCCCAGGAAAGGGCCACATTGTATACAGTGTTGAAACATGCAAGTTCAGGCAAAAATCTCTTTAAAAATACATATGTCGTATAGTTTCTCTATGGATGTATAATCTGGTACTTGACATAAAAACACTCAGTAAAATTCAGTATTTGCAGTGTTACCTTGCCAATCATTGTACTCAAGTCACCATCACTCAGCAAAGGATTCTGAGTATCCCCAACTCGAGATGGGTCTTTGGTTGCTTTGTCATTGCTGAACGTTCTCCACTCTGACCCCACGTCTATGACCCGGTCACCTGAGAACACAAAGCAACACAAAATCTGCATTAGCACAGTGCTTTAAAATATTGCATGAAACATCAAGCCAGGCATCTGAGCTCTGCACTGTAAGGAGGCTGCCTGCTGGCATTCCCAAACACAATAGAAACTGGCAGGACAATGAACCAGAATGTTCAGGATCTACTAGTTAAAGCAATGGAAAAAAAAAATGCAACTAGAGTTGCACAGAAAACATAACTAAAGAAATGCATCCAGAACACAGGAGCTGTCACCTGGATTACAGCTACCCATGAAGAACGTCACGGCATTTCCAATACACAAAAGGGATCAAGATCTCAATTTCAAGCTGAAGTCAGGACTGCCACCGGATTGTTTTTAATGAGTCAGTTGTTGTAACTTAACAAGTTCTATCACATGTGTACATAATGCACATATGAATTATCTATCATGCACAATTCCATTAAGCTATAATAAATGACTTCTCTTGCATCATTTCCAGGTCTTTTGTACTCTCAATTTTGTATCTTATAACCCACCATAATGACATTTTGCAGTTTGGTTTTAGTTCTTGAAGACAGTTCTGACCCTGCCCAATTTCAGGATGCTTGACAGTATCAGCATAAAATATATATATTTAACTACTTCTTACACAACCAGCCCTTTTATAACTGGAAGATTTTCAGTATAGATTCAGAATAAACAGGAAAAGCACCACATTTTCTGAATGAAACAACTTTCCTTGCAGTCCTCGCAATCTCACATTCACCTAAACCTTTCCTACAGCAACTTACCAGTTTGAGAAATAATTCTCACCAACATTTGATGCAGGTAAAAGCCCTACAGTAAACACAATAGAAACTTAGGGGGGGAAGGAAAAAAGAAACACAAAAGAAAACACAAACACCAGCCCCAAAGCCAGTGCAGCTCATTGTATTCACAGATCTGATAAAAGCTGCATCTCAAAGGTGCTGCCTCCAGAGCAATACTACAGAACTTTTAAGAACACATGTACAAAAGAACACAAGGATCACAAGTACAAAAGGATCACTTTTCTTAGTGTTCTGTAGTAAAGCAGAATACAGCTCTGTGTAGGATGCCAGAAGAAACTTCAGAATAATTGGTACCCTTCTTAGCTAAACCTAAGGAAAAATTCATCATCTTTATCAATGTTTAAGTTTGTTGTGAGAGAAATGTCTGCAAAAAAAAGTAGCATTGACTGCATAATTATCGGTATGGAAGTCTTAGAATGAAATCCCAGAGGCTGGTCTAACCTGGTGAAAACATAGGCAGAAAAAAGCACTCTGCAAACAATATAGCAATACAAGATCCGAAGCTGGAGAAAAATGCAGAAGGTGTGAACAGAGTAATGCAACTGCAGAATTCCCTGGGGGATACAAGGGGAATCTATCATGACAGAATAACTCTATTTTTAACATAAAATTATACAAGGAAAATGCTTGAAATTGAAAGTTGTGAATGAACTAAAAGAAACTGCTACAACAAAAAAGAATAACTTCAGGTTAAAGGTGTTCTCATCAATATCTGTCAGACCTGCTCAACTATGGCTCCACCTTTATTCACTGCTCTAATAAAAACCGAGGGGGAAGAAGAAAAAAAAAAACAACCATGAAAAGCTACAGGGTTATGCACAGAATTGATCTGTGCTGCCTTTTACTCTTTCTGCTACAAAGGTCAACCCCCACACCCTGGCAAGCTTAAATTTGCAGACAGTGTGCTCCTCTGACTCCCGGACTCTGTAAATATTTGATTCAGTAATGCTCCTTCTATGGCCTAGCAGCCACTTTACTTTTAGACAAACCCCCAATACTGTTTACAGCATCTAAAAAAAGCAAAATGTACTTAAAATTCTGGCATGGTATAAATAGAACACTGAGTACAGAGCAATGATGTAATATTTTTCCACATAAGTGGGAATGACCTAAATGACTCACTCAGGGATCTGCCTCTTGTGAGTTATGAACCATTCCCACTCTAACAAAAAAGTTCTATATCACTGCCTGCTTTGACAAACACATCACAAACAGAAGATCGAGACTACTATTTCAGAGTGAGAAAAGATTAAGTAGAACAAATCACTGAATAGAAAGCATTTGTGTAATTAAGATGCAGTATGCAAATATCTTCATTTTGCCAAGAAATCTGCTACTGAAGAAAAGAAGTTTCTCTATACTTTCAGTGTCATTGAAAATATACAGAAGTCCTAGGCAGCACATTCCATCTTTCAAAAGGCTTCTATAAAAGTGTGACACAAGCTGGAAGTACCAATGAAAATGGAACAAATAAGCCCACAGGTTTCCACAGATGGAAAATGTATTCAGTTACAAGCATGGCTAGTTGGATTATCTCATTCAACAAGAAACAAAAACCAAATGTGGCATTTATTATCTTTAATTCTTCAGTACATAAAAACCACTTTGGAACTGTGATATTAGCACTGATGCAATTAAGCCCCACCCTAAGTGGTTAAAGCAAAACTTTAAAATACTAAACTTAGTCTTACAAAAAGCAGTGTAAGAAAGCCTTGAAAATCAGTCACGAGTTAAGATTTCAAGCTCTAAATTTGCTAGGTCATACCCTACAGACTGGCTCTCCTAAACAAGATGGAATATGGGTCCAACAGCCAAACATGAGAGTAAAAAAGCTCCCAATAAGTACAGTTGTCTCTGCTTTCTCATATTATTATATTGGTTTGGCAACCCTATAAAACTGCAACAAGAATGGGAGTGGCCATGTATTCCTTGGCTACTTCCTTTTGATGCTGTCCTTTGGAAAAAAAGGGCTTCACTAGATAGTTACATGAGATACTCCTTTATTTAATTTTCCTCTAACAGATGAGTTCATCTCCTCAGCTTCCTCCTCTGAAGTACATACAAAAACAACAGTTTTCAGGACCAAATCCTTGTGAAAAATATCTCCAGGTTGATATCCCAAAGCATCTTTCTGAACAGATCAATTATTTTCCATTGCTCAGATTCTTTTCATTAACTACTCTTCCAGTATTCAGGTTCTCTTTAAAATACAGTCTAACAGACTAACTCACAGGCTCCAGTGCAAACACAGTGCCAACTTCCCTGATTGAGGTAACTCATCGTCTGAAAAGCTCATTCAGTAAAATGCAGAAGTGCTGCTCAGAAAGAATAACCTCAGGCCAAGGTTACTTTTCTTCACAATTAACACATGCAAAGAACATGTGCTACAGAAATGCAGGAGCAAACTCTGACCAGACTCAAAAATTAAAATGGAATTTTTAAGTTTTTACAACTTTGTTTGAAACATCTATACATCAAAATTTATGTATGTTTATTCCTCCCCTAAAAATAGTGATTTCTCAGACAAAAATATTTTCAAACAAGTCCTGAGCTTTCAGTTACATATTTGCAGAGAAATAATACCAGCTATTTCAATGTTGCACTTCACTTGCAGTAACTCATAAAACATATGTCTTTTCTTCTCCTTCTGCATTTTGCATTATCTCTTATAAGACAAGACAACTTAAAACTTTGGAGATGTCCAATCAAAACAAGAAATATGATGATATTAATGAGCAATGTAATCTTCCATATCCAGTCTCGAAACAGTTCTGAGAAGGCATGTTCATAAATTCTTTTCAGAGAAGCTCTAATGTTACCTGTATATTGCATTAAGTTCTACATATTACTAATATTTTAACATAAATACAGTATTAAAAGCTCATTTGCACTCTGAAGTCACAAAATACCTACTGATAGAGAATGTTTCATTCTCACAGTTAGTTAAGGAATCTGCTGCCATCTAGTGAGCACATATATTATACTTTTAATTAAAAGCATTTTACAATGCCAAATTTAAATATATATATATATTTGTAGAGATACATATATATAGGATTACACAACTTTCAGTCAGCTCCTTATTAAGCAGAGTAATGAGGTGCTGTGACAAACTACAGTGAAAAAACTAAGAAGCAGATTACAAGCTGCGAAGAATCATGAAGCTATGAAACTGCACAGAACCTGCAGGCTGAACTGAGTCAGATTAAGCTCCAGCTCTCAGCCTCGCCTAACCCCTAAATCACTTTTGCAACCTTCTGCTGGACTTGCTCCAGCAAGTCTCTCTCTTCTCAGTATGAAAAAGCCCAGAGCTAGACAGAGTACTCCAGGTAACTACTCCACATTCTATTTATTAGCTTACATACTGTCCCATAGAGTAGCACACAACTTTTTTTCCAATTTTTCAGCTCTAGAACTTCTATTAAGTTGTATTAAATGTTACCAAAGAATAAACTCATGGGGTGGGGAAAAAAGAAATTAACAATTTTACAGTCACCACTTTTTCTACAAAATTTCCAGTCTTTATTAAGACATTAGTACTCTTTGTAAAAGTTATCTTGTTTTCAATGAATTGTCACCACCACAATATATCAGCAGCAACACCAGTCTATTCACAAGACAGTTAAAATAACTGAAGCAGGCTTTCAGATGCTAAACAAAATATAAAAACTCCAGAAGCAAACGAACAAAAAAGCCACAGATTATTTTAACTAGTTGCCAGACATCAACAGCATCACACCAGTACCAAAGAGCAACTATGGATTGAAACAGACAGTACAGCACTGCAGGCAAATGACTGCTACAAGAACAAAGGCTTAGCAGCTCCTGCATATCAAAATGATGACAAATCTAAAAGGACTTACAGGCTTCCTAAGCCATCAGCTTGCATAATAATGTTGGAGGAAGCAAATGAGAGTAGAAATGTTAAATGATCAGGTGGACAAGTCTGGTCAGCTGAAGTTACACCTCCCAGGACTTGAGGCCTGTTAAAAGATTAACAGCTCAAATACTCGTGAAGGATGCTCCAAACTACAGAATCTCAATTTAAAATGTTGTGCCTGATCTACCCTACATCACAAAATTTGAGACTCTTTTTCCAGAACAGGAATTCAGATTGTTTCTAGCCCTTATCTGCCTAATCACCTTGTCAGCCTGGTAAGGAAGAAAGTTAAGAACCACTCCCTAAATAGGATGATTCAAAATATTACTGTTACTTACTAGAAAATATGGTACTTCCACCTAATGGAAGCATTAGTCGCCCTCAAATGCTTAGGTCACCAGCCAAAAACCCACTAACTAGAAAGCCTCCTCCACCCTCCAGGAAATTTGATGCCAAGAGCAGTGCTTATTACAAAGCATGACAAAAGATGCTAACTTAACATTTAAAATCTGTTTCCACTCTCACAAGCATTATTGCCAAACACTTAGAAACAGCGCCCTTTGCTCTTAAAGCTGAAAAGGTTTAGAATTAAAACAGACTATTTGAAATGCTGGCTGAGAAAGTATATGGCCTTTCTTTGTATTACAAATTTCCTGTATAAAGTATCCATGAATGTTTATGCAAGACTCAATTATACAGAATGTCTTTAAGCATCAGTACCTTTTATAATTAGCTTTCCTCTGAATGCAAGAAGTCCTTTTGCAAGGACCAACTTCTGTCAGACACTTTTTAGTAGTCTAGACACCAAGCATGTAAAGGCTGCTAAGACACATCCATGTCTGAAGATTTTTTGCCTATTTTTAAGCAATACTTTGAATTAAGAATTCATATTTTAAAGATTGGTGATACTTGCAAAAATGAGTAAACTTGAACATACATCCAAATATTAGAAGATTTTTCCCTATGGATGTAACTGCCCTCTACTGGATCCAAGTCAGAAGTACTTAAGCACCTTCCCCACTTACTGGGTACTACAAGCACCTAAAAAAAATGGTTTCTTTGGTTTTCACGAAAAACAAGCAGCTATACAAAAGCAAGGAACTTATCCTTAATGACAGACACCCTGAGTAAAGTACTGGCCAGTTGAGAGGCAATTGTGAAACTCCTTCCTAGTTGTTTATTATACTGCCAAGAAAAAAAACAAAACTGTAGTCTAGTAAAATCTTACCTATTCTTCATGGACCACACTTGAATTTACAATGCACCATTTCAATATCAAACTTGTCAGAAGCATCAGCCAAACAAATCCTCAAAAAAGACAAATTTTTCTAACAGCCTTAGTGCTGACCACAGGCTGTTGCATATTTTTCCCTAAAATTCTTCAACTTAACACCCAGGTATAGAGAGAACAGGACCTAAATGTCTGAATGTTGGTCATAATCTGATTCAAAGCTTTAGCAAGTTGATACATGTCCAACAATCCTCATCAGCTGGAGACAGACTTCTGCTTTTTTATCAAAGAAGGCTGCCCAAAACAGATCCATACAAAAGCACTCTTCCTCTCAGCCACACCTGCCTACTGAAGTAGACAGAGCTAACCAGTTAGAGAAAATCACTTACTACACACTGAAAATAAATTCCTCACTGCTTAACTCCTGCACACTAAAGTAACATTTAACAAAGCTATCTATACAGAAGTTTGAGGAATGTCTTAGAAAGGTATTCCTAACCTGAGATATTCCTTATACCTGAGATACTACACAGCAGTACATGCCACTGAACTTATTCTCCTCTGAAATTCACATCACCACAATGCTACATCAAGAAAATTGAGTGCTTTGTCTTCCACTTTCAGTCTGATTTCTTCAACTCCTTCTGGCACATCAGTTGATTACCAGCCTTTTTTACTTCCTATAAGGTAGTAAGCAAAATATTTGCCTGTCAAGAAAGAAGATTTACTAACCTTCTGTTCTTGAACAACATGCTTTTCCCCCCCACCAACTCTGTCTGGAGTATGAGATATGGTGAATGTTTTAAATGACCACAGAACTAAGCCCTAAGAACTCTGTCCATGAACTCTTCCACCAGCCCATGAGCCCTGACTGTAGCACATAGCTCAGAATGACTGGAGAAAGGTAGGGATAACAAAATCATTCTTGTTACAGTAAATAAACCTGGACAGAGTTGTAAAGTCTCAAATGCATGTCAATCCAGACTAATATCAAAATTCCATGGATAATTGTAATTTAGGTCTCGAAGTGCCTTTCAAGCAAAAAGCAATTGGCAAAAGGAAAAGTTAAGAAGTTGGAAATAATTACCATGAAACAACAGAACCCAAACTAATCCACAAAAGGTAACAATGAAAAGGCAGATGAGATTTAGTAGAATGAAGCAGTATTTTGAAACAATAATACCCTCAACATCAGCTTCAGTAATAACGACATTACAAAATTATTTTAATACTGGACAGCAAAACACCTGTTTATTTAGAACATGTGGAAACTATTGGGGAAAAAAAAAACCCAGCATACTAGATTTTACTTAAATTTCAATCTTATTGAGACTAAGAATAAAACCTATACATAGAAAACAGCTCTGATTAAAAAAAAAAATCTCAAAAATCCCTTTAAAAAGTAGTACTCACAACAAACAGCTCTGCCTAAAATATGGAAGTCATGTGATAAAGAGATCAGTTCGTCCTCATCCTGGCATCCTACTGCCAAAAAATTTTCTGTTGCTTTACCCTTTCAACTGCAGGCCTGATAAATGCAAGATCATTAATAAGAATACTAATTTAATCTCCTACTCCCAGAAAATTGTTTACAAACCTGAAAACTATCTATGCAGCAGCTATTTTATCCTACAACACAGTTCTACATATAATATTCTTACTCTCTTTCCATAAATAAGCAACTTCAGTACTTCACCATAGAAAGCAAGAAAAACATCAAATGCAAATACTTAGTTAAGTCAAAGACTGTTAGCTCTGTCTACAGCTAAATTGCACTCACACACTAAAAAAATAAAATCAAAATATATCAGTGAAGTCACACCAGTATGTACTTTACAGCAGTAAAGTAAGAGCACAAATTCAGCATTTACCATGTATACCAGCAGTGCTCTGCAGACACTAAAAATCAATATTTTTAAATAAACATGTAGCACTTCTTTTGCTACACAGTACATTGATTTTTGCATGGCTGGGTTTAACTATTATGAATGATTCCCTTCACTGAAGGATCTCGGTAACTTTTAGTCCATTCCAAAATGCTATTTTCAGTGGACTCTGCTCAAGTGTGATCATGACACATGCAAGCCCTGAAACAAAACTTTTCTATGTAAAAACAGGAAATGAAATTGTTACTCTCTTCAGGGGAATGTGTCCCACAGAATCTGCAACAAATACACAACAGCTGCATTTGGAACACATGAAAACTACATTTTGTCTTCATGCCCTTAAAACATCCCTACTTCACAAGCATCTCCACAAAACAGGCATCAAGGTTTGGATCTGGTTTACACTTTCTCTAAATTTTTTATCAGTTCAGGTGAGAAACTATTTAGTGCTCACACTTCCCTTTGGTCATCTGCACTTCTGTCACTTATCCTATTTAATTGATTTTCCAAATTACCTGCTGGATACCCTAGCTAAGGAACTGGACACAGAGGTAAGCTAAATAGCTGCAGGAATGCAACACAGAATGAGAACAATCAGCACAACAATCATAAAGCCTTTTAGTGACAAATCCATAGAAATGCTTACCTAAAAAACATTTTTTATCCTACCAGTAATATTGGTGGTAAACTGTACTAAGACAATTACAAACACATATTAAACTCTATTCAGAAACAGTTTTTAATAGTATTCTAATGATCCTGCTCACTGAAAATGCTAACATTTTGAACTAAAGAATTCAGATAAAACAGAGGATAAACTCTTCAGGAAAGAATTCCTTGTGACTAGAAGGTACACAAAATGAGACTTCTGACAAATTCCAAGTTCCAAAAAAATATATTTATGAAGAAAAAAATTTTCCTCTTCTCCCAATACCATTTTAAAAGTTATGAACCAATCAAGATGGGCTTTTCTAAACTTTTTTCCAATCTCTGACAGCCATGCAAAGAGCTGAACATGCACCAAACTATTTTTAAGCAGTAACTTAGAAGGTTACTATCATATTTCAGTAGGAAATACTGCTGTGGATATTTGAATTTTTAACCAGCAACTTTATTCTGATTCATTGACCTTTATCAAAATTTATGCAATTTAAACCAGCCCATCTTTTTAACAAAGCTTTTAGAACACCTCCTTTAGAGGCTTTAAACAGTTTCATAATTTTAAAGGAAACTGGTACTCAAGTTTCAGTATTTTAACCATTTATGTAGAAGCTTTCCTTTACATAAAAAGATATATTTTAGTTTCTTGGCTAAATTAGTACTACCTTCACCACAAATTCCTTAGCTTTCAGCTTTTTATGAAAATTTTTAAATTCAACAAGGCAAAACAAAACCACTGCTGTCTGGGAAAGAGGAATATAAACTATTTGAAATATTTAGCACCACTGAATGAATCATCCAAACATACACCCTCAAGGAGGATTTTTTATTTGCATAAAGGCTGAAAAAAATTAACAGAAATCAATGAAGTTTAAAGTATTATCATAATAAAAGCATAGAAAGTTTCCCATGATAAAAAGAAGGTGCATGTAAGATGCTCATCCTAAAAAAGATACATAAAAATGTATATGCAGCAGGTTCTATGACAATTTCCTCCTTCTTATTCAAACAAAAGACAATGCCTAACAGGCCTTTCATTTTAAATATTCCATTATGCTTAGAAATAGTCTGTGGAAGTTGCTGCTACACAAACCAAGTAAAAGAGCCCCAAAAAATCCAGTGGGAAAACTTAGGAAAGTCTTAAAAGCCTTAGGAGAAGTGATTAACAAGCACATGCTGTGAAGCATATAAAGATAAACCCTTCAGGGAAAAAGGTAACCCCTAGCTACTGGGAAACTGAGGTTGGTTGGGGCTTAGTTTTGCGTTGTTTTTTTTCTTGTAAGCAAGTTATTTCACAGAGACCTTTTATAACATCTCATATTTTCCTCAATGAAAGAAGAGTCATGATTAAAGACAATACTGGACTGGACAGCATGATACTCTAATTCATATTGCAGCACATTTTAAATTTTCAGTATTTAAAGAGAGTTTGAGTCTTTTTATAGTGCAAGAAGTTACCAGAAGACAGGCTATTCAAAACAGTAAGCTTTTAGCAAACGGACAATCTCAAAAAAACAAGCCCCACACAAAAAACCAAAAGCAAACAAACAAACACCCCATCAAATCCACCACCCACACTTGGGCATCAAGAGAGTGCAAACCTTCACATGCCATTTAGGTTACATGGTAATTTATAAAAACATGAGTAACTACTTACCTACTACTAGCCCACACTCAGAACAAATCATATCACCAGCTCTGTAATCCTCCACTAAAATGGAATCTGGATGATTTGGGCAAGTCACTCTTGGAAGTACATCCAAACTAAGAAACAAATGAGAAGTCTTCATTACTATTAAACAAGCAGGCTGCATATCAAAATCAAAAGAGTTCCTTGCTGATAAGAACATTTCTATAATACAGCATTCAGTGATTTAAATTCTAGAATATTAACTTGACTACCTGAGCTGCGCTTTTTATTTAAATGTTGTAACACTACATTTGACAGTCAAGACTTCAGATCACCTTAAATTCCAATTTTCTTGTAATGTATCTTGTACCAAAATCACTTCAAATCAAAACATCAAAAATCTACAGACTTGATTAAATGCAGTGGAACTCACAAACTACTGCTAAATGATGTTTCCCAATAAGTTAGTGGCAATTTCTTCATTCCAAATAAGAATTTTCACTCCTACTCAGAACAGTATTATTTACCAGCTCCTTAAGTCAGGAAGTAGTACACATACAACATGTATGTTTAGAAAATTCCCAATTCAAACACTGGTTTATTTTAAAGTATTTGAAGAAGAAATTAAATTTTAAATTAAGCAATTAATAGTGAGATCTTAACAAAAAATAATCAGCTCATAAGGCAATTACATGACAAGAAGTTCTAGTAACAAATCTTTTTCACACCCATGGACCTTCAAGAATTACAACTTTCCATAAAGTATTAGCATTATTTAATACAACAGCTTTTAGTTACTGACCAAAGTAACTAAAAGTTACTTTGTTAGAAAAGTAACTAGTAATAGAAAAAAAAAAAGTAACTAGTAGTAGAAACACCAATCCTTTCTAAC
This sequence comes from Pseudopodoces humilis, assembly GCF_049639895.1. Lineage (NCBI taxonomy): Eukaryota > Metazoa > Chordata > Aves > Passeriformes > Paridae > Pseudopodoces > Pseudopodoces humilis. The sequence continues at coordinate 16,374,364 of NC_142209.1, read as the reverse complement.
TAAACGTTTAAAAAGTAATACTTCTTATTAACTGTTAGGTAATTCTACTATAGACAATTATTTCAAAATCGGAGTAAAAAGTGTTTACAACTGGGATCCATGTATTCCACAAAGCCGTTTTGCTCAAGCTTAAAAGCACAAGAGTACAGAAGTGGATTCCAAAAAATTTATCATGACTATTAACCTCCATCTGATTAAACCAAAAAACAGTTTTCCTTTCCATTGTAAAAAATTTTCAAAAAGAATTACTCTGACTGGCCCCATTTTCCACTATTATGTCTGCCATTACTTCAGCCTAACCTATACTTCTCATCTTAATTTTCATTTTTTAGATATTTCTGACGAGTCTACAATACAAACAACCCAAACATTTTAATCCACTAACTGTTCACAAAAATGTAACTTGAAACCAAAACTGAAAATTAATACTAAAACCTCCAGAAAGCACATGTCACCACAACATCTTCAGATGTAAATTATGTTCAAAACACTACATTCATGCTTTTCAAACTACTTTCCTTCTGTTCCCAGACAGAAATTTCATACGACAACACTGTTGACAAAGCATTCACAATCATCTGACGTTTGGCATTACACAAAAGGCAGTGACACACCAACCAAAAGGAAAAAAAAATAGATTCCAGACACCTCAAGGAATATCGTGTTTTGTTTCAGACTTGATCTTCATAAAACATTGCAAAAAATTTGTCTTCCCATCCCAATTTAACTCGGTTTATCTACACATATATACTCCTTGCAATGGGTTCAATTTACTAAGCCACCTACGCCGAAGGAAAACGCAGGCCACATGTGTAAAGGCCCATCTCAGCAAACAGCTCCCGAGTTGCAGCAAGACTACTCGGAAGCACTTCCTAGATCCTAGGACAGGTTTAGCAGGAGTTAGAGTCACTCCAGTCTGCTCCGTGGGCGTTTCTGTCTAGAAAGAGAAACTCGGTTCGTCTCCAGGAGAATTCAGAGCCCGAAACCCGTCTGGTCACTGACCGGTGCCGGCAGAGATTTAGGGTGGGAGCCTAAAAGCACTTTCCAGGCCCCGATAAGGTGGAGCCAGGCCAGGGACCTCGGCTCAAGGCGGGGCTGAGCGGGAAGGACACGGGGGCCGCGCCAGGCAGTGCCCGGCCAAGGGACACGACGGGGCGAGCTCGGTACCACTTCAGGCCCTCAGTGTACAGCCAGGCCAGGCCACAACCGCGCTCGGGGGACGAACCGGGCCGGGTCGCCGTTCGCACTGAGCTGTCGCTGACGAGGAGCCCCGCACTCTGGTCATAAATCCCCCAAAAACCTCGCCGTCTCTTCGGAGCGCTGCCCAGCAATAGCGACACGAAGACGCGCAGGCGGCGAGCTCGGCCCCTTAGAGGCCGCTCAGCCAGGGGCCGCCCGGCCCGGCCCGCACAAACAGGCGCGGGCGCCCTGAGGCCCGGTCGCCCGCCGCCCCAGGAACGGCCCCGACAGACAGGCCACCGGAGAGGGGCCGGTGCGCCGTGCTACCGCGCTAGAACGACGGTACCGGGGCCGGGCAAGAGCGGCGATGGCCGCCGGTCAGTCCCCAGGCGGCAGCGGAGGCGACGCGGCCATCTTCTGTCCGTGCGGAGGACGGGAGCGATGTCGGAGCCACTCCCGCTCCTCCCGCGGGCCCCCCGCGCCCAGGCCGCCCCCGTACCGGCTGGTGGACGCCATCTCGGCGGTGCCGCGGCAGTGCCGGAGACAGAGCGGCCGAACGGCCCCTGCTGTTAAATCCCGAGAGCGGCGGGCGGGGCCGCCGGGCGCTCCTACGGCGGCCGCGAGGGGGCGGGCTCATGGCCGGGTCGGCCCTCGCTGGTGCCGCTGCGGGCCATGGGCCGGAACTGTGCTCTCGGCTCGGGCAGCAGCCCGCAGAGCACCTGCGCAAAGCCCATCGGCATGACTCCGGTTCAGCTGCTTTGCTCTTGCTCAAGACAAGCATGAGCAAAACTGCCCCAAGTCTGCACAGAAGTACACGGGGTACAACGCGTTCCTGGCTCTGAAACTAAGCAGAGACCAACTCCCGGAAGAGAAGTGTAGTTCCTCTTCCTGCCGTTGCCCGCTACAGCTGCTGTGGCTTGGCACCGTGCTGTCGGAAAGACGAGAAGAACCTGGCGCTGCTCTGGGCGGGCCCCGCAGGAGTCGGGCCGGCTGTGACTCGGAGGCTCTCGGCAAACAGGCCGTGCTCGGATGCTTGGGCTGACTGAAGCAAACTCAAAGCCCGCTGGTTTGTGTGGGCTTCCCTTGTTAAGCGGTATACCCGCATGGTGCGATTAGCTCCCCTTCTGTCTCTCCCCCTTGCATACACCTTGGTAGAGAGCAGCAGGCCAAAGAGGAGGAGAAACCGCAAAAAAATGCTCTTCGCAAGACCAAAGCCCTTCAGCAGTGGACTCGAGTCCTGGCTTTCACTACCCAACAGTTTATCAGTATGCAAAATTAGTTTGTAGAACGAGCAGCAACAGCTAGCTGGTTTTCAAGCTCAAGCAATAAAACAGTGGAAAAAAAAATTATTCCCTCGCTGAAAGAGAAGGATGAATGGGACAGGGGGGTCTTAGAGATTTTGGAAAGTACCATTTTTTCAATGCTTCAAGGTGATCAGTACTGAAGTCTTCCAACAGTTATAAACTTGCTATCTATTTATTAATCAGGTACATAGAACTTTTCACACCAATTAAGCCCATGTCTTCACTAAATCACAAGAATATTTTTCAATTTACTAGTTAAAAGGAAGAAATTCCCTGTGGTTGAAAAGTTCTCTAACACTTGCTAAGATTGAGTCAACCTAATTATCACACAACCTCCAAACACTTCTCCACCAACTGCAGTACTGTTTGCTGGTTGAAAATGGGAAAGTTTAAACTTGACAGCAAATTCCTCAGGATTAAAAAAAAAATAAAAATAGAAATCTTTTGGAATATAAGAAAGCTGAACTATTAGAAAATAGAGATGCTGACATAAAAATTTAAAACTTTTTTTCCACTTGCAATGATCTTTTTCAGAAATGCTCAATAAACCCAAAAGCTGAAAGAGTAACAAAAAACAAATCACTGTAACTGTCAGTGTGACTACAGCACATGATACCAAGTTCCTCCATAACCTCTGAAGTAGGTATGGAGCAATGACTGCAACAGATGTGCCTCATCACCACAATGAGGCCCTTCAAGCTTTCCAGTTTTGTCTTGGTTTCTCCTGCATTCTGTTCTACAAAAAAGATGTTCTGCTTGTAATCACTGTCAACCCTCCTAACCATATTCTTGTTAACTTGGAATTGAAGGAATTTCATTTTCACCACAGAAGGACAGTAATTTTCAGAAATGTTGCAAAAATACAATAGATGATATATCATGAATACTTTGTTCCTTGTCTGCAGCAATTTTTCAAGCAGACAAAAAGTTGACATGGCAAATGGACGTATCACTATTAACACTCTCTGTCAACAGATTGTTTTAATAATACCAAAGTTTACCTTGCTGTCTCCAGCTATTCTGTCCCATCACTGTAGTCACAATACTCCTATTTTAAAGCTTGCTTCATTGGTCATTCTGGAGTTTCTTAAAATTTAACACCAAGTTTCTCATGCTGGTTACTGTCAGTAATAAAAGTCTGTAATTAAACTGCAATTCTTGCATTGCTAATATTACCAGCATCATTTCAACAGTAGTGCAATGGGATATTCAGATTCCTTTGCAAACACAATGAACAGTACATTACTGAAAACAAATCACTGGTTCTTATTTGTATGTCTAAAGGACCTTTGTAATGGTTTGTTGATTTATCATGCAGTTCAATAGCCTGATGCAATCTCTTAGTTCCTGCAACATCACAGCTCCCCAGTGCAGCTTGCATAAATAGATTTTAAACTCCTTGTAAAATAAAGTGTAGGTTTCACAGAAATTTAGTGTCTAAAAAAATAGTTTATCCTGGAATTTAATGTAGGAATTTTCAAATTAAATTAATTCTGAAAATTCAGCTAAGTGAGTCTAATTGCTGAATTGATTTTTCTATACAAAGACTACACACCCCTTTCAAAATACCACCCAGTGATCTTCTGGTGAGATTTGGGGAATGGCTATGCAAGACAGCTACAAAGACTATGGAAGTCCCAGCTACTGGATTCCCAAAAGCCCAAGACCAATACATATTAATGAAAAAAATCTAGCAGTTCTTCTCCCAGTCCAGTTCCTATACCTTTTTTTAGGTCCTTGCCATTGTCACAGTGTAATGGAATTCAGTTAAGAGTCCAGCTATGCGATCACAGAATGAGTAAAGCATTGGCAAAACAAGTCACTGATTTTGTTCAGGCTTTGCACCATAAGAGCTGTGTCTGTGTGTGTTGTCTAAGCCCAGCTAGCAACAAGCACGCCACAGCTGCTCACTCACCCACCACCCCAGACTGGCAGAATGGAGAGAAGACTCAAAAGTAAAACCTGTGGGTTGAGATAGAAACAGTTTAATAATTGAAACAAAGTTGAAAAAAAATAGTAAATAATAATAATAAAGATAACAAAAAGAATTAACAAAAATAAAAAGAAGTAATGCACAATACAGTTGCTTAGCACTCACTGACTGATGCCAGACCCCATTCCTGAAGCCTGATCAGCTCCCCCTTCCCACTAACTCCCCAGCTGATGTACTGGGCATGACATTTGATGGTGTGAATATCCCTTTGGCCAGTTCAGGTCACTTGTCCAGCTATGTTCCCTCAGAGCTTTTTTTAATTTTTTGCTCCTTCTCACTGGCAGAACAGGAGACACAAAAAAGTCCTTGATTTAGGATAAATGCAACTTAGAAACAACCAAAATATCAGTGTGCTATCAACATAATTCCCATACTGAATCCAAAACTTAGCAGGGTACCAGGTACTGAGAATAAAATTAACTCTATCCCATCTGAAACCAGGACAACCCATGAGAAGAACATAGAAAGATCATGAAGAACAAAGCACACAGCCTTAAAAAGTCACCTACTGGATCGCTCCTGCTATTGGGAAACCCATCCACTGATTAAAAGATTGCAGAAAAAAGTGAAAAAGGAGACAGCTAGAAAGGAATTCTCCATACTGACTTCTTTTAAAAGAAGTCCTTTATCTACTGTGCTTGAATCCAAGCTGATTGAGCTCCACAGAACAGCATTAGGCCCACCTCCACAGCCCCTCTAGATCAAAAGAGTTTGAAGTAAGTTTGGTGTGACATTGCCAATGTTGTAACATGGAAAGAAAAAGAATGACACAAATAATTATGCCATTGTATATCTGATTGTAAAGGAGCCTCTGAAGCAAAGACTTCTATACTTTGCTTCATAGATTCATCCATGTAATAAATACAAGGTAGACATAAGCAAATAGAATTCCTATTCTAGATGCCACTTCTATAATTGTATTGGGGATTGAATACTTTCAGAACACCACAGATGACTATTGTGGGAAATAAAATAGGAATTACGTTACTTAGCATTTTTCATTTTATTTAAACTGGTGCAATTTCTGTAGACAGAGTAGGTAGGCAGGTATGGAGAGTCACTGCAATTATCCATGATAATCATGATTACCCATGAGCCACAGGTCTTAATCTTCCTCTACTGCAGGTTATTTGGTTTCACAAACTAAGATGTTTCTAAATCTCTCTCTCGATCCCATACTATCTCAAACCAAAAACACCTCCCCCTTCTTACTTGTAAGATTTAAAATACTTATATTATTTATTTATTTTACAGAGTCCTATAAATCTTTTCTTTCAGTAAAAGAAATTAATTCCATTGGAATTTCTTTAAGAGAAAAGCAATTTATTTTTAAAAGACTGAAAATAACCTCTGAGTTACATTACACATATTTCAGAAAATCATTGTTTTAACTCCTCAGCAGGTAGCAGCAAAAAGTTATTTACAATGTCATATTCATCCTCTACTGTATTAAGTAATTTTTTCTTAAATTTCCAATTAAAAAAAAACCCTAGTATTAGATAGTTTTACCATATGGAAGAGTTAATAAGAAAAATCAGCCTGTCTGTTTATTCCAGTTCTTCAGGATCACTTCAGCTGCATCTAGTGTGCTGTCTTTCTGCAAAATAAGGAACAACACTATTAATGGAAGAATGGAGTTCCTGAAAAAGAGTCAGTCATGATTATATAATTTCAAATCAGTATTTGGTTGCTTCAGTTGCATCCTGTAAATATATTTTCAGCCATTTTTTCATTGACAGTTACTTGGTACAAATCTGGACTATACAAAGAATTCAATGATGATTCCTTGAAAATATTTATTAGATATATTTAAAAGAAATAATCTCTGCATTCATTTTATCCCATTTAATGAAAGCAATACTTACATAAATTCATGGCATTAATGCAGTGATGTAACTTAGCAGCTCTGGTTTGGAGACATGCTAGCACACTTTCCTCATCCCTGTGAGTACACTTGGGATTTTTCAATCTCCTTGAAACTATGTTATGCTGTGAAATACTTAAACATAATCCCTCCAAACTGTGTATCTTGGCTCCAGCCTGGTGAGTCATACAGGTAGTCTAACTTGAAACAATTAGTGCTGTTTATCAGCCACAGGTACAACCAGTAACTGCATCCTGGTTGTTACTGGCTCAGTTTATACCATAGACTTTACACCTCATCGAAAGAAGTAACAGAAGGAGAAACTCCCCTTCATTACTGTTTCAGGCTAAGGCTCTGATCTTTACACAGTTCAGGATTTGCACATGTTCCATTATGCTGACTCTGTAACAGAACAATTGGGAAACATCTTAGGGCTTTGGGCTTACCAAAGTTTACTTAGGTGTCCCCAAAGTCTTTCAGCCTTTCAAGAACAGACTCAACAGGGGGTAGAATATGTGCAAAGAGGGTCCTCACAAAATGGCAAAAATCAGCCAATTCACAAAAAAACACATTTTCATTTGTAATTTAAAACTCGTGAAACTATATTTTCAGGCAAGTGAGCTAAATTTGAAGGTGACCTCTTCACTGTTTTTGCTGTTGGACACTGAATGGCTATGGGGCCCACACTGCTATGCAGCTATTCTCTGCTCTGGATTATGGGTATCACATTAATTGACAGCTTACCTGTCTCAATAATTTTCACTGTCTCCACTGGTCAAGAATGTTTTAAAAATCAATACAATAAGCTTAAATGGGCTACCCATCCAGTTGTTTTCTGCCAGTTTCCCTTAGCTGTGCCACCCACACTGATGGCATAAAGTCCCTCAGAAAAAATGACAATTGAAGATACTTTGTGCTGACTTTTACACCAAACTAATTTTATGTTCCTAAAAGCTTTCAATACAAGAGATCCTGGGAAAAATGCAACAGTCAGTGTCTTGCAGATTCCTTTACTGAATTGATTTTCAGGACACAAGTTTACCTTAATGAAGCAAAAACGTATGTATTTTTCAAACTGTTTCTTTGTCTCAGGACCACAGAATGCTGAAAGAGGAATTGCAGACAGCTTCTGAAACATAAAAGAGAAATAGCATTTTCTTATTTGAATGTGTATAAAAAATCTGGTTTAAGTATGATGATTTTATTATTCTGTTTCTATAACTCTCCCTCCCAACACATGAGGGAAAGACAAGGTTCAGCTTTTTATGCACTAGCTTGGCTTTGCTAAATTCAAATTACTTTCCTTAGGTAAATACTTAAAAGGTACTTTTGTACAATTAACACTTAAGCATGCTGAAAGAAAAGTTCTGGGATGTAGCAGAAACCTACAGTGTACATTTTCAACATACTTACCAATATTTTAGTTACACCATTATCGACAACACCAAATATTATTTTGAATGGAACATCTCTACTACATTATTTAATAACTATAGTTGCACTGCTCTTGCTTTCAATAGAAAAGCATTTCTAAAACTAGAGTATGACTAAGACATCTTACCTTAGATGATATCATCCATTTGACAAATTTATAATCATAAGGTTGTTTCTCATCTACATCAGAGAGATCCACATCTAAATGTAAAACAAATATATTGTAAGATTTCCTAGACTCCAGTGGGAAGGCATTCATTAACAGCATTTTATTACAGTTAATACTTAAGAATGAAGATATATGTTTTAATACATAATTTTAAAATTGTACTATAAGAAGTAAAATAGGCCAACAGATTGAACCTTTCCCTTCTGATCTGAGCACTTGCTTTCCATCCAAAGCAAATTCAGACATGCAGCTCAGAAGAAAGCCATGTAATACTCCAAGAAGTCCTGAAGTCTAGGCTATTGGAGGATCAGGGCTATGGAGGGTACTGAAGAGTGCATTTCCTGCATGGCCAGCAATAATCCCTGAAAATTCAGTTTTGTTATCTGTGAAACTGGGCTATGTAAAACTTTCTGACACATGATTAAACTGTGTTATCCTTCTGCGTTTTAACATTCCAGTCTGAATAACAAATGCCATTTAGACCAGTTAGTGAAAAAATGTGTAACTAAAAAAACTTTCCCCTATGGGAATTCTTCCTCTGAAGCTGCCATAACCTGAATTTTCAAAAGGTTTGTAAATTTACAGTGTTTAGAGATCAGAATGCTTCAAAGAGCCTTTAGGGTGTGACTTCAGATTAGGAAAAACAAAGAAACAAACGAAAAAAAGACCAGAAAGAGGAAAATACAAATGGTATGAACTCAGAATATTATCCAGGTGCTTGGCTCTCAAACATTTTCATAATCATAGACATTTTGAAAATACGAATACTCCTTTATCCTCTTTAACAATTTATCAAAGCTTTGCAAAACATGGACAAGTTAGGATCACAAATGCTTTGCTGAAGCTCATAAAATCTACCTTACCAGCTAAGGTGAAACTTAAAATTTCAATCCCAGTTAGTACTCCTGACAACATAAAGCACACATATGTATGCATATGAGATGAGAATATAGTGTAAAATGAAAGCTGCATTTTCTGATTAACCAAATTTATTTTCTACACACTCTTTAATGAACTTTATACTGACTTAACATGGAAACATCAACAATCATAAAGTATCCTCCATCTGGAACGACAGGCTTTAGCCCAGCCTCTTTCAGTAGCTGGGCCATCCGATCACGCTTGCTTTCCAGCTCTCGAGACAGGGAGTGAAAATAGCAGTCTGGGTCATCCATGCGCTTATAGTCTATCCAAAATGCCTGTGCCAAAGCCTCCTGGAAACATAAGGTCCAAAGTACTCATTAACACTTGGTAAACTCACAGACACTTGCATTTCCTGCTGAAATCACATGGATTTTTGTTCAATCCTGGTCCTTGTTAACCAAATCACCACACAAATTACACAAACTACATCTGTAATCTGTTGGTTACTTTGTGCTGTGGCAACACCCAAAACACCCAATCTTTTGCTAGGCGCTAATCATATACAGTAGTCAGAGTCCTTGACACAAGGGTTTACCATCTGACTTACCATCTTTATGAATTGAAGTTAAATTTAATTGTTTGATAATAATATACCATAGAATACTAGACACTAGTAGACAGAACTTTCATTTATATTCTCTAGGAAACCATTAAGATTGTAATTTTTTATGCAAGAAGTAATTTGTAGGTGAAAGATGAAAGAATCTGCAAGACTGATTTTTGTTTTAAATGTCTGGTGAGCTGATCAAATTTGTTTCCTCTTCTTACACCCTAGAATATGCATTTTGACCACTAAAAATTCATTGTTGTGATTATTGTTTAATTACATGAGGCCAACAGCTTTCTTAGAGCATAAAAAATTCTCCTTTGTCCCATCTGTACCTACCTGTAATGGAGTTGGGCAAGTATATAGTGTATTTTGGTGAACAACTTGCAAATGCTTAATCAGGTACTCAGGACCAATGGACCAACCAAGCTGAGGGAGGAAAGCATGCATATATTATACATACGGGCAGTGGTCTTACTAAAAGATAACAAATACCAAAAATTAGCCAATGTCTTGAGTTTTTCTATTTTAAGAATTTGTTTTGATAAATTATTAAGAAAAAAGCTGGTTTGCACAAAGTTTGGTGTATGACACCTTTAAAAAATGGTAGATTTGAGACAACAGTTATAATTTCCCTTAACCCTATCTCTCATAGGATACTAAGCAAACTTTTAACTCTTCATATGACAAGGGTTAGAAATCAAACTGAACATTTATTATTTATCTAATTGGTTTAGAACCTTTCCATCTCTTAAGCTCCTGTGTCAAAGCCGGTTTGAATATAAAAAGCTCACTACTGAATCATATATGCTGTGGTTCAGTTTGAACACAGATGATGAAGAATTTAGTTGCCAATTTATTTTTTTTTCACTTTCTAATACATATTTAAAAGACAAGATGGGAAAACGGGGAAGTTAAAATATCATAATATCCATGTCTTCTCCAAGAATCTTTACTGATGTTGAACAAATATTATTGTGGTGGCTTTTTAGTAATTTATGTTCACAAGAGTTTATTAATTAAGAGACAGAAAGATAATTAAGACATGGGTGTTAAAGATAGGTAATTGCTCCAACTGAATGGTATTGTCTCATTTTGGAGACATGAAGATTTGCCAGAAACTTTCAGAACACAGGTTATAAAAACAGAGGAGTTTTTAGAATAATAAATGAATTCTGTTATTTATATAACTCATTTATATTGATTCTTCTTACCTTCCAACCAGTTACACTGTATGTTTTCCCAGCACTTCCTATAGTTACTGTTCTTTCCCACATACCTGGCAACGTAGCTGTACATAAAATAAAATTAATTTGGTACAGGTGCACTCACATATTCCATGTAGTTTGAAGAACTGCACTGCCCCTAGCTCAGAGCTGTATGTTCATTGCAGCATCTTAAGCAAACAATGAGAATATTCTAAAATTATAGCAATTGTAACAAATGAGAAAGGATGGGCCAGTGCTTTTTAGCATGAAAAGAAAGTAAGGATTAATGAAAGGAGAAAGAAGAGACAGAAAATAAGAGGTACAGTTTGAAAACTAAATGTTAGTTATCCTCAGAAAAAATGCACAATTATCCATAAGAAAAATATGATCTAAGGCTACCCATTCAGATTATTTCTGATGCCTGGTAATAGTACTATATACAACATTAACTCAGGCACTGCAACCCAGTTTACTAGAATTGTCCAGTTCAGTGTCACTGGCCATCTCAGACATCAGAAAAATAAAATAATTGCTAAGACGTCTAACCCAGAACCAAACAACAGAACACCACAAAAACTAGCAGAGTGAGTAAATAAATTATGCTGTATTGTACAATTTGAATAGGCCTGAGACTGGCTGACAATAGCAGTTAGCTAAAATGTCTGCAAGGATTAAGGGATTCACAGAGGCCTGTCTCTGTCTTTGTAGTTGTATCTGATAGGAGACCAAAATTCTTTGTTTCCTTTCCAAGGAGATGACAGAGCAAAGGTCTCTTCCTGTAGTTTGCAATATTTTTTTTCCTCTATACAGCTGCTGCAAAGCTCTACTTGGACTCTAACTTAATTAATTTCAAAGATTTTCCAAATTAAACCCCTGCACTTCACAATGAAGTTTTTGTGGCAATTATCTGTATTAGACATGATATAAATCTTTCAGTTATTTCAAAACATGTATTGCAATTTTTTGAGCAAACTTACCAAGAAGAGAAACTAAACGGCATGAAAGAAACAGATTTCCCATGAGCCTACCCATACTCAACTACCCTGTGACCTTGAAAAGAAAAGGTTTGAACATATCTACCCTATCTTCTACTGAGCTAGGCTAAGTGTATAGATCACTTCCTAGAGGCATCCAAACTAGCTCCCACAGACTGCAAAAAGAATTGGCTTTCAAAGCTAATGGCCTCTAGCAAGACTGTTTTGCCACATAGTCACAGGAATTCGAGCAATAGCAGCTGCACAAGGGCACAGAGAAAGAAGCAGCTCCATTGCTTCAGAAACAAGTTTTAAACAGAGAGGGAAATTACCCCATGCCACTTGGCAGCCATATATGACATCATACAACACCATAACCAAGTCTCACTACAATTTAAAAACTAATGAAGTGCAAACTAGCATATAATAAGCCTGTTACCTGGGCTGGTACTCAGCTTGTTGAGTGGCTTGTTCAGAATCCTCAGTTATGAGGTGCAATCTCTAAATCTGTCAGTGTAACCCTAATCATTATGCAGAGGAAGTCCATGTTTTTCCAGAAGTCAGATGATGTGAAACATGATGAAGTGCTCTACACTACAGAAAACTGCTTTAGTGACAGTACAAAGACTGTACTAATTTTATGATCTGTGGCTAGCCATCCCTGCTAAATTGTATCAAGGAACAACTATCAGATCCTGCAAATTGATGCAATATCCATTTTGTATCTCCCACAAAAAAAACACCTCACTGCATTGGATAGAATATTAGGGGTATTTATGGAGGTAGAGGTTATTATGGAAACACAAGTGTTTATAAATAGGGAAATAACACATTCATATTTATTGCATTATTTTTGTAGACTTAAAATTAATAAGGAATATCAGAAACTTAAGTAAAAAAAGAGCAGAGCCTGCTTCTTTCACTCATGTAATGTTATTGTTTACAGCGTTACCCTGAAAGTTCTAGAGTACTTTTAACACTAAAGTTAAAGATGGTATCATGGGATCTGTTAGAGAATCTGTACCTAAATGTAGTCAACTAACTTTCTGGGCTTTAAATTGCGTTTTCTTTATATAGTAATTTTACATTTAGTACTAAATTACAGAATGCCTTTTGTTCAACTGGAAATGTTTTGGTTTGAAGCATTAAGATGCTGATGACAATGGAGTTACTGCATCTTAAGAATTCACCACCTGTCCATAAGATGAAGTGTAGCTGACAATGTGTTTGGACCTGCTGCTGTTGAAAAGGAAAAGGGATTACCTTACACCACACACAAAGATTTTGATTCTGAAGATAGCCTTGCTTGAAATGCTAAGGCCATGAAACACCTGCTAAGCCCATGTAGAAATCTTTAATCTAACTTTCACTTTGCAACAGGGACACATGATCAGTTACTGTCAAGTAACCTGTTAGGAAGCAGTGACTCAGATTACTATCACATTAATTTACCCAAAATGTTCTCCTTCTTCTGCGTCTGAATGTCTTTGAAACAGTATCACTATCAAGGTAACCACAACAGCCATGGAATTAGGTCACCCTCAAAATAGACTCACAGACTATGCATGGCCAATACAATCAGTGTACTGCAGCTGGATGATCAGCAGCTGTGCAGCTGAGCTAACAAGTATTGCAAGATCATTTAGATACAATTCTCTATTACTCATAAGATTCAATTTTCATAGTGAGGTGGCCCTCACCAATGGATTTTATTGTCACTCTACAAATATGGAATTGAAGCAAAGTTATTCAGCATTCAACCAGTGGCAGAGCCAGGAAAAAAGGTAAGTCTTTTCATGTGTAATTTCTACTTAAGTGTCTTGATTTCATTGTTTAACCTTAATTATGTGCCTCTATTCCACATGACTGAAATGTGCCTTCAATAAGTACATCAGAACAGGTAGCTCATCATCAGAAACAAAGTATCTGTACATATGAGAAGGAAGTTCTGGACTTTTCAAATAAACCAGCAGAGCCAACCCAAGGTGACCTGACAAGAAGCTTTCACAGAAATGCATAGCTGTAGCATTATAGAGCTGGCAAAGGAGTTCAGTAACTTGCACTAGGTTAAATTGTTCTGAGGCAGTGGGAGTGATTCTACTAACTTCAGTGAACCTTGGATCAAGTGAAACAAGAGGATCAGGAACCTGGCATCATTATTTATTCATTTGTTTGTTCTTGCAATGACGCTTTACCCCTGTAGCAACACTACCTGAAGATTTAACAGGCTTTCATACTACACTTACAGGATTTAATTCACTGAATTCAATGTTCAGTATATAACCCTGTCTCCATCCTTTGGAGGTTCAGCACTCATGCACTATCTCCACAATGACCTTTATACTATTTTTCAGTTTTTATTATTAGGGGAGCAAAAATAATTGTGTACCTCATTGTCCATCTCCCTCGCTGATTATCTCTACAAAGCTTTGAGAAGGAAGTTCTAATTCCTGTTCCTTCTATTAGCTCTTCAGCAAAGCACTGTCTAATACACATACAGTAACAGCAGCTACATTTGTATGGTCAACGAAGTAACTGAATAAGGACAGCAAATTCATATGATCATAACTGACAAGCATCAGTCCCACTGGTTTCTATGGATAGCTGCTCCAGAGTCACTTAAGAGCTTTGGAAATTCTATTTGGAAATTATTATTTAAAATATTTTTTAGAAAAGAGAGGGGCTCTCCTCCTTAGAGCCTAAACATTGAAAAATTTCAAAGCTTGAAGTCTGAGCTTCTTCCAGCAAGCATTATCCTTGGTCTCAGAATCATTCCACAACCACTTCTAAGATGCCACAAAAAATCAATACCTATTTTAATGTGTTTCTTCCCTTTATACACTAGCCATTCATACACCTCATCACTGATGCACAGGGTGTCGTGCTTAATACAGAGATCAGCTATTACTTGGAGCTCTTCTTGGGTAAAAACCTGGGATACAGAAAAAGTAAAGGAAAATACATTAATCACAGTATTTAAGGCATTCTTTGAAATTAAAGTGGTGTTAATGTAGGACTCTTACCTTGCCTATCGGGTTGTGTGGAGTATTCAGAATAATTGCTTTTGTTTTGGAATTGAATTTATTTGCAAGTTCAGCAGGATCTAAGACCCAATCAGCACTAGATGCAGAGTTTCCATCATTTTTCTAAAGAAAACCAATAAAACACAAAACCACAATAAATTCATGCACAGCTTTAATACATGTTGCAGCCTAAAGAAACCTCAACTTATCACCCTCAAACACTTTCATAACCATATGTGACAACCTATCCAATCTTGCTTACCTGAGAGAACGTAATTCTAGGAACAGGTAAACTATTATGATAGTGGCTGTCCTCTCCTGGCCACTGTCTGTCTTAATGCCCCTGCAGGAATTAGTTTCCAGGATCTTACTGCACATATGCTGATCATTACAGTGTGTAATGCAGAAAGCGCAGTCACGTGGCAGGAGAGCTTACAGCCTTGCCAGACAGTAGAGCAAGTGTGTGCTTGCTTGACTGAAAAGACTGATTACCACTGGGGATTCAAGGTCTTTTTCTTCTCCTTAAACTAATGAAAATCGTCTAAGAGTTAAAAATCTGCACTACTGAGTCTCTGGAGTTTATATACTACATGATACAAGTATCCCTGAGGTATTACACATGGTTAAGAAGTTTGGGCCTGTTGTTACAGAGAACATAGAGCTACCCTTCTACTACCCTTCTGACACCTGCAATGACTGGGAGAGGGCCACACTGAAAACAAGGGTGTGAAACAGAAAATACTTGTAGGTTCCCCGTCATTTGAAACATCCCTAGAAGGTGGGCATCCAGAGGGACAGCTTCACCTAGTACCACTGCAGTCCTGGAGGTTTTGTCACTCTGTGTTGTTCTGATTTCATGGTGGTTCTGCAACAGTCCTGCCCAAAGAGCCCTTCAGCCCTTCCCATGCAAGGCTGCCAGTTGCACAAGGCACAGTTGGCATACAGAGCAATCCTCGCAAGCTGTGGGCATAATGCCAGCAGTACCAATTTGACAATTAACCCATAGCCTATTTAACAATAAAGGAAATAGTAATTCTTGTATGCACAGCAAATACAACTACTACATGATCAGTCCTTATTTAGCAAGCATATTTTGGAAAAGAAACTGTATTCTGTCATTGTAGGAATTGCTGCAGGGATCAGGCAGCAAATCTCTTGAAAACCAACTGACAGAAATCACACTGATACGTGGATCCCCCTTCCATAATTTGCACTGAAAACTGAAGAAAGCAGTTTTAATCAGCTTTCAAAATGCACAAATTAAAGCAAATAAGAAACCTTCTCCAACACTAATAAAATATTCTAGCTCTTTTGGATTATCATTGTCTCAGACTTGCACTGTAGCAATCTATCTCATTTTTACATAATTTAATATTATGAAAAACAATACAGGAAAGCATCATATAGGTGTTCATCAAACTGTACTGAATATGAATGAAAATCTTTATATAATTAGTAATTTTTAAAAAGTTACTTACACATCTGAGTGGGATAAAAACAGGCTTTGCACCCGCCATCTTTACCATTGGCTCATAACAGTCATAAAATGGCTCTATTATTATTACCTGAAATTACAATCATCAGTATCAGAAACAAAGAGTTTAGTGTGCATGATACCATCATATTTCTACATTTACCTTGGTGCCATAACTTGATAATGTTTCTGGCACTCCAGGTTTAAGGTTATAACATTGCAGAATATTCCTCCTTTTAAGAGTACAACACAATAATGCCCTCAGGCTAAGTATGATAAGCACTACTCATTTTTGACAACACAAACAGGCTGTTTTTCTATAGTTACACATTACAACTATTGAGTTATAATAAGAATGTTTGGGTCCTACACACAGATTTGAAGGTGCAAGGCAAAGATGGGAAATAGCAATAGCAAATTACTGAACCACAGCAGAGCTGCTCTAATTATGCCCATGAAATTCCAAGATTTACAAGTATCTAGAGATCTCAGAAGAAGTTAAGTCCTCAAATTGTATCAGACAAAAATTCTCAGGTAAAGAATGAGGACAAACTCCAGAAAAACTGCACAGAGACTAGAAAATAGGAAAACAAAACAAACAGAAAACCCCACTAAAAGCAAAGGCTAATAGAACTATTCCAAGCAAAAGAGAAGTGACTATCAGAGCAACAGAAAAGCAAGATGAGAATACAATATACAAGTGAAACAAAACACTGAAAGCAAAATACATGATAACACAAAAAAGGTTTTGTGCTGCTATGGATGGAAATATTCCCCTAAAATGACTTTTAATATCATTGTCAAAAAGGCATATGTTAGTAATAGTGAAGAGTCAAGTTATCACAGCTAGTACAGTAAACTAACAAGCTTTCCTGCTATCTACACTGCCACTGTGCAATGGCCCAAAACAGAACCTGATACACAATGGTTACCCAAACTCCCAATAATTCTTTGTGCCACCCTTAGCTGTCTGTTGCAGACAACAGCCCACATGTTTTCTCAGATAAGAAATCAGTGTGTATTGTGTCACCTAACAGTAACAGTGATAGAGAAACTGCCACAGATACCCTAAGTGTGAAAAAAGGTATTTGTAGGTTGATGAGTGACAGGAAGACCCCAAGGATAGTCTCCTAATCACAGCTTCTGAAACTGTAAGTCAGATGTACAACTGTAAAAAATCAAACCAATAGGGACAGAAAGAAGCCCCAACATTAACTTATATTTAGAAGTAAACAAATAAGAAAAAGAGAAAGATTCTCATGTCTGCAAGTACACATGAATATTTCCAATAAAAACTTACTTCATCTCCCTCTTCAATTAGTGCCTGTATTGTACTAAAGAGAGATCCATAAGCTCCCACAGTCACCAGGATATCTGTGAGAGGGTCAATCTTTCTTCCACAAACTTTCTCATAGACTTGAGACAAGGCTTTCACCAGTGATGGATGTCCCTGTTCAAAATAAAAAAAAAAGTAACCAATTAGAGTGTTCCTGACAATGTATAAAACCCGTGTTTGGGCTTTTTTCCACTTGTGTCAAACTATTACATTTTGAAATAGAAAAACGCAACATTAGCCCTCAGTGTTAATGGCTGTTAGCAGGGTTTAAACAATTTACACACTAGGAAAGAAAATTATTTTCAATTTATTTGTATCTACTAGGAAATTCTATTTCTATCTGGTGCTTTTTAATTTCTTTCATATTATCACATCTCAGAGTAGGTCCAGATAGCCTATAGCAAAGCTAGGACAAGAGACAGAAGGAGAGAAGGGAGTAGTCTGACACCAATCCACCCTCACCTTCTTTTGAGTCTTTCAGCTCTTTCTGTTTCCTTCCTTATCTTTCAACTAAAAGTATTTGGTACAAGGAAAATATTTCTATTGTATTTATATATTGCTGATAAATAGCACTTGTGACCAAAATATTTATATAGTATAATATATGTATACAGTATAAAATATTTATATATATATGTTTATATATGACTATATATATATATATATATATATATATATAGTCACATGCCAAATCTCAGAGTACTATTCGCCATTTGTGTCCTCTCCAGGGACATGACAGTTAACACACTCTTCTCAAAATGTGCAAATAAAAAGAAAGGAAACATCCAATCAAGTTCATATACAACATGGAAATAAGAAGGCACAATTCTATTTATTCAGGAAAACTGCAGGATTCCTACTTTAAAAATATTTTTTTCTTTTGAGATACCTGGTAGAAATAGAAAACAGCTCCTTGAGAAAATGCGACTATGTAACAAAAATTCTCTCATATATTGAACATTATATCTCAACACACAAGGCATTAAATCATGAACCATTCTGTAAACAAAAACATTACCATAAATTAAGACTTACAAATCATTGCTGATTCAAATGACAGCCATTTCTTGCCACAAACCAGGCAGCAAGATAGGAATGCTGCAGCACCCAAGCCACATAAGGCCACTCTCTGGTCCTACAGTCATTGAGAGTTCTGAGTTTAGCTGAGACAATTGTCTCAATTATCAGATGCATGGGCATCATTCATTCTCGCCACCTGTGCTACCACAAATAGTTCTGCTCAAAACCTTAGAAGTGCAGAAGTTTATAAATTAAATACAAAGGTTGAATATGGGAATATTAGTAAAAAATCCTCTTTAATTACTATCAGCAGTTTATCTGTCATTATCCATAATTATCATGGGAATTCTCAAACCATTTGGATATAAAGAACAAAGTGACAGAAATAAATACTGAATAATTGCATGCATTAGGAAAACTATATTTATGCTTGATTTGCAAATAGTTTTACAGAATCAGTCTGCAAATATTTGTCAGAAGGTAGACTTGGCATGGTTTCAGCTTGAGACAGAGTTAATGTTCTTAGTATCTGGTAAAGTGTGTTACAGTGCAGCAGCCACACAAGACTGCAGCCCATGTTCTCTACAACCTTGTCCATTGTGCCCAGGCTTCTCCAAAACCTTGTCTTGTTGGTGAACAAAGACTTTTCAGATACCTTATTGTGGGTAAGGAACATACTAATGCTTAGGCCAGAAGTTCACTTAATTCAGGATATCATGTGCATGTATCTGACATAAAATAATTGCTTTATTCTTTCAAGTCCACATAGAATTTTTTGTTACATTGTGTGTATCTTTATATGTATGTATGTATGTATGTATTTTGTATTTGCAGAGACTCTTTGTACATAGCTAAAGGTCCCTGTTGATTTTGTGGCTTGTCCTTAGACCTGCTGTGTCACCTAGAGCTGCCCAGTGATGACTGGGTTGTGGCTGATTATGGTGAGCTTTGCTGAGCCTGACTTGTGGACTGACTTCCTGGCTTGATCTCAGGTGAGCTGAGCTGACTCAGCCAGTATCTCTGGGCATGCCTTGCTCCACAGGACACAATTGCCCAGACCTCCACTCTGCTCACTGTGAGAGCTTGTCCCTAGGGAAGTGCTGGCCACTGCTGCTCCCCATCATTTCTAATCCATGTGGCCTCTCAGAGAACAGGCAGAAAATTATGTAGGAATATGCACACTGTGATGCTACAACTACCAACAGAGTTTCTGGCCTACTGGTCTATACATTGCTCTTCTGCCCCTGTTGCATAACATAGTCAGCTTGAAAAATACTTGATAGACTCCTTAGGGTCTTGTAGCAGTCCTGGCACATGATTCTTATTTGGGCAATACAGTTTATCACAAAACAGAAGACAGACAAACCAAACAAGGAAGTGGTCATACTAAAACAGTAGCTGTCCCCTGGAATACCCTGCCTTGGACAATGATAAATGCCACATACTCACATCCAGATCAAGACAGAAACTCTACAAGCCAGTTTACAGAATGGGTAATGAATGTATTCCAGAGGCAAAAACTTCTTGTTTCCATCCTCTCCTAGTCTACACTGAAACTTGCTAAGTTCTGTGGGTGAATTTCTTCTTGATCCTAGAGGTGGTGTCTCAAGTGGTATCAAGTATTTCTCATTCTCCCATTGTACTGTCTGATTCATGTTCCCACTGACCAAAGTCAGAGGTAAATGTATAACCTACACTCTTTAAACAGGATCAACTCCTCAGAGACAGTCTATCCCAGACCTGCTCTACCATTTTGCTCTTGCTGAAGGATTCTGCCTCAAAGAAGCCTATACAGAGGAAGTTCATTAGTAACAGTTAAGGCTACTAGATCTACTTAATTTGGGATATAAGACTATGATCTATAGATAAAACTAATTTAAAGTCAATTTTTTTTTTCCTTGTGGTACATTTTCCTCTGAATCTGGGTCCTGGAGTTCCACATTACTTACAAAGCCTCGGGTGTACTGGTTCAGTCTGTCCATTGCTGCCACCTTTGCCAGCTCTTCTTTAACATAGCTGGGAGGGGATATATCAGGAAGGCCTTGACCAAGATTAACAATTGAGGGATCTGCTGCCACTTTTGTAAATTCAACCCTGGAGGGAAAAACAACTTAAAGTTAACATACAAGATAAAATTATATTTTTATTCATTAGCATTAGAAGGCAAAGCAAAAGTATTTCAGTTTGCCAAATTTGCAGCAGTGGGAACAGGTTTAAGTAGAATGCTCACATGGAGAGCTGAGGGCTGAAGTAATGTCAGTGACCACAGAAGTCAGAGGACACCCAAGAAAAGGCTGATATTCTCCATCCACAGAATAACTTTTCTACCAGAAGTATACTCAGATGTGCAAATAAAGAAATACACACTTACTCTGGACATAGGCAAAAATTGAATTCCAGGCACATTAAATGTCTTATAGGTTAAATTCAGTCAATTGACTACCCAGTCACTTCAGAGTGCTACAATTTTTTAAAATCATTTTAGGCAACAGACTGTTTCAGGCTGCCTATTAACTGTTCCTAGTAGCCTGCAGGATCCTTGAACAATTTTTCTTTCCTCCCTTCACAGATCAGCTTTACATTTTACTCTTTCCTCCACACTGAAATGTTAACAAGATTTATGAAACAAAACAACCCTCCTCCCATCTTTACCCTCCCCACATAGCATCACAGTTCTGTCAAAAATAAATACAAATTGCTAAAAATTACCTTGAGGCTGAATATTAAAATACCTTGTGTATATGTACACACAACTAATGCAACACATACATACAACTAAGGTAAGCTCAAAATAGTCTTTTCACCAACTAAGAAAATTCCATATTTATCATTGGTGGCAATATTGTTTTAAGACCAATTTAATACTTAGAAAAAGATGTATTAAAAATAATGAGCTGAACTATAAAACAAGTATAATGGCTTTAAAAAAATCTGTCTTCTTTGGTAAACACAAATAAGGTGTAATTGAAATACATTACTCAACAGAATTAACATTTATATTTGAAAATCAGCTATACTACCAAGCCCATAAGTTATACTTGTCTTACATGGCTTAACAGATGAAGAGCTCAAGTCTAATATTTAAAGCTCAAAAATAACAATTAATCAAACCTTTAATTGAATTTAATTCACTGCTTCTAAACAGGTGCCAAATATATTCCAGCAGAGATAGCAACTGCCATGTATCTTATTATTGGCAGTAATTATCTTTTTGGAAAGAAAATACATCAGCCAAAGACATTTTCTGAAATTTGCAGATATTTTCTTCTTACTTACCACACATTGCTATCAAGGCCTTCAATTCGTCTTGTATTTTTGTGTCTGAAGGGCATTGTCTGCAAGATCAAAATACACAGACAGAAGGGTTTTGTTGAAAAAGACAAAGTATGATATTCTTGGATTCAGCATGAAAACCCTCATTCAGGCTTTCTCAAAGATACCATTGCCAGCTGAATTCGGTAGTTACACAAAATTATAGACATGCTCTTTCATTAAAGCTTCCATAATAGCTTGACTTCAGACTAACAAGAAAATAAGCAAAAATGTCCTAAATTCTCATTTGTCCTTGTCTAAATCCACTAAACTTTCAGCAAGGATGGAGGAAGGGCATAATTTAGCTCAATAGCTTTAAAAGAAAAAAAATAGTGTACATACTTTCTTTTTCTTTTCTACTATATACTAACAGCTTAAAGACTATGCTATTTCTAGTCCAATTCCTGCTCAATCCAGCTTGGAAAGTATGTATTTGGAATGGAATTTTATTTGTTAAATTGATGGGTAAGAAGAAAATAGCAAAGACATTTTTTATTTTCATTCAGATTTTTTAAACTTTAAAATATTTATAATATAATATTTAGAGCACAGAAAAACCACATCAGAATATTTATTTTCTGTATATTCATACCTCAAACTGGAAAACTTTAAAATAGGTTTGTGATGACTACTCTATATGAAGGCAGAGGAAAACCTACTGATAATTGTGATATTTGTAAGCCAAAAATGAAAAGGAAGTTAGGAAAAAGAAACTCAAATTTATTTCTATGTGCAAACAAAAAAGGTGCAAGCTCATATATATCTTTGCAAACTAGCTTGATACCAGAAAAAAAATTACATGGAAATTACATAGTTCCTCAACACTCCAGACACTCCTGTTTCTCTGAGTCAAGCTACAGATTTTTAGTTACTTTTACAACTGCCAGCTATTGTTATTACCAGAAAGATTTAAAAACCATATTCTAGGCAGCAGATTCTGAGATGAAAATGTCTGCATTACCATGACACTCAAGTTTCAATTTTGAATCCATAGAAATTACTCCCAGTAGACACAGTATGCTGCAGGTCTGTGCTTGCACTCAACCTGCTTAGAGTAATGAAGCCATCTCATACATTGTGATATGAACAATGGGAAGCTATAAAATTAAACAGAATCTTCTCTGCTCCTATGTCTTCTCAACACATCTGATTCTGACCTCATCTTTGTGACACGAACACCAGAGGAATCAAACACAGAACACTTTTAGTTGTCCTCAGGAATAAAACCTTTAAGATAACTAGACGGGTCAAGCCAGATTTCTTAGCACAGAACAGGAGGGAGTTAAGGGAGAGTCCTGACTAGGTAATCTGTATTGCATTTATTTAAAAACATACATATTGTTTATAAGATTAATCCAATTTTACAGTGTATGTTTTGGTAAATATGATTAATGTTTGGCTGTACTTTAAAAATACAAACAACACAGGTAATACTTACACTAAGACACACACACACGTGTCTTTTCTTTTACATGCTAGACTATTTCTTGTAGAGGAAGGACTAAGACTCACCTCAAATCTTGCTAATTAACAATGAGAATTCTGTATGCTGCCATGAGTAAATTCGTTCCATGCACTGCCTCTCCTTAAATTGTTTCAATTTGCTAAAAGGTAAACGCTTATCAACTGCAGGACTTTTATAATTAACTATAATGTAAATTTTAACTGCATTGAGTAACCTTCCTAGCTAAAAATGTAGTGATAATAAAATAAGCCTTCACCTTACTGTTCCACACTATATAAGTTTCAGTATTTAACAATTCAAGTCTTTCTACATATTTCTTTCTTACGTCTTGGAACTAGTTTTAAAACAATAGTAGGACTTGCATTAGTTTTACAGATTCAGATTACAGCTGGGTTCAGGTCAACCTTGCTCCTTCGGGGAAGCCAACTAATTAGCTGAGATTTCAAAATGAAACCTTCATTGGCATTCTTTTTTCCAGAAGTTCACGACAAATCTTAAGACACTTTTTTCTTTCAGCCCAGTTATGTCATCACCCGATAATCTCCAATCCATTTCTAGGTGCAAGGCTAGGATTTCCAGGAGTCAAAGATGGGTGTTAAGCAGGAGAGCCAGGTCTTCATCAAGCTCTAGATGACCTCTTACTTTCCCTAACACTTTCTAACAAGGGAAGTATAGGAAATTGAGAGATGGGGGACATCCGAGTTGAGATCGGAAGCAAATTTTATTGAGTATACAAGGCGTTTATATAGGATTTTACTTGTATGGAACTTATACAGGATTCTATTTTTGGTAACAATTGCCCATTTGGGTACACATTCTTCATGACCTCAATTACGTGGTAATCATTAGAAAGCTTCACAACATATCTCTTGGTCACTTCTACCCCAGGGAGTAGTTATCTGTGTCTGTTTCTCTCATGGCTTCTGTTTGATTAGGCCTAAGATACTAGGCTTCTTTATCAGTCCATTGTGGTCTCTGTTTTATTTCCTTTAGGAAGCACCTGATAGAAAGCCAGGTGCTGCTTGTACTTATCTTTTTTCTTAATTCAGAGAGACTTGTAATGAAATTGAATGTCACTAAGCTTAATAATGTTGGAAGCAAACACTCTGACACAGTACACATACAAACTCTAGAATACACTGTCAGGAGCTACAACTTAAGCCAAGATCTTAAGAAAATTAAAATTAAAAACCAAAACAAACAACCAATATTAAATTTGAGGACATTTAATGTGAATATTCAGCTCACTTAAACAGAATATAAATACATACAGCACATGAAAAACTGACTTGGGCAAAAGCTGACCTACAAAGTGGCTTGCACACTAAAAGAAACTTATCACACAGGCAAAATATGCTACAACTTTCCAGCATAATGCTTCAAGCATCTGTTTTGAAGGATCTGTGCCTTAGTTGACCCAGTTTGTTGACTAGATGAACTGGGAACACAATTTACATTCCGGTGCTCTGTACAGAATGCAGAGTGTCACCTCCAGCTGCCTGTCATGTTGCAAAGCTGTTTTCTCTCAACATAACTGGAAGACTTAAAATGAAGTTACACAATCTTATAAGCAGTTAAGCTGGGAAATTGAGAAGATTCTATATAAAATTAAGTTTAAGGTACTTGTAGACCCCTCGTTATTGCAGCATCAAGAAGTAACATTACTCTCATACCATTAAAGGAAAACTGAGATAAAAAGAAATAAATTGTCTTACCAAAAGCCTGTGATAAAGCTGAGATTGAACCTGTCTCCTGTATTTCAAGCTTCTCTCTAAAAGCTAGGCAATCTTTCTGGTGTGATATGTGCTAGATGTGACTTTAAAGACTGAAAAGGATACACAAAGCAATAATCACCAAATTCTCCTATGATAGTGTGGTTAATTTTTGATGGATTCAGATACCTTATTCTTGATAGCAAATGTTTTTATCTATAACAAGAAATAAAACACAGCTAAAGCATACATATTTGCAACATTGCAAAATTAGTGCACTTCTAAAACATAGCATGAAATAGTTTTCTCTATGGAGCTGAAGGAATACTTACTGCAGAGGTGGAATATTTGATGGATCTGGAAAGCAAATCTGTTCTTAGCTGGCATGTTCTAATGCCATGGCAACAGAAGTTTCGGGAAGCAAGAAACATGCCTGCATAATAAATAAGTGACCTGAAAAACCTTACAGATTCTAGGAAGGAGTTCCTACACATCACTAAGAAATTTTAAAGTAAGATCCTCTCCTCTTCCCCACAGTGATTTCGTTTCAATTAAGTAAGTGCTACTAAATTATTACCTTGTCACAGTTGTAAGCATAGAGGATGAAACTCTCTAATTGACTGAAAAATGTTTCTGAGCGTCATCTAAAAGGAAAGTTTCCTTTATTTGACAACACTAATCTTCTTTTCTTTGAATAACAGCTAAGACTAATGTAATTCAAGCTTCAAAGTCTCTGTTAGAATTCTTGTGAAAATGTGTTTGTGCAATAAAAATTGCTGTTAAAATTGCTAATGTAGAATAGAAGAAGAGCCAATTTTTTAAAAAGTTATACATCTTTAAAACTGGTCTCCATTTCCAAGTGTTTCAAATCAGGTATGCTGAAATCAGGATAATTAAGATAATCAGTCACACTGGAGAAGGAGGCCTATGAACTTTATGTAACTACACAAAGTTTTGTCACAGTCACTTGGCAAACATTAAATATCGCCCATGGCTGAAAGCAGCTAGAAAAGACACTTTGTGTAGAGTAACAGATCATTCACAGTCTGGAGAAAATGTGTCCTGTAAATTAATAACTACCAAAAAGGAAGTAGGAACTGGTACTTCAGACAACTATTTCCGGAAGATACTTTAAAACATATATATTAGATCACATTGCCACAATGGCTGAAATGTGTTAGAAACATGTAACCCACAAATCTAATTTCAGAAACATAGTAGCCACAGCAGTAGAATTATTAACTCTGTTTTCCATAGTTTTCTCATTAATGGGTATGTAACTTCCGTTTTCCCCCTGACTTTGCTACCTGAGAAGGGGAAGAGAACAAAAAAAGGAAAAATGATACTATTTGTATTAGAAACAAAGGAACGCCATTGCCTCTTAAAACAATACCATGCAAGCTTCGTGAACAGAAAGAAAAAAGGTAAATCAATAACACAGTAAAATATGATGTTTTCATTAAGAAGAATGTTTTTAGTCCAGCAAGAAAGAGTCCTTTGCACTTACTAACTAATAGAAAAGGCCAATCAAAGGTGCCTCAATGCATAGGTTTTAAAAGTGTGTTGATTTTGCATTTCTCTTACTCCGGTGCTACAAACTCATTTTCACTTCTGAAATTAGGGTCTTTCTCACATAGTTCTGTGTTGTGGATAATTCAATTAGACCTTCAAAGTACCCCCATAATCCCATTTCATTTAGCAATCTGCAAATTTGTATTAAATCTGTAAAAAATTAATTTGTATTAAATCTGTAAGATTTAATGTATCTGTAAATGTTCATTTACAAGAAGAAACTCTGCTAATCTGAGGTCGAACAAAAGTAAACAGCAAGTAAATCTTTGACACTAGCCATCAGATAATCTGAAAGACACAAAAGAAATACATGTGTTTAAAAAATACCTGAAAATCCATTTTAAGTGATTTCTAATAATACCACTTAGCATATTCAAGGTTATCGTTGAGAATAACTATGTTAAATCAAAAAGATCATGAAGGTCTCTATTTCTCCCTTTGTTTAAGGTCACAAAAGCTACTTGTGTAATGTACTGATGCTGTCTTAAAATGTGACCATGACATCGGTGATATTCCCTCAGGGTCAGACCAAAGACAGCATAATTCTTGCAGCCCACTGTGAACACTTGCAGTAGTTAGCTAGCACAGAGAGACAAACATGCATATCTTTGCCTGTTTCATTTTGTATTGAGAAACAGAAAAATTAAACAAAAAATGTGCAAGCTTTACATGCAGAACTAACTTAAAAGTAAGAAAAATTACTGACAGTTGTAAATATTTCCAGCATTAGTGCCATGGTGCACTGAAAAACAGAACCGTTATTTGACATGAGGCAATCACACAAAATCACCACACTGCATGAGCAGCAGCAGACCTGTATAACTGTGGCGTGGTCAGTCTCTGTGAGTGCCTAAAATACCTGTAGAAAACATTATATCCACCTTTAATACCACAGAACTGTAGAAACTGAAAAAACTTTATGAGGAACATAATGGAAATTACTTTTCTGAACAGCCTCAATAAGAATGGGCAGTGGCATGTAACACTTCCCCCACTGTTTCTCTTTGTGACACTTTTCCTGTGAAAACTGAACAGCATTTATTCAGACTCAAGAGACAAAACTACTGGCCATCATATGAAAAAGTCTTCTATAAAGTACTTTTATGACTTCTTTTATTCTCATCCTTGAGTGGATGAGAAAAGAGGCATTTTTAGAAATAAAAGAACATTGAACCTAAGTGGAGTGAGTACCTCTGCTTAGGCTGCTCTGGGATGTAAAGGGAAGGGCCTCCTCAGTATAACCGGATACTCTCCCACACACTGATCTCCAAAAAAAGACAAGACCTACTCTTTTTTTCCAAACACACACATTCCCATTATAATTTTATATGTCATGTTAAGACATACCACAGGCTCAAGAGAATTATTTCCTGTTACTTCTATGATGAATGCATTCTCAATCATTACCCTGTATTTGTTTTAGCAAAACCAAGTATGTGTAAGGCACATCAATGAGATGTTTATATTATCCTAAGTTAAGTTATTATCATTGGGATACAAAGTTTCTTCCAGATCAGGCAAGTTACACAATGCCAGGCAACTAGAGAAGTACTGCAAGCCCCATTTCAACTCTCTTCAGGATTTATAAGGTCCTTAAAACACAGAAAATGCACTGATCTTTGCAGGAGAATTAAAAGGTAGTATTAATTTCTTTCTTAGTTTTATTAATAGTTTTTTTTCAATCTTGGAGTCAGCCATCAGCATTTTGGCCAAGAGTCATGTCTGCTAAACCCAGAAATTAAATTAGGAATTATTTTCATCCCATTCTAATTTTCAGTGCTCTGAAGCACTCATGTCCTCCTGGAATTCAGGCTTGCATGAGAGAAATCAGGAAAATTAGCATGTTAGAGGAAAAGGGATAACAAAGGGCTACTTCTACAGCTTTCTGTATTTTTAGGGGAGTGAGAAGCAAGCAAGGCTACCAGAAAGGTCAGTGCATACATGTTTTTTAGTGGGTAGGAAGACACATTCTGGTTGCTAATTGTGTGGAAACTCAGGTTTGGTACTTCAACTAGACTGGAAGATACAGGTGGACTTGATCATGGGAAATAGATGAATACATCTGTGTACTAACAATCATTTAGTTCATGCTGCGCTTTTTAATTGTTCCAGCATAGATACAACCTCTGAATTGTAGGCTCTTCTGCTCCCTTCACAGCTGCCCAACCTCCTGGTCATACAGGACATCCCTGACACTGGGATGCTGCTGAACCTCTGGGGCATTTTATAAAAAGTTACAATTTTGTAATGAATTGACTTTTTCCCATTTTAAACAAAAGGCCAAATGCTGCTGTTCCTTCATTTTTGAGCTTCAGTTATTCCATCTCTAGAAAAACCATGTCACAGAGCTTGAACAACACTTGATCAGACCCCTTAAGCTGCTGCATTTTTTCAGGTAACAAATAGTCTCATTTTACTGTGGAGCCTCAGTAACAAACATTACTAGAAACACTAAATGCCTGTCTGCCACCACAGTAATGTCATGAGGTAAATATAATGCCTGTTATATTTGTGTTTGGCTTAATATTTTTTGGATACCCAAACCTGGAAAATGTTACACCTCACATAAATGCTGTCAAGTCTTTGAAGGACTGTCTTCCTATTGTCTAGAGGATGAAAGCCTTGGAGAAAGAAAAGGTGCCATTTTACCAGTGGAGGGCTCTCCAGGACTTTTTTCCCTGCTTAGATGGCTTATTGACCCAAGAAAACTGTTGCCAAAATCACTGTACTCAGGGAAGCTGGGCAAGGGACTGAACTTAAAAACTGCTGTATGAGAAAGATTTATCATAGTAGTCAACATTTTGTCATTACTTATTCCATAATCTACAAGGAATTGAGCAAATTGTGTGCGAACAAATAAATTTTACCATACGGATTGAGGAGCAGTATGAGGTTGTGGGTTTTTTTTCTTACTTTTTTTTTGTTCCCCTCGTAGAGCAGCTCTACCATGTAGCCACTCCGTGTTGCGCTTACGCTCCCACCCACACGTATCTCCAACCTGGAGCACGGGGTTGGGGAGGCCGGAACCTGCTGGGCACCAACACCGCCCACTCTCACCCACAGGCCCCTCGGTCAGAGCCGGGGCTCCCCGGGCCCGGCCCAGCCGCTCTGCGGGACAACAAACACGGCCATCCCGAGCTCGGGCTGGGAGCCGCTTCTCCCGCAGGGGCTCGGCAGAGAGAGGCCCCGAGAGCAGCGCCTCCGCCCCGGCCGGCGCCGCCACACTCACCGGCCTGACACCGCCTCCGCCGCCCGCCGCGATCCCTGCCGATGGGGAGGGGCCGCCCTCTGAGGGGCGGAGAGCGGCCATCCCTCCCGTTCCTCCAGTCCGAGGGCCGGAGAGCGCCCGTCCCTCCCGTCTCGCCGCTCTGAGGGGCGGAGAGCGGCCATCCCTGCTGTCCCTGCAGGCCGAGGGCCGGAGAGCGCCCGTCCCGCCCGTCCCGCCGTGCGGGTGAGGAGCTGCTGAGGGCGAGAGGACTGCGCGCAGTGCTACGTAGCGAGGGGGCCGAAGCCGAACCAAGGCCTCTCCCCCAAGTTATGGTTGATTTTATTTATTTGTTTATTTATTTATTTATTTATTTAGTCAGAATTTTAATTACGGGGTTTTCTTTCTCATCTCTTCGTGCTCGACTACATCTTGTTATGGAGCTACACACGCATGTACGTAGCATCTCCCAGGCATCATACAACTTAGCGCTCTGTTGGGAAAACTAGGCTAACTGGTTGCCTTTCTTGGGCTTTGGCTTTTCTGGAGTGAATAAAGTGTCAAAATCGTAGAAAAATTATCTCTTGCCTAAGATAACCACTTCTAGGGGAAAGAATGAGATTTTCCAGATTTCTTAAGGTATTCCATAAACTCACCGAATCTGCGTTTTTAAGGTTCCCCTTCACAATCAGGACAGAGGCTTGCTCAAATTTGTAAATGAAAATGCTCCCTTTAATCAACCCCTCATCACCACCAAATTTGATTATTCAGTTAGAAATATGTATATATATATATATATATATATATGAAATGTCTTTGCAGCCTACTTTTCCTGCTCTTATAAATCTTTACAAAACTGGTTTGCCTTAATATCAACACCATTGTACTGGTCATTTACATCATTGTACATCATTGTTTAGGAGAAAGACCATACAACTCCACTTAATTTTTTATGCTAAGTCCAATTGTGATTCTGCAGAGTTGAAAGAACCCACAAATCAGATTTGACAAGGGCCTGGCATGACATTGTGTCAAATACATTTCTTGTTCAAAAATGTTCAATAATACAGAAAAATATTTTTGAAAGAACCATACAAGCCAGCGAGAAAAACTTTCTACAGCAAGTATTCAGTGTTTCCTTTTAATGTGGATACTAGAAAGATCTCTGATGTGTCAGAAAGAATCACAAAGATAAGGATTACGGGCAGAATGTGGATATGAAATGGGATAGATACACTATTTGCATACCATTACCATATGTATTGTGTTCTGTCTATAATCACTGTGTGTGTTCATAGAAAATGAAAGACTAAGAGCTCATTGAAGAGAACCAATTTCATAGAACAAACTAGAACACTCTACTCAGATGTAGAAATACTCTGACGAGACCAGAACAAAACAGCAAAGTTAAGAAAAAAGTCCCAGCAATTATTTTAGATCCTAAATAACACACTCAAAAAATTTATCACTTTTTCTATTTTTTTGGTAATGTTTCTTGAGAATTCTCCTAGTCTCAAAATGCAGTCCTCTGGCAGAGAGGACATCTGCAAGCATGCACTGGAGGGCAGCAGATCCCAACCTCTGCTGTATCATGACGAGCTTCAAAAACGGAAAAAAAAGAAACTTTAGCCTACCATTGGCCTTTTGTTCCACTGATACACGTATTTTTCAGAGGCTTGTAGTGGGTTAATCCATAAACTATGATATTTCCCAGGCTTCTGCATCATCCTGTCTAGTCTAGGCCCACCATACAGACAGCTGAAAGGATGTTGGTAAGATTCTCCTGATTCATCCTCAGATGATGAAACAAACACTGTTTGAGTTCTTACCCTGAGTGATGCTCAGTGTTTACCAGATCAGCAGAGATAGTCAAGAATAGAGGCGGTTTTGAATCTTGTCTGCTTCAGCTGGCACTGACATTTCCTCTCTTGCAAGACTGTGACTCCTGTTGGTGAAATAGAATCTTTAGAGCATTTCAGTTAATAAGATCCACTGCAGTTTAACTAAGATGGCAAAGACAGTAGTGTCTGTTCTTTTAGTAACAATTCTGTAGCCTCTGGTGCAACACTTTTGGTTTAAATTTCAACTGAAGGAATATGAAAAACATATAAGAAGTCCAACTTCTGCAACAATCAAACTCTGCTGTAGTAGTGGACGACTTAAAATTGTGGTTGCTACCTATGTGTAATAGAAATTTTTCGAATTCTTACCCCTAAAATGACAATTTTTTTTTTAAATGTAATGGCACTTTGTGCTTTAAGCAGGAATTCTTCACTTTGCATATCAGTCAGATGGTCTTGAAGGAGGCCTGTCTCATCAGTGTTAGAGAAACAGTAAGCAGTCCAGCCTTCCTACACTTAGAGCAGTGTGAAGGTCCAAAACTCCTCTTTCAAAGATCACTAACTTAAAAGAATTTTACCAGTACTGGCATAGCAGGGTAAACAGGAACATGGAGCCTAATGATTAAATACATTGTCTGATGAATGCAGCATTCAACAGTTTTAATAAAATTAAATCAGTCCTGAAACCCAGGGCTCAGCTAAAGTAATGCATTTAGGTGTAGTGAGGCATTTACTTTTTTAGATTTATCTTTCATACATAAAAATAATATTTATTTCTATATTTTAAAATTAACTGTGCTGTCATCCAAATTTAGCTTTTCTGTCCTTTTTTAAGCACCCCAAGTATCTTGTACTGAGGTGCAGTTTAGAAACATCTTGATCATTTTGTGAGTGCTTAATTATGCCTCCTCAATTTTTAATAAAAGTCTACCATGGCAGCTTAACGCATTCTCATTCATTAGAACTAAGAATTAGTGCATTTTTAGTCTAATTTCCTTTCATAATATCCAGCTCTATCTTTTTAGTTTTCTTTTAATAAGAAAGGAGGTCAGGAGTTTCTACACTTCAAAACTGATTAGTGAGGCAGTTCCATTGAAGAGGACAAAATTACTTGGCAGAATTTGGGTGCCCAAGCACACTATTAACAGTCCATAAAAAATCAGATGACTTCAGCTGTGTTTTGTCTGTCAGAGTTTTCTACCCTAGCTGCAGTAGATAAGACTCTAATAAACCTGTACCTTGGTCAAATCAAAGTAGAGATGAAAACCATAAAATTTAAATCAGCTTTCCCTTGGCATATAGCCAATACTTTCCAAAGTGGTATTATACAAGTCATAAAAATAAAACCTTTTATGTGGCAGATCCAAAAGGAAGGTATGTGTTGCAATTTCCTTTTTGTATGAGTTTAAGGCCCTAAAGATTTTTTTCATGAACACGAAAAAATATTTAATTACTGATGGGACATACAAGTCTTTGTCACAGACTTGTTTACTAACAAGAAATGGGCAAAAGCCTATTTTTCTCATTACAAAATCAACTGGACAGCAGATGAGAGAATCCTTTGCTCATAATTCCTCTTCCTAGTATCTTCCTCTATTCATTTGCTCCCTCAGAATTGCACAGCTGTGCTTTTCAAGTCCTGCTTTTCAAGCAAAAGCACAGGAAGGCATGCTGGTGGCTGCAGCAGCTGGGTGTCCTGTACTCATGCCTGTGCAATAGGGTAGGCAGGACACCCACACATCTCTCAGCCATGGATAATTTGGAGTCTAACGGGAGGGATCATCCTTACCCCCAGCTCACGGCCCTGCTACCACTTCACAGTCTGCCATGTTGAGGCTGTAAGCCCTGCTAAAGAAAGAGTATGAATCTTATCTTTTGCAAATCCTTATTGAAGAGATGTTCTGAGGAATTAGTGTGCCATCTTGAAAAGAATGAATGAAAATACAGATGAAGAAGTACAGCCCAAATATCTCTCAAGCCCAGATTTTTTCCTAAAGGCTGAGTCCTGCCAGCGTCTGGATTGGAGAAGAGGATGTGACTCTCTGCTCCCACACTGTGTGACTAATGCTGGATTGCATAAGGGAGGTCTAGGAAGCTGGAAATGCTTCAGTAAAAATTTCCCATATTACTCAGGGTATAGAGTATTAAACAAATGCATAGGACTTTTCAGTCACTTGGGGTGAGCTGTATGACTCGTGTCTGACTACATTGTTTTGTGATTAAACATTCCAAATATGTGCCAAGGAACTCCCCATAACAGGTTGTGCTGTAAGCATTTATTTTGATTCTCATTAAAAAATAATGAGTTTTTCTTTTCTTTCCTGGTAGGCTACACTGTTACAATTTGCTTATCAGATAGTTACTGTATAATCTTGGCACTGTTTTAAAAAAGGCATCATGGCCAATTAATGTGATCCTGGAAATCAGATTATACTTGCTTTATTGCCTCTAAAGATGTAATCTTAGAAGGTGCTGAGAGGACTCCAATTTTAAATAACCTCATACATTTTTAATGAATGTATGAGAAAAAAAATTGAATGCAACCTCAGAGTGAAGCGGGTGTTGGAAAGCTCTGGCATATCTTAGCAGTATCCACAAACAATTAATTTATTTGAATATTTTTCATTCCACCAATGCTGATCTTATATTGTGTTGATGTATCTTTGACTTCTTCCTAAAATTAAATATTTTTTATGTTGTGAGGATTTGTGGACAAAATTAGCTTTTTTCACCCTGTAGAATCATGCCATTAATAATAATGAAAGAGGGTATGACCATGGAAGTATGTTCTGACAAATTCCAGAGGTACCTTCCTTGTATTTGAATTGAGGTAAAGATACTTTGCTTCTTGTCTTGTTTTTCCCATACTCTCTAGAAGACATAAAGTTTCTGTTGAGATGTAGCAGAGACATTTTTTTCTTATGGGCTCCTCAAGTTAGCAGAAAGTGATTCTGTGATATTTTTTCTGGCTTCAAACAGTAAATAACTGATGAGTACACTCTCTGGAGGGGTATTTGGAATAATTTTTTCAGATAAATCACTGACCATTCAGAAAGAAGACTGAAGAGAATGGGGAGAAGATCCAGATTGAATGTGCGCTGAAAGACAAATAATTTGCCTTTGGTCTTTTGATCTAACAGCTTCCCTGAGGATCCGAGACTGCGAGGGGAGGAACAGATACTGGTTTTCCTAAGGGCAAGTTAAATGGGAAAGAGCCTAAAGAGCCTGTATTGGCTGTTTGTTGCCCAAATTGAGTGTTTCAAAATGATGCAAAGTGAAACTTTGTAACCAAAAGTGTTTAACTGATCCACTTAGTTTGGGTAACCCCAAAGTGGGGAGCTACACCACACCCAAACCAGGCTGCAGATCTCAGGCAGCAGCAACTTCTGATTAAAAATTAGCTGGGGACTATAATCAGCAACAAGAGAAAATTTGGAGTCCTCAGACATGCAGCCCTCTTGGGCTGTCCCAGTTGAAATCAGGGCTGCATGTCTGAGGCCTAACAAGTAAAGGAACAGCGATGACATGAAACAACACAGGCATGAGTTCCCTACTGGAGGACTTCTGATTTCTAGCAAGCATACAATTGGCCCCAGACAAGTGCTGAATTCAAGAAATTCAAGACTTTGAAAGAGTGCTGAGCAAACTGAAGCAGGGATTAATGAAGTATTTACTAGATATAAATTTCTCACCACTATGCAAGGTGAGTGAAATGTAAAAAATAAGACAGCATAAATGAAAGAGGCCTAGGACAGTTGAGAGAAACTAGGATCTGCATAAGAATACACTAAAGTGTATTTCTGCAGAAAATCACGTGTTGTAGTGTTCCAAATGCTATATTCCTAATTGTCTTTTTTATGACTTGTACTTGCAATACTAGAATTGCGCAGTGGAGTCAAAGCATTTGTGAGCAATAGGAGTGAATGGTTCTTGAATCCCAAAGAACCAATTTTTTTTTATTATGTGTTAGTAGCATTCTAGCAGACACAGCAATTATTAGTAATGCAGTATTAAGTGTCAAATGTGAGCTGATAATGCCTGTAGGGCTACTAGAGCCAACAAACATTTATTTTGTGTAGAAAAGTCTTGGAAGACAAATACTCATCTTACGCTGTCAACTTGGAGTCCACCTCAGAAGTTCCTTGGAAAGTCTCAGAGACTTTACAATTAATCAACAAGATGCAAGGATCACCAGGAGGCAAGAATGCAGTACCATTGACATGACACAGAGAATCCCATTCTTCAGCATAAAAAAGCAAGGCATGGGCTGGAAAACAACCTGCTTAGGAAAACATTGCTTGTGCTGTCTTATGCTGTTGAGTTTGCTTTTTATTTCCTTTCCCCTAATCCTGACATTCTGGTTTCTTTTTTCAAGCCCTATATTTCCTCTCCAAACTCTTTGAAAACATTTTTTTTTCATGTGAAATACTTCTCATATTATATTTTCCAGCTACATCTTCTGTGTGCTTAGCACAGGCTTTGTTTTGAACACAGCCCAAGAACCACCTAGCCATTTTCTGTTTTATAATGGTGGCTTATTCCAATTAACCTCAGTATGGCTTTCAGCACTCTTACCTGTTTTACCTTTCAACACTGAGTACCACCTTGATCCCATCTCTTGACATTTCTTCTGTGGAACAGAAAAAGTTTCTATCTCTCTGTCTGCCTTTTCAAAGTAAATTTCCCTAACGGGGAATTTTGTTTTAGAATTATATCTGTATTTTCTCCTCTTCTCTATCTTCAGCTTATTCATCTTCTTCCTATGTTTTGAAGTCCACTAAAAGCCTTCATTCAGCGGAGTATGTGAACAGAATCTTTGTTCAGTAAAATGCTTAATTGTGTTTTTCAGCGGTGTTCTTACAAATGAGTTAGCAGCACATGTAGTACTGCACTGGGATCAGTCCTTGTCCTTGTGGAGGGCAAGAATTAAGCACAGTCTTACTCATGTATCTCTGCAGTTCTCTCTCCCCTTCCTTCTAACACTCACTCTCAGCTGAGGACAATATTCCAAACACTGAATGACTTGAAGGCAAGGCAGTTGTATCTGAATATATAGCTTCCATCAACCCCCCTGTAAAATGTCATACTCTGGTTATTGCAAGCAGTTTGGAACAGATGGCCAGGTAGGAAGTGTGGCACTCAATTAAAATTCACTGTAGCACCATCTAAGTTTTCACAGAGTCACAAGAGGAGCAGGCAATTCTTCTTAACTGTTTGTTTTGGTTTGGTTTGGTTTTTTTGGTGGGATTTTTTGTTTGTTTTTTTTTTCTTTTCTTTTTTTCTGTAGGGCCCTACATACTTATGCACTTTAAAGAAAGAAATGCTGATGATTTGGGTAAAAGGTGTTTTTAAATGCTCTTCTAATTTCATCTTGCACAAAGTTGTCAGGGTTTTGGAAGGAATATGAAATGTCAGACCCCAAGACTCCCGGTTTTTACATTATCTATGGTTTGAGATACTTCTGTCCTGAAAAGAAAGTATATTGATATTTCTGTCCAGTTGATACTGGATGAAATGTTTATGATAGTCCTATTAATGTGATGAATTATTTTGAGATTTGCTAGTTTCGTGCTGTCCCGTGCAGTCTGGGAGGAGCAGAGGTCCCTCCAGCAGGCAGAGCTGTGACCGCCCACAGATCCGGCAGAGGGAAGTGTTATTCTAAAATACCCACCCCTGCAGGAGAGCCCTTGCTGGTCACTGCGAGCCACGTTATTGCACCAGGAATCAATGATCTGGAGCGTATGGAACATGTGATTTATACATTGTCAGTACAAAATGCCAGAAAGAGCAAATGAGATAATAATCAGGATGTGCCAGGGAATGATATTAAATGGTATTAATAACTATGAAGTTTACATGTTGTTTTTTTTCTAGGAAGGAGAATAAATGGTAGTATGGAGTTTTTGGAGTTAAAGAGTTGTAATCCGCTTGTTCATGCTTCACCTAAATATGCAGCTGTAGCCTTTCATATCAAAAGACAGGATCTTGAGAATCAGTCAGAAAGGCACTTGGTGATCACAAGGCAAGTTGTCATAGGGTGCTTTATTTACAGAACTGGCTCAGTTTAAGATACTGCTGCCAGCATGATCACCCATCAAGATGCTGCTGCTCCTGCAACTCCAAGCATTGCTGGAGGGTTAAAAGACAAGAGTAATATCATCTCTGTAATATTAAAAAAAGAATTTTCAATACAAAATATTTCAAAGTGGAATTTTGACTGTATTACCCTTTTAAATATACAGCATTTTACTACATGACTTTCTTACCACAGGAGATTTCCCAGAATTGTACAAGTGAAGGGATTGAAGCAGATGACCCAATGGTCACACTGAGCATAACATTTGAAATCATTATATATATATATATATATACATATATATATATATGTTCAAAGTTGTGTTTGTGACATCTAAATAGCAAGTTAAAAAAGATCAGGGGATGACACAATGTGTGAAAGGAAGCTCAACTTTCACGGTATTGTCAAGCTGTTGTTTTTCAATATCTTATAAATGGCTGTCAGACACAAATAGAAAGGGCATTGGAGCTTGAAGAACATTTTCCAGATAATGTTGCTTGAAAAAGACTGAAAGAAATTCATCCTGAAATAATTGTCACTTAACTAACCTTAAAGATGACCTTGATCTGCTAGGTATACAGAGAGTAGCTGCACTGCTAAAACAGTGTTGTTTTTGACTAAGATGCTAATAAAATATTTCCTTTGCTCAGAGATTGTTGAGGTGTGACTGATGGGTTGAGTCCTTCCCTTGTGCATCCCCAGGAGCTACTCAGTATCAGAGTAAAGAACTAAACCTAGATAATTGTGCTGCAATCTTCTGCTCAAGCAATTATGACCCTTGTGAACATTAACTTCTGTGTTCTGAATGAATTCAATACCTTGATTCTTAGCACGAATAGTTCTTGGTTTTATAATTTAGTCAAACATTAACTTATCTTCCTAGCATATTGCTGACAAAAAGAAAATCTGGCAGATCCTGGAGACAGACTTTTAATTTTTGAGCTAGTAGAAAGCAAGATTATAAAATGAGATGTATTTTTATTTATTTTGCTCATGGACAGGGGAAATAGTCCCTGTAAAATGGATTAAATAATTCCTCAGGGAAGCCCTAATAGAGCACAAAATTTGTCTCAATGATACAACCAGCTAAGGAGGAGGCAGATCATGAGACAAAAGGGAATTGGTCTCCTGGGAACGGGCTGGCCTGCTCTCTGCTGTTTACCAAACCTCACCAACGACTCTTGGAGCGGTAATTGCAGACAATGCCACGATGTTGACATCTTTGTGGTGACAGTAGCTGTTTCTCTGAGGTTAGATTGCTATCAACGTACATCACCCTAAGTAGAAACTATCAGCCTAAAACGAATACATTCCCTGCTAGGCTACCACTGGGACTGCAAACTAGAAAAACATACAGTCTTTATTTTTCTTTTTTCAGCACACCTTTTCATTGGTATTTCTATATGTTTGGATTAAAAAGCGAGGTTCCCTTTAGTTTTAATTAGTTTCACTTTTGGCTTCTGTGCAATTCTTGTGCTTCCTCAAAAGTATGTATTTTAATGCCTCTTTTAAATTTAAACTAACACTACTAGCTAAATGTATACTGAATACACATTTGAAAACCGTGAATACAATTTGAAAATCGTTAACTTTGACAAAATTTAGTGTCTTTGCTATTTAAAATGAAGGCAGTTTTGTACAGCTGCAGAGAAAAAGATTTTTGTGTTTCAGGGAGGGAAAACAGTATTTTGAAAATAATCCCTTTTCCCACGAAATTGATGACTGAACAGAGAATAAACATTACCATAGTAAAGCCAGCGTAAGGAGTGTAATTATACTGTAAATAAGCCTAATCTAGGTCCTTGCAATGGCGTTACTAATAATGAAAATATGTCAGGACAATTACTTGAATAGAGTGAGCTGTTTGTACGACTAAGAGGAGGGAGACAGAGTCCATTTGTCCCAGTTAGTTTTTGTAGAAATCTAGGTAGGAATCCAAATTTTCCTTCAGGCTTTCATGCCTTTGCCCAGCAGAAACTGCCTTTTCAGACATCCAGAGACGGGAGCTGCGCTGCCCACTGGAGTAAGAGGAGGTGAAGTAGAAAGTCAAATGAATTATGACTTTTTTAAAAAGTTGTGTTTATTTGTGAACTTTATAATATGGGTATCAGGTTTTCAGTGGAACTAAGAGCCACAGAAGAGTCTGGCCGCACAGACTTTTGACTGTTCCTGTCAGAAAGGGTGGTGGGCGTTGGGTGTCCCTGGCCCCGGAGGGAGACCCCCGGTGCTGCAGGACATTGGCAGCGGCGGTGCCGCGGCGGGACGGGAGCTCATCCCGAACTCACCCGCGCCGTACCGCCGTACGGCATCCCCGGCACCCCCGGCACCCCCGGCACCCCCGGCACCCCCGGCGCCCCCAGCCCCGCTCCTTCTGCTCGCCCCCAGCGGGGGCCGGGGCCGCTCCGGGATCCGCACCCGTCCCAGCCGAAGCCTGCAGTGGGATTAAACTGCCTTTCGCAAGTGTCACCGTCTCTATTTTTATTTGCTAACGGCCGGCGACAATGGCTTTCTCACTTCCTCCACCTCTTCCTACGGCTCGGGTTATTTAAACACCGGCACGGGGTGGGTGGGGGGTTGCTGCCTGCGGGCCGGCACGACCGCGGCGCCGCACCGAGGGGCTCTGAGGCGGGGGGCGCACGGCCGCGGTGCCCGGAGCTCCCCGCACTGCCGGGAGGGGCGGTCAGGCGGCTCCGCAGGTGAGCGGCGGGGCCGGGCCGGGGCCGGGCGCGGCGCTTTTGTCCGCCGCAGCTCCCCCGCCCCCGGCCCGACAGCGGCGCCGGCGGCCGCGCCCCATTGGCTGGGGGGCGGTAACGTGACAGCGGCGGGGCCCGCCCCAGACGCGCCGGTTGGAGCCGGTGCCTCGCGCTGCGCCGCCGGCTGCCGCGGGGACGGAGCGCGCGGACCCAGCGCCGCAGCGCGGGCGGGCCGGGGGGCGGCGGCGGCAGGGAAGGGAGGGGCGGGCGCCCCCCACCGGGGCCCCGCGGCCCCGGCGGGCGAGGGAGACGCGGGCGGAGGGACGGGGAGCAGCACGGAGCGGAGCTTTCCGAGGGCAGCGCTCATAGTCCCCGCTTTTCCCGGGGTTGCCCCTCCGCCGGCGGAGCGGGGGGGCGCTGCCGGCCCGCCGGGGGCCCGGCGGCCCGGTGAGGCTGCGCGGCGGCCGCCCCTTCCCTTGGCGCCGCCCGGCAGCGGGGCCGCTCACCTGCCGTGGCTCCGCGGGCCGGCCGAGGCAGAGCGGGACCGGGCTCCGAGCGGGTCTGTCTGTGGCAGCCCCCGGGGCCCGCGGGCGGAGCTCGGCGAAAACCGCTGTGCGGTTTGCGTAACCGATATCTGCGCGTGTCCTCGAGTGACCCGGGCGCTACAGGTCGCTTGGGGCCGCCTTCCTCCGCCCCGGGCTCGCCCGGACGGGCGGCAGCTGCCGCCCTTCGGCCTCGGGCGTGCAGGCGGCACCTACCCTCGAGCGAGTGGCAGGCGGGAGCCGAGTCCTAGCTTCCCCGCAAGGGAGAAAAGAGTTAACTCGGTGGTGCGGCCTGACAGTTCTGCGCGTCGATCAAGAGCCGTCCTATTTGTCGTTGTCTTCCCTTCTCCTGTCTGGCCAAGGCGTTTCTCTTCCCAGCTGGTCAGGGATCTCGTAGCAGCCTCTCTTTGCGCCCTGGCTGAGTTGTGCAAGTGGAGTCAGGCTGACTTTGTGCCCGTCTGCTCAGGGGTGAAACTGGGGCAGCTTCCTGGCTTTGGGTCAGAATTTGGCCGTAGTGAATGCTGCAGTTGACCAGTTATGTAGGAGTGATTAATTTTAGGTTAAGAATGTGATTAATTATGCTGATAAGGTAAACTGTGTTTGAATTGGCCCCTAGTGTGGTCATTTAAAACTGTACCTGTGAGGTAGTCCTAGAACAAGCCAGAACCTATATGGCCTCTTATGGTTTCAAGTATTTATGCTATATCTTCTGCTGACTCCCAGCTTTCTTAATCTGATTGCTGAAAGGATAAGGTAAGGCATCAATTATTTCAGGTGTCTTGGAATTTTTTCTTAAGTACCTTCCTAGAAGGGAGGCCATTATATTAGGCCTTACTGATCTGTCTTGTTTAACTTAAACTTTCAAGAGAGTGGTGAAGGAAAGCCCATGAGGTTTTAGTTGTGAAATCTTACAGTACTTGTAGAATTCATTAAGTATTGTATATGTTTTCTTCAGTATCCATGTAGCTCAGATGACAGTGTGGAGAATAGAAGAGGTAACTTTTCTTCAGTATCTGTGGCCCTGAGCAGCACAAAGGACATGAAATGAGAATGATTATGGCAGAGAACCAGTAATTAATATATGATACAGGTTTCTGGGTTTTTTTTAAGGGTTTTCTTGAATGCTTAAGGCATTCTGTTTTTGCCAGATAACAAATGTTTATCAGAGAGTTTTACATTAGCAGTAGAATGTATTATTACATTCTACTGAATTTTACATCCACATAATGCAAATGACTAATAACTTCAGTGCAATTCATGTAACTTTTAGAAATTGTGCAGTATTAACTTGCTAGTTCCCTTACACTTTTGAGAGAAGAGAGTTGCTGGTCTGGCTTGTATTTGTTTCCCTTTTCAGGAAAACACAATTTTTATAGGGAGAAATTTTCCTTTTGCTTATTGCAAGTTACCAATACAGCTGTTGTTTGAAGTTAACGAAACCATGTTGAATAATTTTTAGAGAGGGGCTGACAGTGCTAAAGAAACATCCATCAGTATTTCAGCATTGTGAAATGAACCTTGTAGAGCAGTATGTCACAGTCAAATAAGTATTTTTCTAAGGGGTTTCTGTAGGGGGATGAAAGGAGAAGTCTTGTCTTACTTTAGCTGCTGCTGTGCCTGCTCTGCCTGATGTGCTACAGGTAGCAAAAGAGACCACACCACTAATAATACTACTTCAGCTTACAATACCTACTGCTAAAGCCATAAAGCTTTACTCAGCTAGGATTAGAAATGGATGTTTCATGTGACTAAGGGGATAAGGTGTGGTTTATATGGGTCTTTGTGGCGCCTATCTAAACGTTTCACTCTGCTCTCTGTATTCTAAGCACTAACCTGTGGGCTGTATTTATCCTTAGGCATCCTTATAACAGCTGTTGTCTTGTAAATAGTGTTATTCTGCCATTTGCTTTTGCACTTACTCTTTTTAAAGATAAGTTAGCACTCTGTGCTGTGGTTATGAAGCTATTTGGTTCAGATATCACAGGTAGCCATGTTGAGAAAATATAAAGTGGAATTAATATTCTTATGTTTACATATGCTGTCTTTAATGTTTAAGTGGTATAGGTTATACAATTCCAGTTCGAGTTTTCCCAGACTTGGTGAGTGGGCTTCAGTTTACTGTACTTATGTTTGGATTTGGGGATTATTTTCCCAAGAGTTGTTAGTCTGCTACAAATTAGTTCTGGATTTAATTTTTAGCTAGTTGAAATCAAATTGTAATTCACTGTTGAACTAAAGGGTCATAATACTTATGAATAGTTTCCCCAGCTATTTGATTTTAAACTTTCCAATATGAAAAGGCTGTGCTTTGTAGTGGTGTAGTACCTTGGAAGGAAAGCAGATGATGCAGCTCTCAGGAAAGCTTTTACAGATGCAGTTTAAGGTACAGTGCTGACATACTCTCTTTGGATGTATACCTGGGAGGATTCTCGGGTCTTTCAACAATCAGAAGTGAATTGTGGAGGACTTGTAATGGACTATTTTCAATTCTCATTGGTGTTGCTTTGTTTCAAAATAATGTATTTGCACACACTGAAATAAATTATGTGACTGTATTTTCATCATAAGGGCTCAGCCTCAAAGTACATTTGGATGCTATAAACTGGAATGCAATTTATTATACTGAAGTTGAGAATTTTGTTGACTCTGAGAAACTAAAGGGATTAAAAATGCTGGTGAGTGGTCCAATGATACCAATAAGAATATGGTAGTAACACAATTCGGTTGCTACTAATTGTGAGTAGGATTTAGACATTGTTACAAACACTTTGCTTCTTTGTGAGATAGCAGTTTGAATTGTGATTTTAGTTAGCAAAGTTTCAGTTTCGTGGCACAATAGCTACAAAACCGTGGTCATGTAGTTTACTCAGGCTTAGTTAAAGTGACATTGATTTTTAGAGCTCTTATTTCAAACCCCAGAAAGTGTAACCCCTTATTTCCCAGATGTTATTGCCTTAGTCTTCTGGAGAAAATACCAATATTCTGTGAGTAGTTCAGGTTGTGAAATATTTATTTACCTACTTTCTGGTAGCTAAATAAATCATCTGCATCCAAATATGAGGATCTACTGAGCTGAAATTTAATAATAGCATATTGTGATTTAAATGCTAAATTATTTGTCCTTTGAACTATTTTTTTCCATCTGAATGAAAGCAAAATCTTGGTGTACATTTGCTGTGTAATCCAAAATATATGAAGAAGGGAGGGAATTTGAAAAAAATTAACTAGAAACTGTTTGTTTCTATCCTGTGTTTAAATTATTCATGAGATAAACTTTAATTTCCAACCTATGCCAATGCAAGTGTGAAACTGATTGTTGCTTTTCCAAGTAAACACTTTTATTAAACATTAACATTGTTTAAATACTAACTTTGCAGTGACACTGACTACAAAGTTGGGAAAATTATTGCTTAATTGAAGTGAGATGGTATATATCAATACTCAAGTGCTTTACTGAACAGGAGTTAAAAGCAGTGTCTGTTTTGCTTCAAATTATTATTTAGTTTCTTACAAATATGGGGACAGAGGTTTTTTACTTCAAAGTTCTTAATTGATCCAGGTGATGATAAAACCTTGAGTCTTGTTTTTGTACTTCTTAAATTTGGCTTACTACCAGAGTGTGTTTCTGATAATACTGCTATCTGAAAAACCTTACCAGACAGCCTACTCAAAAAAGGAAATTTTGTGTGGTTGGGGACTTGCACAGCACACTTGGAGTTGATGGAAGTACAATGTGTGAACATAGGTC
The DNA here is from genome assembly GCF_049639895.1 of Pseudopodoces humilis. Lineage (NCBI taxonomy): Eukaryota > Metazoa > Chordata > Aves > Passeriformes > Paridae > Pseudopodoces > Pseudopodoces humilis. The sequence goes on along the minus strand of NC_142209.1, from coordinate 16,329,749 downwards.
CTGAACTAACTTCATGTTTGTTCAGGAAACAAAGCAGGATTACTGTGGATTTGCCATAGAATTAAAGTCTGATCACTTGTTTGTTGTTCTGAAACTTAGCATTGATCTAGGAGATGCTTCTGACAGGCACAACATGGCTTTCAGCTCTCCTGATCCTGTGCATATGTGCAGCTCTGACATGTACAGTTATGTTTAGGCATGCAATTTGTACATACACTACCACACAGTGTGTGCAATGTGAAATTTGTCTTTTAGTCTGTTCATTTTATTAAAAGAAGATGTAGCTGGTGGCTTTGTTCAATTAGTAAATACATAATGCAGAGTAATATGAATAGGAAGATACTTAAGAGGCTGAGGGGGTTGTGGAGCCAGATTGCATGCTGCTGGAGGATTGGAAAAGCCTGTTCAATTTCCATTTCAAGCAGGCTTATATTTGGTTCCAGTCTCAAGTTTTTCCTTTTCTTACTTTGGGGTGGGGATATTCTTTAAAAAGATAATAAGATGGGTTTCAGGAGAGCTGGCATGCAAAAAGAGTCCCTGAGTTTGCAACAGATATCAATTGGAAATTTATCTGTTCTCATTATTCCATTTTAGCTGTTTAGACCAAACATGTAGAATCAAGTGTTTCAGCTTGTCAGGCTGGCATTCACGAGTAACTGTCTTTCCTGTTAAACAAGATGAAAACCTGCTGCTTCTAAAAGGAGATATGAGCCACTACTGAAAATCCAAATCAGCTTTCTGATGTCAGAACTAATAGAATGAAATCAGATGTTTCTGTATTGCTGCCCTGATAATTATATTTTCCTAGATGCAATTAAGTTCTTGTCTGTAGAGGTAATAATATTCCCTTTTAGAAAGTTCTCCATTAATCTTACAGCATCAGGAAAACTTAAAAATAATGACTATTTTTTGACCATTCTTAAATCTCGTAGCTATATTTGTACATGGTAATAATCATCTTGCAGACACAGAATATATATATATGTTTTTTGTGACCTCAGTTGCTGTTTCCATTCTCAACATCTGCTATCCTCAGAGAATGTTGCTTAGTCTTAGCAGTCTATAAATGTTGAAAAAATTCAGTATCCTTTTTTACGTCAAATGTTGAAATTTTAAGTTGTACTAGATAATGGTTCATATTTTAGAAACATCAGAATTATTCTAGGTAGAATGAGGACTGCAAATACCAATTAATATTTCTGACATCAGACAAAGGTGATAACTGTCTGACCACTATTAGGAAAATGAATAGCATGTATTTCCAGCTCTCAGAACCAAACAGAAGCTTAGTACATCCAAAACAGCTAAATGCCTAGTAAGTAATTATTAGTGTATAATATTCCTCATTTAAATAATTTTTACAGAATAGCAGAAACTTTACCATGATTTTACAGTTGAGAAGTTTGAGTTGGAAAGAAACAAAATTATTTGCATGAAGTGATTCAGCTGTCAGAAGTAAATTATTAACTAGGATAGGTATGGGTATTGTATTGGAAAGCAATGTTTGAGCTAGGAAATTCCTGTAGAATGGAGGTTCTGAATAACTATAACCACTGGATTTCAGTATTCTGCTCTCTGCAGAAGTGGTATGCAAAATGTTGGCACCTTCCATCTTTGTCTAAATGGAGGGTGGTTGAATTCCTTATTCCTTTATTTTGAAGTAGCAAATCAGAATATGAATGTGCTTTAGTTAATACCTGGGCACATATGGTGTTATATTACCTTGTAACAAAAGATGTTGATAGTCTCATTATAGCAACATGATATCTTGTGGATGACAAAATTGACCCAAATTCTTACCTGATTTCTTAAGTAGGATTTGTAGTCAGTGTATTTATTCTGCTGTGACAGCAGCACTTTTGATGGTGCTTGAGAAATTAATTCAGAGCTGGTTCATGTTTGTGAACATATTCCTAGTTCTTCCTTCTGAGAATATTTTCTTATTTCAGACTGGTTTCCAGTAAGGTTACTGAAGTTGTCTTGACTGTTTCAAATGTGTTTGGCCATTTATGATTTTATGGAGAAAGACACTGAAAATTGAAAGAGGTATATGAGCAATTCCTTGCTTTTTCGCAAGGAAAGAGGGTATTTTTTTATACCATTCTAACTGTTTTATGCTGCTGGGTCCTTTCTACTGTTACTGCTCCTGAATGCAACAAGCTATACTATAAAGAATCTGCTTGTAGAAAAATCTAATAGTATTTAAGCTATGAATATTCTCTAGTGTTCTCTCTGCTTTGTTTTGTGATGTCCTGAGCATGGCAGCACAATGAATCGACATCATAGCTCTGATTTATGGAAACTAAAGGGATAAACATTAATTTTCTATTGTAACACTTATCTTGGTATGCAAAATAAAATAGATACCATTGATGCTTATTCAAAATGCTGGAGGGATACTGCTGATACCATTGTCCTATGGTTATGTAGTCATATTTCCAAAATATTAACCAAAAACATGGTTACAAGAATAAAAAGGTATAATAAGAAAAGGTATAATTGAGAGCAGGAGTGTTTAAGAAAGGCCTAGTCATTCCAGGTACACATGGTTGAGATTGTCTGAAGTTGTAATTTCTGAGTATTTGGCAGAACTTTAGATCTTTGAGAGGTTGATATGGAAAACTTATAGTAATATTTATGTAGTGTTGAAGAGCTAGTGCTTGAGGAATATGCTGTTTATTGTAGAGTGTGGGAATGTCTTTGTATTTGTTTTAAATAAAAAAGGATAATCACTTATACAAGATCGCGTCACCTGTGATCATCTTCAGAAGGAGCTGGAAAGAGGCTTTCTCTAATCTTGTTTGTGTTGTTCAGCATTCAATGGAATACAGATTCAAAACCACAATCCCTATCAAAGAGGTCCTACAGCTGAATCTGTGTGTGCATACAGGTGACCAAAGTACAGATTCTGAAAGAAGCACTGCTTGGAAAAGGGAGAGGCAGTCATGTAAATGGTTCTGCTAAGAGCAAGTATGGCAGTATCATTCTTGATGGAGTCACTTGCACCAGAACTCTTGCAGTACCTCGCTGTTTGTTGTTTACAGAATACTTGAGAAAGGAAGCAGTAACATGCCAATAGAAGAAGTTTTTGCCAGGAAAAATCTGGTTTGGGTGATAAGTGTGTGTGTATGAGTAAAGTTTGTTTATTTTTGTTCCTTTGGGAATTTTCATGAGGGTTTATTTACAAGGCTCAGGCTGTGCATGGGAAACTGTAAGCAGGTACTGGGAATCTCATAGGATAGTCTCGAAACTGCCTATGAAGCAAAACCAATGATGTGTTTAGTTTATTATCAAACTTAATTTTCTATTGAAAACTTGAGAAGAAAAAGTTATATGTTTAAACTAGCTAGAAACTAAGTTGGTATGATAGTTCAGGCATGACTTTTGATGGAAAATTGATAAAACAGATACATTACTGAGTATGTCAGCATCTCCTTATCTAGGCTGAGAAGCAACTGCAAGTCTAAAGAGACTGCCTGAAAACTTGTTGGGTGTGTTTCTTTGAGGGGGAGGGAAAAAAAGCAAGACGGGCCACAGAAGTACCATCAAGTAGCTGTATAAAGTTTTAGTCGTATAAATCTATTTTGATTAAATTAGTATGTCAAAAACACCAGTTGAATACCCTTCAGGGAGGAAAGCAAGGTAATTGCCTTGCTGCAAAGACATCCCTGACTAAATGTGCCTAAAATTCTGTGAGCAATGACCAAATGATAGAGTAATGCAATGCTAAGAAGCCTTTTTGTAGCTGGGGGTGGTGGTGGGTGTCTGATGCTTATAGATAATATTTTTCAAAATGAGACCCTTTTATTCACATTCTGGATATGTTTCTGTTGTTCTGATTTAATAAGTCTTGAAGTAACTAAAAATTACCTGGATATTAGTGGTCTCTATTACTTTATTTTTCTGGCCTGTGTCTCTGTATTGGTCTGGAGTAACTCTCCTGAAGTCATCATTGTGCCTGGGGCTAAGCTTCATTCTCTCCTCTTCTAAGAAAGATTGCCAATTGAGTTAGGCCACTTTGAAAAGCTTTTATGGCTTTGATATGGGTTGAAAGCCACTGGAGATGAGGTTTATCATATCCATTACAGTTCAGCATTATTCCATTTGATTAGTCACTCTTGGCATATAGAAAGGATTTGAAAGAAAAATGTCTTCAGCAAAATTATCATCAATAATTCATGTGCTTATGTTACAATTGTATGTAATGCGTACTCCTCTGATGGGATGCTTTATTTCATAAACATAGAATTGTAATGGATACACATTCTTCATTGGAACACTTCAAAAAGCAGCCATTCATCAGACCAGATTTCAAGTATTTAAATACTTAGAAAGTGTTGGAAACCTCAGCAAGAATGTAGTCTTTTTCCTGGAATCTGATGGGGATTAACAGCTTTCCATTGCAAGGCAGAGAGGTGACAAAGCACTTTACAGAAACGGACCTCACAAAGTGACATGGGTCAGCCTCCTCTTGAGTTCTCAATCTGCACAAATCAAATACTTTTTTTTTAGCATTATGTCATTGGTTGAGAAAGGTATATTGAGTGATGCATACTCTCAAGTATACCAATATGATTTTCACAGAATTGGCTTAAGTTTCATTTTCTGTTCTCCTTTTTGTAAATTTTAGGGAAAATACTTTATCAAAGAGTGTTAAGTGTTATATTGTACTCTGAATTTTGTCCTTTGTACAGAATAGGTATGTCTTAATCCCCAGGAATACTCCAGTAATCATTTAGTTATAGAAATCATCTTAAAACATTAGTATCTCCCCAAGTCCCTGATGAGGTTTACACATTTGTCAGGAAAAGAATTGCTCCCATCCTCATGGTCATTAGACCTTTCACACTGTTTTAAAGTCTTAGCCAATTTAGTGATAATTTTGACTTTTCAAGTGTTTTTCTTTATTAAAAATTTGCTATTTTTACCTTTTGATCTTATTTTGTTTCATCATTCAATATATTAATCTCTTAGTGTGTTCTTTACAATTTTAACAGAGGCCCCAAGTCTTTAATTTTTATAATAAAGTTCAAGCAAGAATTGACTGGTTTTAATATGAGGTTGGAGGTGAAAAAAAAAAGGTTTTTATTTTCTTCTGTTTACATTCAAATCAAGCATGTTTGGCTTGAGTCAAGATGTGATACAGGCATTCTTTGCTGAATGAAAGCATTAATTTGAATGGGTTTAGTATCTCTGTGCTTTTGCACCAAAAGCACGAAAAATTTATATTCATACCACAAGAATTATATCAAAATAACTAATTTTAAAGGCATTTGAGGTGTGCTTTTGGAAGCTGGAGTGATTGAAGAAATTGCTATTTTTCAGCTGTGTAGAGCATCTCAGCTACAGAACTTGTAACTTTATGTAAATGCAAAAAACTGTTGAGCTTATATGGCTTTTAGTGCTTAGAAAGGGGACAGTGAGAGAAGCCATTACTTTATCTCTACTTTAGGAAAAGCAACTTTCAGATAGTGAACAAGTAAATAATTTCAAGAGACTGGCATCTTGTAGATCCTTAGGTCTTTTACTCATAGATGTTGGCTCTTTGAAATGCTGTTGTGGAAGGAGTAATGAGCTGCTGTTCTAATACTCACTGCTTTTGGAGTCTAAATATTTCACAATCTTAGGACAGTTTATTTTCCTTACAGGAGTGTATTGTAACCATCCAGTACTTATTCAGCTGCTTTCCCTTGGGTGGGCCTGGTAAGTTTTTGTATTCTATTATGAATAGCTTTGTCATTGCAAGAAAGGTTAATTTATTTTCAGTCATTCTTTCCACCTGAATGTGGAGTAAGACTCAGGTTCACCTATTGTTTGGCTTTTTATAACAGTTGATCAGCTCTGTTTAAAATTGAAATGTACAGTACATATTATAATATGTACACTATATAATGTACAGTATATATTATAAACAAGACCCAGTGTGTTCCCAAGTGTCCAAGAAGGCCAATGGCATCCTGGTCTGTATCAAAAACAGTGTAGCAGCAGGACCAGGGCAGTTCCCTGTGCTCAGCACTGCTGAGGTCCCACCTCAAGTGCTGTATCCAGTTCTGGGCCCCTCACTATAAGAATGACATTGAGGGGCTGCAGTGTGCCCAGAGAAGGACAGTAGAGCTGGGGAAGGATCTGGAGCACAGGTTCTGTGGGGAGCAGCTGGGGGAATTCAGTCTGGAAGAAAGGAGGATCAGAGGGAACTTACCAGTCTCTAGAACTGCCTAAAAGAAAGGTGTAGCCAGGTGAGCATCAGTTTCCCAAGTAACAAGTTCATAGTTATTTGGGGAAAAAAGTTACTTCCTTGTTGAAATAGGGCTTAGCTGTAGGCAGTCCCCTGGGTGTTTGGGGATTTTTGTGTTGATGTGGCTGCAAAACTTTGACTTTGCATGCTGCATGATCATGTATGAGTATATACTGTTCCATTTCATGTAGCTGTAGCTGTGCAGAGCTTAATGGAGGCATAATGAGGCAGCAGTTCTAATAAAAGCTGAAATGTGTTCTCCTATTTAATGACTTAACCTAAATAAAGTGTATTCAATGTTTTTTCCATCCAGAATGAAGACAAATGTAAAGATGGCATGTCCAAGGAATTTTAAAAGGTGTAGACCCCCTGACTGAGCAGTGCTGTTTTTTATTATCTTTAATTAGTAAAGTAAGTATGGATCAAACCTATGCTTCTGGAAGTTAAATGTGTCATATATATATATATATATATATATATATATATATATATTTAACAGTATTGAACAATAATATGTTGTGCCACCTTAATTTTAATTCTGACAATATGCTTAATTCTCTTGATGGGAGAAGATGGGGAATTATGTATAAGAATATCTAATACACAAGGGCTTTTGGGGAATTTGTGTATTTTTTAATTGGGTAGAGTTAATTAATCTGGTAGGAAGTTCTAAATTACAAGAGCCATCATGTTAATGTATCACTCTGATTTTTGGAATTCTTCATAAATAAAAAATCACTTATGTAAGTTTATGATGGTTGTGAAAGACTGCTAATAATACATCAGCCACTTCTTTAACTTATACCTGCTTGTTGCTTCTACTGGAGCAGTACCCAAATGTTTGGTTAAAATATACCTTCTTTTATGCTAGTTTCACTCTTTAAGTTTTTGCACTCCCAAGTACCTTTCCTTAAAATAAATCCATGAGATGATAACTGGGGTCAGGTCCCAGAAGTTCTTGGATCCTTTTGCTATGCTCTGGAGTCCAGGCCACATGTTACACATATTTAAAACTGTGTAAACAGTAATAAACTTCAAGTATTTACTGATGAGATAAATTGTTTTCAACAATTTTCTAAGAATGTCTTTTTTTTTTTTCTTTTTTCTTGTACCAGCTGCTGTTCACTCCCAGGTGAAAGTCATGATCACGCTAACAGAACTCAAATGCTTAGCAGATGCCCAGTCATCCTACCACATACTAAAACCATGGTGGGATGTCTTCTGGTATTACCTCACCATGATAATGCTGCTAGTTGCTGTGCTTGCTGGGGCTCTCCAGCTTACTCAAACCAGAGTATTGTGTTGTCTTCCTTGCAAGCTAGAATTTGACAATCATTGTGCTGTGCCTTGGGATTTAGTTAAAGCCAACCTTAACAAGTCAGCTAGCTCGACAGCACCAATAATCATCCCGCTTAAAATCCAGAATTATCTCCATCGGCAGCAGTATTCCTACATTGATGCAGTCTGTTATGAGCGACAGCTTCACTGGTTTGCCAAATTTTTTCCATACCTAGTGCTTTTGCATACTTTCATTTTTGCAGCTTGCAGTAATTTCTGGCTTTACTACCCTAGTACAAGTTCCAGGCTTGAGCACTTTGTAGCCGTCCTTCAGAAGTGTTTTGACTCTCCCTGGACAACGCGTGCCCTCTCAGAAACAGTTGCTGAGCAGTCTGCGAGGAAGTTGCCGATAGCCAAATCCAAAACAGTGATTTCATCACCTCAGAGTTCAGGAGACATAGGGGCCAGCAGACAGTCCCTGCCATATTCACAACATGGCTTGGAAACAACTGGAAGAGAAAATTCAAGTGTTCTTGACAAAAAAGAAGGGGAGCAAGCTAAAGCTATATTTGAAAAAGTGAAGAAATTCAGAGTACATGCTGAAGAAAAGGATGTCGTATACACAGTGTATATGAAACAGATTATAGTGAAAGTCTTTGTAGTCGTCATAATAGTAATTTATGTCCCCTACTATTTATCATTTATTACACTTGAAATTGATTGTGTAGTTAATGTTCAAGCCTTTACAGGCTACAAAAGGTACCAGTGTGTTTATTCGCTTGCAGAAATTTTTAAAGTTTTGGCTTCATTTTATGTTGTTTTAGTGATTTTCTATGGATTAACTTGTACTTACAGTTTGTGGTGGATGTTAAGGAGCTCACTTAAGCAATACTCTTTTGAGAAGTTGAGAGAGAAAAGTAATTACACTGATATACCTGATGTGAAGAATGACTTTGCATTTATTCTTCACTTGGCAGATCAGTATGATCCTCTTTATTCCCAACGATTCTCAATATTCCTGTCTGATTTGAGTGAAAATGAACTCAAACAGATAAATCTTAACAATGAATGGTCAGTGGAAAAACTGAAAAATAAACTAGTAAAAAACTCCCAAGACAAGACTGAACTTCACCTTTTCATGTTAAATGGTCTTCCAGACAGTGTCTTTGAACTAACAGAAATAGAAGTCCTAAGCCTGGAACTTATTCCTGAAGCCAAACTTCCTTCAGCTGTGACCCAGCTTGTCAATCTTAAAGAACTCAATGTTTATCATTCATCACTAACAATGGATTATCCAGCAGTCAGCTTTTTAGAAGAAAATCTGAAAACCTTGCGTTTGAAGTCTAGTGAGATGGGAAGAATTCCATTTTGGGTCTTTCATCTAAAAAACCTACAAGAACTGTGTTTAACAGGATATTTCATGCTAGATCATCACAATTCCATATACAGTGATGGCTTTCAGGGGCTAAAAAATCTGAGATCAATTCACTTAAAAAACAACCTTTCCCGTATACCTCAAGTGATTACAGATCTTCTGCCTTCTTTACAGCACTTGTCTATCAACAATGAGGGAAATAAACTGATAGTGCTAAATAACCTGAAGAAGCTGGTAAACCTGAGGACATTGGAACTAATCTGCTGTGATTTAGAGCGCATTCCCCATTCCATTTTTACCCTAAACAATTTGCATGAAATTGACTTAAAAGAAAATAATCTCAGAACAGTGGAAGAAATAATTAGTTTCCAACATCTTAAGAATCTTTCTTGCTTAAAATTGTGGCACAACAGTATTTCATATGTCCCAGTGCAGATCGGTGCATTATCAAACCTGGAACAGTTGTATCTAAACTATAATAATATTAAGAATGTTCCATTGCAGCTATTTCTTTGTAGAAAGTTACACTATTTGGATCTTAGCTATAATAAGCTAACCTCCATCCCTGAAGAAATCGGTTATCTGACCAACCTGCAGTACTTGGCTTTGACAAAAAACCATGTAAGTAGAACTTTGAATTACTGCTCAAAAACAAAAACAGACTTAAGCTGCTCTTTCTTCTGGAACAGCCTCTAGCTTTTGTGGTGTTCATGATTAAAGTAAATCCAGAAAAAAGGGGTGGTGCTTGTTTAATTACTAAAGCTTTGGTATCAGCAAAGCTCACATAATACTGAATAAGTGCTGTCCTGGTTTGTAGCGACTTAAGGGCTTTGATCCAGAGATGGTATAGGTTCGCGTGGCTGCAGAAACATATATTCCCTTTCCCTGCAGTTGTCAATCCTATGTAGTATTTTAATGGAAGTGAAGAGTGTTTAATGTTTACCTTAAAGCATCAAACTGAAAGCTCAAGTGAATGAACAGCTGGTTGATGAGCAGCTCAGGTGTATGATTGGGAAGAGGGAAATAATTACGGTGGGTAACCTCACAATCAGTGCTAAACTGTGGCTTGTTAGTGTGGGGCTCAGGCTTGTGACTTCTTTTGAGGTTTATAATTGTTTTCGTTGGTGAGGCTGATATTACATCAGTAGAGTGGGCCAGGATGACTGTGCTGCGCAGATAACTGCTTGTACAGGTTTCACAACGCAGGAGCTGCTAATGTCTCTCCACAGTCTGTGCTTGTTCCTCATTAAGCAATTCCTAGGAACAGTAGGCTCCTCCTCTCCCCTGCACACATCTGCACACATCTGCAGGTCTGTGTGCGTGCATGGATGTGCTCCCCCTTCCAGGCTTGGCTTGTGCCAGGAGTTAAGCAGCTTTGTAAGAAAACAGGGGTAATAAAATTATTGTAGTGCTCTCAAGCACTTGATCACATAATGATAGAGGAGTTACAGTCTTCCTTTTACTTTCATAAACTAAGAGGGTTTTTTACCCTAAAATAAAAAAGGGAAATGTCAAAACATGCAACTGCACATAGGCTGACAACTTCTAATGTACTTTATTTTTGTTCTTCTCTCTTTTTCTAGATTGAAATGCTACCTGATGGATTATTTCAGTGCAAAAAGCTGCAATTTCTTCTTCTGGGAAATAACAGTCTGATGAATTTGTCCCCCTTTGTGGGTCAGCTACTGAATCTTGTTCATTTAGAGCTCATTGGAAACTACCTTGAATCACTTCCTGCTGAACTGGAAGAATGTCAGCTCTTAAAGCGAAATAATCTAATTGTAGAAGAAAGGTTGTTAAAAACACTTCCACCTCGTGTAAGAGAGCGTTTGCAGGCATGCTCAGATAAGTCCTAAGTTTTAAATTAAACTCTGCATCGTTGCATTCTACAAGTCTTGCTTAATATCTCTCTAAAATCTGTATAGGTAGAGAGGAGTGAAGGAGAGAGAGCAATTTATGAAACAGTCTTAAACTTTAATGCATCGAACTGAGTTGATTGTATTGGAAAAGAAAAAATTATTCACATTCAAACAAAAGATGCAGCTTTTTACAGGTAAACATGTTTGAATGTTGGAACATGAATTGTTGGTTAGGTTCTACTGATTGAAATAATTCAGCTAAATGTTTATGGTAGTATTGAAAAAGAAGACATGATTGCCTGGCTATAGTGAGTGTATATACTTTTTTCCTATGAGAATTTTTTTCTGTTGGTAGTGATGATTTTAAATAGTTTTATCTCCTGTCATATGAGGTCTAAGAACTGACTGGAATTAGTTTCTAAATATGAATTTTCTAACTTAGGATGTATTAAATTAAAAGTTTAAACTATTTGAGCAGTTTAATTGCATGGGGTATACTGAAAGTAATTTGTCAACATAACATAATTTTTAAAAGCTTTTGACAAGTACTAAGCATTAATTCTGTGATTGTGGAAGATGCCATTTGAATCTTGCTATTAAATACCTAGAACTGGTTTCAGCATTTTATCTTAAAAATAGCAAATACAAAATTAATTGTTGCCTAGAAATTGGGAGGAATCAGAAGAATCTGAAGTAACTGTTGTGCGCATGTCCTCGAGAACCAATCTGACATTACTGATCTTCAGAAACAATGATGGCAAACAGAAAACAGTGTAGTTGCAAGGTTGTCTTCTGTATGTTGTGAGCAGCCCAGGTGTTAGTGTAGTGTATGTTGCTGATTAATATTTTTGTAGTTTCTCATTACTGACTGCCTCAGTGCAGCTTCTCCACACCCAATTACTGGGGAGAGGATGAAGGAGGTTTGAAGTTTGTATTAGATAGGGACAGAAAGACAGATAAAACAAGCTAAATACTCACACAACTTTATAAGCTTTTGAGAGGAAAAGACAGGAAGCATTATAAGCTTTGCCTCTTCTAGGGATGTAATAATTCCATAAATCATAGTGGTCGGATAAAATCTTATGCCATCCTTAATACTTGCAAAACTGGATGGAAATAAAATGTTTCCTGACTTCATTCTTCTGCTGTGCGCTGTTTTATTATATTTGAAGTCTTAATTCTCATTATGTTTATCATGTTCACTAAAAACATAAGTTATGACCCTGGGGAAAGAAGAGGTTAGCATGCTTTCCAAAAACACATTTTAAAACTTTAACATAATAGAGCTTTCAAAAATCAATCTCAGTTATGGGTTAAAGAGATGAAATAAAACTGTACCTTTAACAACTCGGTGTTCAAGAAGTGTGCTAACAAACTGCATTCCAGTTTGTAACAACAAATCATCACAGATAAAACTAGTTTTAGTAGTAGACTACTTTTAGTCATCTCTTGCTCCCATTCCACTGCCAGTTTTGTGGAGTGTAAGGTTTATTTTGAATGAAATTGCCCAAACAAGTCTGATCAACATGAAAGTAGATGCCTTTGCAGCAGCAGTACAAGAGGTGCATTTTTATCCACTGTACTGATGGCATTCCAAAGACTTTTGTTGTTGAAGCACTTTTCTTCTCAGGGAACCAAAACGTGGTAAAACTATTGCTTTCTATGTAGTTCTAGAAATGTTTAGTTTAAACTGATTAGTTGTGTTTATGTGCAGACCAGTGCTGCTGGAACAGTGTTTCATAATGCCCATATGTAACTCCTCCAAACTCTGTTAACTAATTTTGAGTTGTATAACAGTCCCATAGAAATTGACATGGTTCATCAACAGAACTAGTTGTGGTACATGTAATTAAACCACAATGCATTGATTTACACCCCTGTGGCAGGACTTGTGTTAATAATTGCCATAGGCCTGTCTGGACTTTATAACTCAACATTCAAGAACACTTTATGCCAGAATTTGCAGTCTAATAATTTACATCAGATTAAATGAGCATTTTCTTTAAAGCTTTTTTCTAAATTAGGAAGCTGTGTTGAAAAGGTTAAATCAGCAACTAATTGACTTGGCCAATAGCTTCAACTTTTTAGGAATGCATCAGTCCTTTTCCATTATCAACCAAACTGATGAAGGTGGAAAATTATCTTAAGTGTGCATTTTACACTAGTTCTGTCAGGAGTGAAGTAACAGAAATAACTTGGAGAAAGGTACTTCATTTATAAAATGGTAGAGGCTTTGAGGAATCGCTCAAATGCATAGTTAATAGTAATATCATTTTATAGGCTAAATGGGTTACATTTTTTGCAGACTTTAATTTGTTCACTCTGCACCCCCTCAGGAGGGTTGGATTCTTTTAGCTGCATGTTTGGTTGTTTAAAAAACACCCAGACAAAAGCCGGAAAGTGTAAAGGCTATGATATCTAGCCTTGTTTTCAAACCACAGTGTGCCTTTACTATCCCTTTTGTACCATGAAACCTAATCCAAGTGCTTAGAATTGAGGATGGAAACAAATGTAACTCTAAATTCCTTGAATTCACTTCAGCCATACCTTAATATTCACTATTTCTTCAAAACAAGGGAATTTTCAGGGAATCAATTTATGAATCCACTGTCAAACTTTGTACAATAATATTGTTGGCATCTAGTCTTTGTATAAATAATCACTTCCAATCAAAAAAGGCTTTTCAACTTGTTTGTGTTGTATTGTGTTTAAGAACTTTGTATTGTGACCTTCCGTATCATGAACATTTTGTTTAAAGATTAAATTTTTGTTTGCATTACAATTCTATGAACTGTTCTTTATTTTTCATAAGAGATGTTGCATTTAATGCAAAGCTCAGAAATTTGCTTCCAGCTGTCCAGCTGTGTGGTAGCAGGTCTGTGTTCTACAGGAAAGTGAAGATAATGGACGGCAGTAGGAAATGAACACTATGGTCCTCATCAAAACAGTTTTCATATTCTGGATTAGGAGAGAAGTTCTTGTGTTGATTTAGAACAGAGCTTCCTTCTTAATTGTTGCTACAGAACCTTTTCCAAGTCTCCCACTTTAATTTTTGTCAGCTGGGTAAGTATCAAATGCAGACTGGAATTGTACTGGGAGAAGCAGGTTGGCAGTGTTTCTCTCCCCAGCTTGGCACGTACAGCTGTTGTGTGGCTAAACTGCCATAAATAATGCTGCTCATGGTAAATCATGAATGTATTTCAAGAATTGCATGTGATGTTAGCTCAAACATCTTGTTTCTCTTGAAATGCAAGATGATACCTGATGGCTTTTTCTGCAGTCCTGGGTTTGACTCCATGTTCTTAAAACAAGGGAAAAAGCTCAGACATGCAAGTAGTGTTACATATTCAAGTGCTAGCTTTTTATTTTTCAAAATAAGAACCTTCCTAGTAACTTCTATGGAAATGTGGCCCTTTCTTCTTGGACATTAAATGAAATAACTAATAAAAATTTATGCAGCTTACCTGTTTTGAGAAGATAGTGTTAGTAAAATAAAGCAAATGATGATTTTTATAGCTTTTTTCATGCTTCTGCAGATTTGTGTATTTTGTTTTCATGGCAACTTATTGTCACTCTAATAGCTTAATTTTTTTAGTCAGTAGATTTTCATCATGGTAACATACTTCCTTGGTTATGTGGCTTTTTCACCTTCAAGACTGTAATCTGAAGTTCATTCTGTAACCATTTCTAATAAGTAACTCTCTCTTCCACCCCAATAAATGCCAGGATTATTGAAAACAATGTGGGAGCAAATATATGGCTGCAAGTTCTGAAAGCAGGAGGCAGTTCACGTCATCCTGTGGATTGTTTCTAGGAAGAATTTTGCAGAACTCTGACTGTTTCTGGAGATTGTGATTTAATCAAGCTCTCACACTTTATTTGGCCTTGTTGGGTGGGCAAGTTGCTGAAATGTGCAAACATAGTAGTGCATTTCCCAGAATGATTGCAGAGACTGCAGTGTATCTCCAGCCTGATAGTGAGTAACGTAGGCTGTGGCAAGGGAGAGGGAATAGTAGTTGATGGGAAGAAATAAGCAGTGATACTGTGGTCCTATATGCTTGCAGGATACAGCAGTGTTTCAGGAATTCCTGTGTCTGGAGAAGTCTCCATCCTGGCATTACACGAAGACTCTCTCAGTGCTCCATTGCTAGGACATGTAGGTGATGCAGGGGGCAGTAGCAACCCACTCTGGGGCTGGACTGGCATCTGAAAGGGTTCAGGCATTATCTCAGTCCAGTGCGTTGATTAAAGAAACTATTACATCTTTGTCTTGTTGCTTCTTTATGTTACTCCATTTATGTGAATATTCACTCACTCTTTGACTTCTAATAACCTATAATCTGTTGTTACTTTGTACAAATGTGCACTCTGCTTTGTAGGAGCCAGCTAAAAGACTTTCTGCTCATAGGGATATGCAAGTCATATGCATTTAACACTTGGAGATGTGGAGAAAAGAGGATGAAAATTAGTCTACCTGCAGAGAGAGGGAAGAGGAATAATTGCTTCAAGTAACAGGAGAGATCTGAGAGATCATTATTACTGCTTAGCCCAGCAAGGCTCTTGGGAAGTGTTTCTTGGGCAGTATAACCTGCCCATTGGCAGGTCTGGTAGCGTGGTGCTTAACACAGGGAGGTATCAGTCTGTAGTGCTCATGGGCCTGCTGTTAAACAGGTACATTTATTACTTGCTATTGCTTTCTTCCTCTTATAAAAATGCTATTTCTATATTTTCTGCTACTGTTTATAAGTGTTACTTATAATACACTGAATAAAAGTTACTTCTTTTCCCCTCCCTCATACTTGCATATATATCTATTGCAGAACCAATAGTCTTGTCAAAAGAAGTTGGAAAGCAAGTATTTGAAAAGTGTGGAGGGATGAATACTGTAACAGGAGGTATGTAGAAAAGTCAGTCAGTGCAATCTCCCTGCCAATGCAGCCTGAAAATCTCTCAAGCCAGGGTTCAGGATTCTATTGTATGGATGGCAAGGGGAAAAAGGAATGTAGCTCATTACTCTTCATTGCAAACATAGCTAGCCTGCAAGTATATGGTGAATTGATTATCATTTGGAATTGGCCTTGCTCAGTAGCAGAAATGCATAAAATTGTGATGAGACAGTTGGGTGAGGTTTTCTAGTGATAGCTAAAGGTAATCATCATCATTGGGGAGGTCCTTCTGACCTCTGTGCTTTCGCCCTCTGGTCTAACCATTGTTTCAGCTTTTGCTGGACCTTATGCTGAGCTGATTCTGTGCAAAAGCCTGGCAAAACATTTTAGTGTACTAGTTTTCTGCTGGTTTAATGAGCAGAATTAGTCTGGTAGAGTCTGGCAAGCACCAAAAGCCAGTAGAACAGGACAAAGATCAGTACCTCCCTTTATGGTAACTGCTTAGGGTGCAACTTTGTATTTGCTTGCAGAGTAATTATCTTTGACTGCCTCTTTGGTTTTTGTTTTTTTAAATTGTAGTACGTTACTACAACCAAATGGGCATGACTTCTTTACATGGATTATAATATATATAACATATATATATAGCTACATATGCTACATATACATTGATATTGAATGCTGATCTGGTATTAAACAGGCTTAGGACACACAAATATACTAAATATGTTTATCTAAAATAAAATATTAAGAAATGGAAAGTATAAGGATAGATTTAAAAACAACTCTTGAAGAGTTTGTAAATAGCATGTCTTGAACTGTTGTTACCAGATAACAGACATGCTTAGTTGCTGTGGCCACAGTGGTTGCTTGAAAATTTCAGGACAGAAGGGGAAATACACATCCATGACGTGTAACCCATGACTACTGGTGAATATGTGGGCTCATTAATCCCCAATACTCTGTTTTCCTTGGGTTGCTTGTGTTTTATCTAGATTAGTGCTCTATTATGGAGCAGTGCCAGCAATTTCTGTGTTCTGTAGAAAGTTTTCTGCTACTTGGGGATGAGTCTGGTTCTCCAGCAACAGTTGCTGAATTGTATTTCAGTGTGCATTAAGGTGACCCAAAGTTGGCATTGCTTTTTATGAGGTGGACAAAGTGGCTGTGTCAAAGCAGCAGAGTGTAGTGTAGTGTAGGTGGAAAACTGAAGAGGGGAGAAAAGCTAGAGCAGGAGCTAGTCCAGCTGTTGTAAAGCAAGTCATTTTCACTGCTGAATCAGTTCCTTAATCTGGCTGATGACAGCTACTGATAGTTTTTCCTTCAAAGCAGTGTGTCCCATTAAAGAAAACTGCTGAAGTAACTTGAGGGCTGTGCAGGGGATTGATTCTGTAAGGTGCTGAGTTTTTGAGTAACTGCCTAGTGAGTGTACTTGACTCCCACCCAAACCCAGTGGAAGTTCAGGGTATTCATACCATTCCAAATAACTCTTTCAAGTTATCCAACTTGTTCTTCAAGATGTCTCGGTAAAAGGATCTTGTAAAATAAAGATTTATTTTCTTTCTGTTCTGTGGTTATAAATTATGACATATGCATGAAAAGAAAACAGGTAAGCTTTCTGGTATAAAAAACAGCTAGAAACAAGCAACAATGTCAAAGGCAAGTACATGTGAATCTTATTTGGTTTAAATCTGGTTTTATGCCAACTGTGTGTGGTTTTGCTGGCTTGAGAAATAAATTCACTAAACAGTCTGAACTGATAATGTATTCTTTCCTGCATTGCTTCAGATAAAACTGATAAACTTTGGAAAAAAAATCTTAAATTTACTGAGTCTTGCTGTCACCTATAGCAAGGCGGATTTAATAATGCTAGCACCTTATAAGGACAGGTTGATTTTCATTGCCATAGATTTACACAGATCCACCAAGATATAAACAGAGCCTCATATTCCATAGCAGAAGAGACTGAAATTCTGCATAATGCTTCAGGTTGCAATAGGCTACAATATATAGCTATTTATTATTTTTAAATAGAAGCTTTTAATAGGTTAAGCTCACAAATAAAGATTAATAGTCGATAGAGTAGTGCTTCTGATACCTTGATGAAAAGTGGTGCATGTTTTACGCTGCCCTGCACTTAGTTCTTAATATATCAAAGATGTTTGTACTGGAAATGCACAACTGTCAGAGGGAAGCTGAAGCAGTGAGCAGATGGGGAAGTGGAATATGCACATGAGCTGAATGTTCTTGAGTCAGCAGTGAAGTAGCAAATAGTGCATGACAACTTGTCTTTTAAGACTTCAGGCCTAATCAGTTCAGATCTCAGTCATTTGCTTCCTTGGAGTATTGCTCCAGGACACTACAAACTCAAAACAGAAGTGGAGCAGAGTACAAGTTGATGTTTGGGAATTTTTTTTCCCTGATAAAAGCTGCTGTTTTGTTCTGTTTTGCGTTGGTTTGGGGTTTTTAACAGAAAATAACAAAGCTGTGCTGCAGAAGTCTGCTATGGTTAATAATGCTTTGAGCTCCATTAAGTTGCAAAATCCCTCTTGTATTTTTCACAACTTTCTGTCTTCAACTGTGTGCCATTTGATTTCAACTGCCTTTTCTCATTAACAGCCCACCCCTAAGTGAGTTTTAATCATAATAATCATTCCATAGGGCAAAGGAGTCCCCTAAAGCTTCTAGATGACAGAGAAAACTATCTCCTGTGTGTCTAGGTAAACATTCCCTTGGCTTCTGTATTGAGGTCGGGGAGATACTAAATCACTGTGGTTGCTGTCTCTCCCTTAGGGTCCACAGCTGATGACAAAATTACAACCTGGTATGTAAGAGAATGCAGGCTTGTGCTGGCATGAGAGAAGGAGCTGGGAAGGGCACAGTAGGGCTGATTATTTCAGTGGCTGTGGCACTTTTGGTCATCTGTAGATAGAAATACACAGTGACCTACATAGTGGCCATATCCAACTACAAAACATGGAATAAGAAACATACAGATTGGGAGGCAAACTCAGTAATTTTAGAGGCTGTGCCTGCTATATGTTGAAAGGATTGAGCTGGCAAAGGGTACTGGAAAAATACTATTTGGGAGGGGAAGCTTTGTTTGTAGGTCCGAGTCTCCTCTTAACAGATTTCTTCTTGCATCCTTAGCAGTTGTTTAGCTAACAGCTGTACTTTTGCCATCTTCATCAAGTTAAGTCAATGGCTTCTTTGGCAATTATTTAAGTCCATAGGTCAGTGGGGAGGGAGTAGCATTTACCTGAACTTTTTCTCAGCCAAAGTAATATGCTAGAAAATCAGAGAGCTTTTTAGTGTAAGCTGAATATACTGATACTGAATCAGATTGCCAGTGAAGCATGGAAAATTCATCCTGTGCAGCTGGGGACCTGACATATTTGTCAAATCACATCTTTGCCTTTCCCTCCCAAAATGATAATGTATCCTGAGAACATCTCCAGTTGAGAGAGAGAATATATGCTGAGGAACGCTAACAAAAGGACTGCAGTCATTTACAGTTACACAAATGGAAAAGGTATGTGTGTATGATAATTAAAGATTCAAAAATTAAGCTACTAGTTAAGTGTTCAGAAATGATCAGGTATTGCCCAGGAAGCTAAAGCGAGCATTTGTAAAGCTGTGCAGTGTTTTGGTTTTGGGGTGTTTTGTTTTGTTTTAATCTCCCATTGAGATGTCCATTTATTTCAGCTTTGAAATGCTCCAGGAACTTGCATAAGGCATTTCTGCTGCATTCTCCTACTTTCCACGGCCTCAGGCAACTGCACCCTGCGTGTCCCCCTGACGGCGCTATTGCCTGGCTGGCAGCCGTGCAGGCTTCAGGTACCGGCAAAGCTTCGCTTGAAAAAAACATGTAAATGAATTAAATACAAATTATAAATTAAGCTCCTTGAGGTTTGACTGCAAACACACCCTTGAATTCCAGTTTCTGCAGTATGGAGCAATACGCTAGAAACCAGGAATGGAAATCTTATGTGGGGGCTGCAATGCCAGTTTGTCCTCACTGTGTGCAGAGCAAATGCACTACCCAAACAGCAAAACACTAGGGAATTCCTTATTTTAATGCATGGATTTGAATTCAGAATGTGCATTTGTGTCTGCCCAGTTTTGATGCTAATCAGTTCAAGCTGAGAAATAAGCTGAGTTACTAAGATTGATGTTGCTATTACTAAAGTTGTATTAAACTGAAAACATCTTGGGAAATGAGAAGTCCTTTTCCATTGAGAAAGAGCTTAATTCTGGAGGGAATATAAATTCTGGTCATCTTCTTCCCACTTCTAATCCATGTCAGATTAGTAACCTGGAAGCAAGCTCTGCTCACCTAATTTCCCTTTTGCTGGGAATCTCTGTCTACATGGGGCACTAAAGTCACTACCTTGCTTAGGCTGTGTCACTAGGTTGAAATGTACTCTTCTTCCTAGTCCTCAAATCATTTTTATTGTTTATCCTTTTCTTGAATATCTTATTTCTTCAGATATCTTGAATGGCTCTGATGGAAAGTGGTTTTTTCTTCATTTCTTTTGAATAAATGGGAAAATACTTGTTATTTTGAGTCTGTAGATAAGTTCTGAGTAACTTTCTAAGGCATCATGTATTGTCTTCTGGTTTTATTTTATGAATGTGCAATATAACATAAGCTACATAATGTTCAAATGTAATGAAGAAATGGTTTAATTCTGTAGAATCCATGAGATTTAAAAATCAAATTTATAGGTTGCTGGTGACAAATTTTTAGGTGTCTAATAATGTTTTTCATTACAATCTGGTGAAATGTTGTGTCTATTGTGCTATGTCAGCAAAAAAATAGACAGTGTTTTTGCTGGGGTGTTCCTCTGCTGTTTTGCTTATTTACAATGATCCCAATTGTCACTTTTTACTTAATTTCTGTGTTTTGAGAAATCTATTTAATATATTGCTGCTAGCTAAGGTGCTTTCCTAACTGACTCCTCACCCTCTGATTTTCTCCTTGATTACATCACGATGTCTATGGACTGAAGAAAGCAATCTTTCACTTTGGGTGCATTTTCTCTTTTGAGTTTGCAGTCACTGTGCAGTTGTCTTCTAGTTAAATCTCTCTGCATGCATATTTAAGGCTATAAGGCAGCCTTTTGTGGGGGTCTTTGTTTAAGCTGGGTGTTTCTATTCCATGGAAGGGATGTGTAACTGCTCACTTCCATGAAGAGGGTGACTGTTCTCATGTTCCAGCTTCAGTGAAATTGTTGGCTAGCTGCTCCCAGAAGCATTTCACTGTGATCATGCCACCAGGTATCCCCAGGCTAGTCACCAGAGGTCAACATCACCTTCTCCAGCTGCAGCACCAACTACCACATCATTATAGGAAGGTTGCTTGCTTGTAGGAGAATATACTCAAAAATGCTTTGAATCTTCAGACATGTTCCTGATCCTGCCACTCTCCAAGTCAGGAGAACAGAAGATGAAGGACAGGAATTAGTCATTTCTCAGTGAGAGCTTCCTAAAGGTACCAGGAGGAAAAAAAAAAAAAAAATCTGAAGGCCTTTGCCTTTCTGCACATGAAGCAGCTTTTGGTGAGTGCTTTGGGGAACAGTGGCAAAGCCAAGATGATAGAACAGTAGAACTTGTCTGGAGCCATAGCTGTGTGTCAGAGTTGTAGGTATTCCAGCTAATGCGTGTAGCCGGGGCTCCTGTCAGTTCAACATGTGCTTCATCAGTGTCAGGACTCTTGGGGATCCCTAGGATTTTCAAGACACATGGGTACTGTCTTTACATTCCTACCTGAAGATGGTTTTTACTGCTTCTAGCTTGGAGATGCATGCAATCATTCTGAAGTCTGACAAACTATTTCATAACTGGATGGAAGTTGAGAAAACTGAAACCCAGGAGGAAAAATCTAATACTGCATCATTTCATAAACAACTTAAGGAATGAAGCCTGGTCTACAGATCAGTGTCCCTGAAGATTTCCTCATACTTGAGTTATTTAAAAGTGACCTCCCTTTTGCAGATTTTTTTGTGTTTTAACTTAATCTTTGAGGCTTTTTCTTGGCTGGAACACTTTGGAAACACTATCTTCCTCCCCTGTGTAGCCAGTTATCTCTCTTCATTCAACTTGAAGGACCTTCTGTATATCTGAGACTTTTCTGGAATATTTGTTTGAAGTCAACCAGCACATTCAGTATTTACTAGAGGAATGACAGATATTGCATCACTAATGTTTATGCTTTACCTAATTACCTCTGGGAATGTGATCTAAATAGTCTTCCTCCTAAGAAATCTGCAGAAACTGTATTTGTTATTACAGATGCAGTAACCTGTGGGTCAATTCATCCATTCCACGTTTAATGAAGTTTGAAAGAGGTGAAGAAAGCAATGCTTTCAGTGAGAGTATGGATCAGAGTTTCAAGTATGCATTTATACATGCATATATATATATAAAATATATATATATGCATATATATATATATATATATATATATAAAAGCTCTTTTCAGCTTTTAACTTTATCAGCAAAGTCTAACATAAACATTGAAGATGGGAGAGAGAAAAGAAAGATGGATCTATTGAAAGGCACAAAACAAGATTGCCTGGGTGATCCTGGGTGTAATTATCAAGGCTTTAACTAATCAAGGTTTTCATTGTTGCTGTTGCTTCTGGTGGAAAGTTGCTCATCATTTCCTGTCTTTCTGTTTTTTCATAATGACTTAATGTTCTTGTCAAATTCAAATAATTTGAGCCAGTAGTGTGGTTTTATTTGTTAGACTGGAAGAAAAAGAAAAAATAATTGACAACTTTTTTTTTTTTTATCCTGTAGGCGTTCTCTCCTCAGTTGTTAAGAAACATGCCGGAAGAGGGAATGCAGACTGCTCTCCATTCTGGATGGGCTTGCCTGTATTGCTGTCTTCCTTTTCAGCTAATGCAGCTTGGCTATTTCTGGGCTGTAAGCAAAAGGCTGTGGGCTGTCCCACGCAGCTCTACCAGCTCCTCAGGACTAGCCCAGTACCTCTGCACAGTGATGCCTTTTGTGGGGGAGTTGTACTGTGATGCATGGACTAAAGGCTACACCACTGACATGCTGTGGAGGTAATGGCAAAATACAGGTGCAGGGCAAAAAAATTCCCTTCCCGTTCTCTGTTCAAAGCTGGTGCATCACTTTTGGTAGGCTGGCACTGCTGCATGTTTTCCCAGTGTAAGCCTGGAGGAGGTCTATCTATCTGGCATACAGTGCTGTTGTCAGGGCTGAGCTGAAATTCCATGAATAGCACGAGCTGGCACAAGCTGATGGTTCTGCTGAGGGAGGTGGCTCTGCTGCCCTCTCCTCCCTCCTTCCCTCCCTGCAGATATTTCTGCAGCTGTGCAGAAATGTCTGCACGTGTAAGCTAAAGCAGCACTGAGCGTGGACCTGGGCAGTCGCACGATCCCCATTCATCCTGCATGGTGTGGTGCATCCATGGCACAGCTCTGGGCTGGTCTGCACCTTCCCTGTCACACTCGGGGTCACAGACACCACTGACTGTGTCCTGCTGGCAGTTTGGGTGAAGCTCTGTTGATGGCAAAAGGGGAGTTTAGCTGTATGGATACAGGCTGTTCTTTGCAATACGTGAATATGAAAAGTAACTCTAGTATCATGTCCTTGTTCTTTAAATTTTGATAAGCTGCCTGTGACTAGCTGCTTATCCTTCAATGCACATAAGTGGGATTTTTTTTTATTCCTGCATCTCTCTATGTGCTGCACCAAAAAGTAAATAAGTAACAGAAATAGAGAGCATTTGAAAACTGGTTTCACAAAGTGCTATACCTTGTTCTTCTGTTCCAGCCAAGCATCTTTGTACAATTACCACTTGAAACAGGAAGAACACAAACACTGAACAGTAACCCCAATGTCCCCTGAATTTGATGCCTGATGTGTAAGTAGAAGCTGCGGAATTCACTCACTTATAACTAGTGTCAGGACCTGAGATCTGCTTGAAAAAGCTGAGAAGCAAACACTTCCAGGGTTGAAACCATACCAGATTTTGTACTTGTAAGAGTCCACTTATCTTTAAATAAGACTTCCTTCAGAATGCTGGAGCAGAGTCTCTTTGAAGGAAAAGAGAAAGAAGCTCTCCTAGAAGGATTGCTTTTGTTATATACAGAGGCCAAATTTTTGCACATGCTATGTGATACTTTCTTCTGAAAGTTCTCTGCATAACTTCTGCTTCAGAGTAGGTCCTAGTCAGCAGAACCGATTTCTTAATGAAAATGAATGGTCAGATTTCCTGTTGCTTGTGTTCCCCAAATACACTGTTCTCCTTTCTCCTCAGAGCTGCAGACTACCTTTTTCTATATAATTATTGCCTTTTACCTAGTCATTCTTTTATTACTGCAGGATGGAAGCAGGGACATAGAGCTCTTAACTTTTCCATTAGGAATCCATTCAAGCTAAAAGTGGATCTGGTTTTGTAAGATAAAATCATGGAAAAGTTATATTTTATGCTGAGATAATTTTGAACTGCTTTGTTTCAGAGTCTGCTCTTGACATCTAGGCTTCCTGTTAGCCTAGCAAAGGTCTTACAGCTTGTCTATTTTCTTCATTCTTTTTTTCACAAACTAAAATAGCCTAGCAGTGTAGACATTGTCAGCATTACCTTTGTTCCTTCTTTGTACTTGTATTTTACACAATAATCTCCAGGAAATAATCCTATTCCTGGAAATTCATCACATTCCATGCAGTTGTGTGGCCTCTCTGATGGTGTTTTTCAGCTGCTTTAAGTGATTCAGTGGAACTTCAATTAGTGTTTGAGATTCCTGGAAGGTTTGTCATATACAGTGCTCTAAAACCACAATACAGCAGATGAAGGCAGGCAAAGAAAAATGCACAGTTATGTCTCTTAAATTATTATTAACCAGTCTATAGGGGAAGTTCTTTGAAGCATTGAGTCTTAAACCTCTCAAGTGTAGGTATATGATCAGCCTCTTGCTGAACAGATTCAGTATACCACGTCCATTTCAACCAATGGCTAGACCAAAACAGCTTTCATGGATGTTTCATCCCCTTAAATTTGTGCTATAGTAAACAACCCTATCTCTTATCTCAGCTGCATGAGGGCTTGTTTTATGTATGTATATGGAAATACATGCAGCCTTTATTCTGAATAGTGTGGTAGTTGTTCATATTGATAGAAAGTTTTGGCAATGCAGCCTGGACTGCTTGGACAAGTCCTCAAATCACATCCGCCACAAACACCTCCAGCTGTGAGAAGGGAAGACTGGAGCCCTCAGACTATCATATTTTACCTGTGTGAGTGGCTCACAGCCAGAACATGGAGGATACAAAAGCACTTCTAGAAATAATGATAGAGACTTTTAAATGTGAAGTCACTGAGTTGGCTGAATTTGGTGTAGTCCCAGAGGAGACCAAACCACTGACAACCGAGGAAAGGTGAGAGTGAAAATGGAAATATCAGGTGCATGCTAAGGCCTGAATAGGCATGACATTGGACTGACAAATAGTGCAGGCCACAGATTGCTATTATTTATGTCCCCTCATCACAAACGCTTATTCCAAACAGTCTTCCCAAACACTGCAATGAAATACATGGTCTTTTTGGCCATTCCTCCACTGAAGTAGAGGGAAGTAGCCAGAGCTGAATTGTAAAGATCCTAAAGATGTTTTTGGTGAGATGTTTTTCCAATAGTTCGATTCAAATGATTCCAGTGAACCGCAAGGAGCAAATAAAAACTGGAAAACAACAGTGGCAAAACCCCCTTTTACCTGAAATGGAGGCAAGTCTGAACATAGCAGACATAATTGCAGTGGGGTCAGATGCATTCCACGTTAAGTGGCTGACGAATACGCAGGAAGCACAGCGCACGATCCACGCCGACTTCCGCTGGCAGAAGTGAGTTGGCCTGGATCTGTGTCATGGATAAGCAGCAGAACACGTCCCCATTCATCCTCTGTGTGGGCCTTGTCTCGTGACGCAGAAAATGCTGGGAGCTGTCTGCTGCCATTGATTGCCCTCCTGACTGAAAGAACAACAGCAGTCTAAAACGAGACTGATGTGCCGTGCATTCCAGAGCAGCAGCATGGCCCATGGACTGCGCTTTCACACCCAGCAGGAACACTTACACCAGGACATGCTTTCACTGCTGACTGGCTCAGTGATGATTGGCACTGTAAATCAAAAAATAATATTAGTTTGATCTAACCAGCCTCTACTGTCTTAGGAATCTCCCAACTCTTAAAGCTACAGAGTTTATACAGAAGTCACCAACACATTTTGCTCCTTATCAGCTATGTCTGTATCAGTTAACCCTCTGTACAGGTAAGTTATGGACTAGCTCATCCCCAATCCTGAGATTTCCTCTCCTGCTACTCAAGAGGAATTTCAGGGAATCATTTAGATGTGTAGTATTTTTTTCAGTGTTATTCTGTTCCAGCAATTAACACAAAACATTGTTTTAAGTTTCAGCAGCCAAGACTGCTGCTGTAATTTAGTGCTTTCTAATTTTGAGGATCTATTCTAATCCTGCCCCTTTCCCAGCTAAGAAGCATACCATATGTCTGATTACTCAGGTTCCCATGCAAAATAGGAAATTAAAAATTCCAGATGATTAACAAACATTTCTTCTTGTTTATTTTGAGATGACTGTTTTAAAATACCATGAAAAAAATTTAGAGACTTCTTTTTCAAATGTTTACTTTATCGTTTAGATGTGTAAAAGATATTTTCATTAAGAATGTGCTGTTTGTGCTTTTTAGAATATGATTTATTGATACAGCTTTGCTACCAGTAAAAGATGTGCAATTAACTGTTTAAAGACAGTGGACAAAAGGGTGGGTAATTCCATGGTGACATTTCAGAGGCAAGGAACATAGACATAGACAATCTAAGCCTGTTTAATGACAGTGAAAGACTTGAATCCTCTCAAAACATCCAAGCCCAAAGCATGATGCAAGTTGGCCCACCACTGACAGCCTGTTATGTCTTTGCAGGACGTCAGCCAGGGGAGCAGGTCATGTAACCAGTGCCTCTGTCCAGTACAGCATGGAGCCAGGATACTGGTCAGGAGAGCTCACTGCTCTGGCAAGTAGACTCCCCTAAAAGTAGAGCTTCTTTGTACTAATATAGAGATTCTGTGCATGAGTTTGTTTATGAGCAGACTAATTTGGTGAGAGGCAGAAAGCTGTTGAGAAAACCAAACACTTGAACTAAGCCATCTCTCTGTGAATGCTTGAACAAGAGGAAGAGATTGTTCCCATGCAGAAGAAAGCCTGTATGTATGTCTCATCCAGCTACAGCATTTCAGTGGAGAACATCAGAGGGGGAAGGCTGGGAGGCAGCACTGGGGCAGCCTCAGCTGCCACCTGAGGACAGCAAGCTGCTTGATTCTTGTCCTAATATTCTCCACCAGAAGCGTTTGTCCTTGTTAGAGCTTGTTTATTCAATCACGCCCATAAATGTGCATTGGTAGTAATAAACACCTCTGTTATTTTGAAAGTAGCAGTTAGTAATTATAAAGTGCTTGCTCTGAGCTCGAGCTGCTGGGCTTCATCCCTCCTGCCTCATGTGAGCTACCCCCACTCGTTGCATCATATCTAAAATTAGATAAGATGCTGTATCCCATGAAGTGCATGGCTCAGTAGCTCAGAGCTGCAAGAGCCAGATCGGGTGCAGCTGTGTAGCTCCTCAGTCAGGAAGATGTTTTCAGACAGATCACTGAAGAAAATTTAATGATGATCAGAAGTGTTATAGAGGTAAAGCAGCCTTCACATCCAGGAGCTCCAGTTCAGCCAAAGGTCAGAAAAATGGGAGCCAGTTCTATTTCTTTTGGGATGTCTTTAGCTCTGTATATTCTCAACAATATGTGGGGACAGCTGTCAATAGCTCCTCTAGAGATATCTACTTGGGCCAAATTCTTGGTATCCCTGAGGTAGTTGCACTGCTTTCATTGTAATCATACCAGTGATGAATGTGGCTCTTCTTCACTTAGGAACAACAAAAAAACTCATGAGATTAAACATCCTTTCATTTTCCTTCTGATTAAAGTAAGTTTTAGTACTTGGAAAATGCTGTGGGCTTAAGAAATGGTTGTATTCTTCATCCTGCTCTGAAGCTTTGCTTCAACTTCCCAGACTCATGCAATTAATTTTAGAAGTCTGTATTCCCAGTGCACTGCTATTATTTAAACATCTGGTGCACTTAAAAATCATATTTCTAAAACAAGAATCTGGAGGGAGAAGGGTTAAAATATGAAACTAGAGAAAAACAAACTAGGGAAATGATAAATTCTGTCAGAAACTTCAAGCAGCTAAGTACTAGAGCTGTCAATTCATGCATTTTGCATTTGAGTTAAATCACAGAAGTGCTTTTTCAGTGCTTCGTCTGCAAGCAATTTAGGTTTTCTATGTTAGCAGATTATACTGTTTTCAACAGTTGTTGGAGAGATGACTGATGAAAAGCATTTTCATTGTGGGTGTGCTTCCAAGTACAGACAGAGCTGTGGCACTCAAACCCCGATTTCTTACCCTGATCTCTCCTGAAGCTGAGGGTAAATGCTCTGTCAAAGGTCTGTGCAGCACTCAGACCCAGCTGCAGGGTGGCTCTTGGGACCCCAGACTTCAGTGTACGGGATGGCTTTGTGGTTTTTTAGGGTGCATCCTCAAATCATGAAGGGATTGGAGAGGGAAAAAAAAAACCAAACCAACAGAACTCTGAGCAGGAATCAGTAGAAGATGGGGGCTGTATCCTGGCAGTTGGTGCTGAGAAAGGGCTTTGGGATTAGGCATCCTGAACCTGGATCCCACATGAGAATCAGCCCATGGCTCCATGAAGAGAGGATAACTGCAATGTAAGCACTGGCAGTGCAATCTGTCCTCAAGTTCAACTGAGTTTGAAGGCTGGTCTGTTATAGTTTTAACTCGGGTGCAAATCAAACCCTGCCCCTGGTTCTGTCACAGTGGAAGTACTGCAAGGTAGCACTCAGTAGCAGCAATAACACTTGGAGAATCGGTAAGTTATGAATGACAGAATAAGCCAATTGACAGTAAAAGGCAAATGTACTAAATTTGGAGTAATGACTTTTCTTATGTGATCTGCCCCACATTCCTCTGGAGTCAATAAAACAGTGAAATCAAAGCATGTCAAAAACTTGCAGTCATACAGGTAGTCAAATCCAGTTACTGTTGTCTGCCATTTTAGTAAAAGGAGTACTCCAAAGTTACTTCAGATTTCACTGGCCTAGATAGCCTTAAAATAATGCAGGAATTCACAAATAAATTACCCTTTTCTGCAGGCAGCAGAATTTTTACACTAGAGCAAAGGTATTTGGAGCCCCAGTTGTGGGTTTACTATCAGATGTGTATTTTTGGGCCTTCTTCCACCAGAACTGCACTAAGCCTCCATCCCCAAACTCAGCTGCTCTCTTTATCCATGGACCATGTTTCCTACTGCAGTATCAGTGACCTTGCCTGTAATTATTCTTCACAGGGGAAGCTTAGCTCAGTCCTCCAAGTACTGCAGTAACTCTGAACAAAAATAACCCAAAAGTCCACAACAGGAAACATTAACAATGGCAGGATTACTGGCCACCATGTCACCGTAAAATAAACGAGCAACTGAGAGGGACTTCAGGGAAAAGCAGCACCACAATTAAGTAATGGGAGGGACTGACTTATGAGGAAAGATTAAATGAGCTAAGCAATGATGAAAGGGTGAATGGAACAACTGCCTCCAAATGTTTGAAAGAAGAAAC
The DNA here is from genome assembly GCF_049639895.1 of Pseudopodoces humilis. Lineage (NCBI taxonomy): Eukaryota > Metazoa > Chordata > Aves > Passeriformes > Paridae > Pseudopodoces > Pseudopodoces humilis. Next base: position 16,300,392 of record NC_142209.1, on the reverse strand, counting down.
CATCCAGGACAGGGAGGGATTCTCTAAGCTGCTGCCAGGAGTTAAGAGTAATGGAAAGAAACCAATCAAATGAACACAGCAGTCACTGTAACTATTTCTTCAACTCAGAAAAAGAAACCCAGTGCTTTTGTCCATGTGGAAACGTTGTTCATTTGTCCCGTTTTATTTTTTAGCCATATCCCACAAAGCATGGGGGGAACACTAATTATGTAATGGTGCAATATTGCTGAAATATTTCAGGCTGGCAGTTCTGAGGGACTGTGAGGGAGCTGTGCTGGCATCTTCTTCCAGCTCCTGTCAGACTAAGACACTCATTTCTTGAGGTGCCTCAGAAAGCCTTGAGGTTTCAGCTGAGAAAAGCATCTCTGCACAACAAAACACTTAAGCAAACACTTCAGGCAAATGATGAACTGAACTCCCACAGCTATAAATCACATCCATTATTCCCAAATGAAGAACCTGAGTCTGCCCTCAGCAGTCCCTGAAGCAGATGGTCACAAAGTACACAAAGTCAGAATTCCCCACGCTATCCCTGGCAGACCTTTGGTTCACATCCCAGTGTAGTTAATATTTTTGCAGCAAAACAGCTGTGAGGCATCATGTTGTGTTTGTTTTCATTAACTCCTCCCCAGTGGGCTTATATATTTGTATTTCCTTGTTTACATACTTGCAGTGTCCCTAGGGGGGTACACACACTGCCCCTAAGGTTAGGGGCAAGTTATTGGAGGGCAAGTACCTCCCTCTGATGCAGAATTTGTCCCGTCTCTTCGTTCTGCCAGAGATGTAAATCTTTCTGGAACTGTTAGACAAAAGTCTCTTTAAACATGTGGTTTCTTTCAGCAGCAGTTTTCAGACTGCGCTTTTTGAATTGCTGGGCCAGAAGTTTGTGTTTCCAATTGTCACTCTCTGAGACACTTTTCCATTGTTAATATGGTCCCAGGCGCTTTACAGCCTGCTCTCTTTATAGTCGTTCCACGGCCCTGCGTGTTGAGGTCCAGATCTTTCCATCATAATTTGTGCTGTCATTCTCCCGACGCGGCGCGAAGCCGCCCGCCCGTGAGGGGACGGCGACTCGCGGCTCCCCGCGCCCGCCGCTGCTTCCCACGGCACCGACCGCGCTCCGTGCGGGCCGTGGAGCAGCCCCGGCCCGGCCCGGCCCGGCCCGTCCGTGCCGCGGCTGCTCAGCCAGGCCCCGCCTCGCCGCTGCTCGGGCCGGGGATGCCGCGGGCGCGCCCGGAGCTCGCCGCTGCCGGGCACCGTTACCGGCGGCGCCGGGGCACGGGCGGAGCGCGGCCGTCCCGCCCTCCGCCGCCGCCGGGCCCGCGGGGGCTGCCGGGCACGGCCCAACCGGCGCCCCCCGGCACCGGCCGCGTGCGTCAGACCGGAGACGTGGCCCCGCGGCGGCGGGGGGGGGGCGGCGGCGGGCGGAGCGCGGCTGCGGGCGGCCTCCCGGCCCGGCCCTGCCCGCCGCGCTGAGCCCCGCACCGCGCCGCGGGATGTTCGCGCTGCCGCCCGCCCGCCGCCGCCCGTGACCCCGAGCCGCACGCCCGGCCGCGCACCAGGTAAGCGCCGCCGCGCCCGGCTGCCTCTCCCGGGGCGCTCCGCTGCCCACGCGGGACGGGGCATCCCCACGGGGAGGGGGCCCCGGGGGACCGCGGGGGGGCGGAGCCGCCCCGCAGGGCCCGGCGCCGCGCCCCCGCGGGGAGAAGAGCCGGGGCCCGGCCCGGCCCGGCCCGCGGCTGTGGCCCGCCGGCGGCACCGGCGGTGCCGCCTCCGACCCTGGGCAGTGCCGGAGGAGCTAAACTTTATGTGGGATCGCCGCCGGCTCCTCTCCCGCGGAGGGGCGCCGGGAAGCGGCCTCGGCAGCCCCCCACGCCCCATCCATCCCACCGCATCCCCTGCCGGGCGGGGCAGCCCGGGGGTGCCCGGCACGGCGGTGGCCCGGAGCCAGGCGGGGCTCCCCGGGAGCGGGGCCCCGAGGGGGCACTGGTGGGAAACAGTCGCCGCGGAGACGGGCGGCTTGGGAAGAGCCTTTGGGGAAAAGGCTTGGGGAAAAAGCCTGGGGGAAACCCGTGGCCTTTTTTTCCCCGAAAACAAGCCCCAGAGCAGCCTGCATTACGGGGAGGATGCGAGTAGGACTGGGAGGCGGCGGTCCAGCCTAGCTGCCGCCGCATCCGCCGGTCCCTCCGCTGGCCTTCCCCGGGGGCTGCGCAGCCTCTCCGAGCCTCGGACGGTCCTGGCGGGAGGGGAGCGCAGCCTCGGCGGCACTGGGAGGCTCCGGCGTCCGTAGATCGGTTTTTGAAGAGATAAAAGATAAAAATAAATAAATAAAAAATATCAATCCCGCTTTTAAATCGGTTTAAAATCAGCTCTGCCTTTATCGCAGTGATGGGCAGTTCTGCCCATTATTCACCAAGTGCAGTTTGTCCAGTTCATTAGAAAGAGTTGACCAAGCAAAATGAGACGCTTATGAAAGACCACTGAATGTATCCTACCAGAATTTCACGAGGGTTAAGGTGCTTAAAAGTAAGGAATTTTATTGCTTTGATAAATATGTTATGGTTTGGCTTTTTAATTATTTCCTTTTTTTTTTACTTTTGGAGTTAGCACTTCCTGTGACGAGAGACTTGGTATTATTAGCACCAGTTTGAAGACAACCCTGTAATGTTTGCTCCCACAAAACACTCACAGTAGGTTTGAATGATGCTGTAAAAGATTGTACAGGCAGAAAAGTACTTTGCAAGATAGAGAAATTTTAAAATCTCTCTTCCCAATTCAACCAATTATGCATCTCGCCTTCTCCCCACCCCTCACCCCCGCTCCTGCCCCCGGGTGTATTAGAACTGCTTTTACTTTTCTTTTTGGTATGATGAAAGCAGTCAAGAGGGTAGCACTCCCCTGGGCTCGCTCTTCTCCTGGAAAAACCTGTTTGCTCCTGTGGTGCAGATCGGCGTGGAGAGCTGGGCTGAGCACAGTTCTGAGATGATCCCTAATTTTAACCTGGCCTTGTATTCCTGCTGTCTCACAAGTGCCCGTGTCCCAGGACTGCCAGCAAGGCACAGCAGCCTGGTGCTGAGCACCCGTGGTTTCTGAATCATTTCCTTTTCCAGTTACTTTCTGAGTTTGCTGAATTTGTGGCAGCCGTGCTGCTGTTTTCTTCCAGTCTGAATACTGACAGGCCCTGCTAGAGGTTTTGCTGTAGTATAACGTTCTGTGTGTTTTATTTGTTATTATTTACTCTTGTAAGCAGTTTTAGAAATAAGCTTTCTGATGGAAAGGCTGAAAATCTATTTGCTTTGTATGCCCAGTATTGGAAATCGCTAGTGCTGGATTTCAGTGAAAAATATAATCAGAGACTGCTAAATTCTCCTTACGAGTGCTCACTCAGTGCTTTGTGCTATCTTGCAATCAGTTCCTGTACCAGTTCAAGTTGATTTCCTGAGGCAGCTTCATCCCACCTCGGATCTGGCTTTTGAGGCCCACAACAAGGAGCTGTGACCAGGAGGGGGGCAGCATCCGGGCTGGGCAGGCTGGAGCTTTAAACAATACTCAGGTGGCCAGAGGGACAACACAGTGAGACCCAAAATAATGAACTGGGTCAGAGTGCTGGGAGGAGCAGTTCCCCTGATTGTCCATTGACCTCAGTTGCAACTGGTTGAAGTGAGCCACATTCACTGCCAGAAAGGCACTTCCCAACCCAAGGCTTTTTTGAGAGCTGTGGGAAGTAAAAAAAAAAATTCTATTACCATCCAAACAATTCACAATAACAGGAGCTAGAGCTTAATTTTATAGTTTTTGCCTATAAGATGCTGTCCTCATTGTCAGAGTTGTGAAGGGCAGGGGAGGGCTGGCCATATACTGAAAATTAAACAATTGGCTGCTGGAAGAAGAAACCTTCTAAATACTTTAAAACCTTACTTAATAAAGCAAAGAAGCCATTCTCCTTCCAAAATTATTTGTGAAAAGAATGTTAATAAGTGTTGGATTTCACATGTTCGACATAACAGAAACTTTACTTTCTTCTTCATCCTTGTGCTGTTTACCCAGGGATTTTGTGCAACAAAACTCTATTGCAAATTCAAGCTATAGTGCAATGCCTTTTGTTGGGTTTGTGTTTCTAGGACCTCTTTCTGGCTAGGAAGATAGTAGGTTTGAGTCAGCCTCTTGGCCAGGTGTGAGTATGTCATTTGTTCCATTGCTTTCATTCATAACATAGGGCAGGCCCTTCTGTCTTCCCATCCCCAGGCAGGCAAAGTGTGTTAGAGCTGTCTTTTGGCCTGTCAGATCCTAGATGAGCTTTCTGTCACTGTATTAATTTTACATTTTAGTGCCTGGGACATGCAGCTAATCAAACACAGCAGAAACTTTACAACTGTATCAGAGTCATAAGTTTGGACCAGGATGAGGGTTTATTAGGAATTTTTCCAGTACAGAGTTTCTGTACAGTCTCTTTCTCCCTTAAAGGACTGATTTACAATCTGGTATTTGATCTGGTCAGATTTTTAAAAGGTAGGATAATGCCATGCATGTGCTTTGCACATTTCCCACTTGTTTGGAAGAATCCTTAAGATACAGGGCATGTTTTTTCTTGGTTTTGAAGTAAAACAAAGACCTCCCCTGAAGCACAGGATGGCACCGTTCTCCAGGGCAGGTTACTGATACCACTGTTATGACGTGTGTAAAGTTCCACTGAATTTGAACCAGAACATGTGAAAACATTTGGTTCTGTACCATAGTATTAAAAATCCATTTCTCTCTGTCAAAGTAAACTTCTAACTTTTTCTTTGACTTCCAGATGAGCAGAATACAGCCTTTTATACCAACTTCTAATCCTGGGCTAACCTACGATCTGTTGAAAATGGAGATGCTAGCTCACATCTCCCTTTGGTAGCAGCAGTAGTACATAGTGACTTTTTATTGATGGGAATCCTAAATTCAACAGCCCAGCAATAAGACTGCCAACATGCTGAGAACATCTCTAATTTTATTTACTTATCACTGGAAAGAATGTGGGAGTTTGGACTAATTGCTTGCTCTGGAGCATATGGTGAAGCAGAGCACAGGTCGAGCCCTTCCCTGAGTGTGCAGCAGTGTAAGATCCTGACACACGTGCCATTTACAGCTGAATGCAACAGCTCAGAAGTGCAGGTTGCTGTCAGGGGGTTTGGTGCTCTGCACAAGGACCATTATAGATCACATTTTCCAGCTGATGTGAATGTTTGATGAGCTGTCTCAGGGGTAGGTAGTTTTCACCAGTGTTCACAGACAGTATTCTCAGAAACCCCCTTTTTAAGTGTTATGTGACTAAAAAGAGTATTTGCTCTTTGCAGTCATTTAGCCATGATGACATAATTTCAAAGACTTGCACACTTGCTATAGTGTTGTCAGAACCCCTCCCCCAGCAACTGCTTTTATCGCACAGTTTAGGCTTGATGGAAACAGCTTTTTTTTTTTTCCTGTTGTCAACAGACTTTGTGGTGGAATGAGGTTAGAGTTAATCCCTCTTTGGTGGTCTATGGATGAACACTATCCTGAAAAGGTCCAGTAGAGAAGGTAGTCCTGGTTTTCCACTTCATGAGCTTTAAAAGTCATCCTACATGAATACCAATTCTGATTCTGTAGTTACTGGTGTATCTCTTTGAGTGTGTGTAGATCACATGCAATTTACCTGCTTGAATTTATCTATTTTAGTCTTCCTTATTCTTTCAGGAGTATGGATGAGACAGTGAGTTTATTTTTATTATCAGGGATTTTTGTAACAAAGGATGGTTTGGAGGAAGAAAATCCACCACCGGCTTCACACTGAGAATACCTGTATGTTTATCAAGATGTTTTGGGATCCTTGTTTTATGAGACTGTCATGAAGTTTTAGAAAGCTCATTTGTGCTTTGCATGCAAGTGGGAGCAAAAAAGATTCTTTATATGAAAATTCTCCCAAATCATGAAAACAGGAATTCTTTAATGTTTTTGGCTTAGTCACTGCATAAAATGTTTTTAACTAATTTGTCAGCTGGTTGAGCTGCTTAAGACTCAGAATGGACCTTTTGTGCTTCCTGTCCCAATTAGGAATTAATTTTTAATTATATCAGCTGAACATTTTTAAGTATGAGCACTTGTATTAGCCTCAGGTGCCTGTTTCTTTGATGATGAATGGCACTGATTTGTGTGATATTGTCTGTTCTGAGACATTTTAACAGCATTGTTTCTGTCTTCATTATCTCAGTATGCTAAATAGTGTTTGTGGAAAACCTGGTATAACTTTGATTAAAACTTGATGTGATTTTATTTTCTCAATTGTTTAGATTTATTTCAGGAATGCTAAAATATCACCTACTGGATAGTTACTTGCTTGGTGCTTTGGTTTGCTGTTAGTCTTTCACTCACATTAAAACCATTTTGCAGCTCTGGAAAAAGGGCAGGCATCTTGAGTGATAGCCCTGATAAACAAAGAATGTTACTCCCAGAGCAGAAAAATGGTAAGTATTGCCTTTGAAGTAGTCTTTGACATGGTAATGCATGGAGTGTACTTTCCTTTAGATTTGGAGAAATAGCTCAGCAAAGCCAAGTCTCCACACAGGCCCATGTGCTTGGTACAGAAAGAACTCCTATTGATTTCACTGAGACTGTATCTGGCAGTATCTTGCACTGAACATTTTTTTGTTTTTAGTCCAACCAAGTTGAAGTCAAAGAGCTGCTGACAATAGGAAGTCTTTTTGGTGTGTAATACATGAAAAAGTGCTATGACTCAGTTGGAACTAACAACAAGGTTATTGTCTGGGATTCACTGCCAAAGCAGCACTTACTGTATATGTAGGTGGAAATTGCAACATATATTTTGAAATGCTGTTTATTAAAGTTCCTTCCCTCTTCATGTCCTTTATGTCTCCTCTTTATGACCCTTATGTCTCCTCTGAGTTCTGGGTTCAGGTCTTTGAGTTTCCAGTGCCAGAGCAGATTGTACCAAGAGCAGAGCAGGGGGATTCACTGCCACCTCGGAATGCACCACGCTCCCTCCTGGCTGTTAGGCAGATGGGCACCTGAAACCTAATGTACACTGCCTGCTTGCAGTGTGGGCCTCAGGAGCTTGAAGGGAAAAGAGTGGACTAGGTATTCAGCATGTTTCTGGAAGTTACACCCCTTCCAGTTCCCTCCAGCACTAAATCCCTCATTGGCATCTTTCCTGTGGTTGTGGTCCTGTGGAGCTGCGGCTCTGGGGAAGCTTGGTTCTGGCTGTTGACATAATGGAGCACAGCTTTCCAGTTGTTGGTTGGGACCTTTCTGGAGCTCAGGTGGCACAGCCTAGTTGTCCCCAGTCAGTGCATCTGGAAATTAAACCCCTTCCCTACTCTGAACAGCTGTCACACAGGGAACGCACATTTTGTAGAATCACCAAACTGTGGGCACTGGAATAATGTCTTTTGTGAACTAATTGTATTTTGTCTGTTCCCCAGATTGGTAAACTAATATCAACTGTGACGTTTAATTTTGGTGATGTGTAGTATGAAATCAAATTCACTTCAGTGGCTTTTCAGGGGAGTTTTGACATGCTGTCAGTTTGGATTTCCAGAAAACTGGAAAAAAGCAATGTCATGGTTTTGTAGTACTCTTCATTCATATTTCCCAGCAAAGGTACTAAAGAATGTAGATGCCTTTCTGTTTTGCAGCTAGAGAAGTGGTGGCATGGCGGGTTGATGTGGTGTGCACAGGCTGTCCATGTCTGTGTCCCAGCGGGGACTCCTGACTCATCCTCTGTTGTTCCTCCAGGTCACATTTCCTCACCAGCTTCAGCCACAAGGACTTGAATTTGTTTGGAAATACAGTAAACTCATGGACTGTTAAAAATAACTGTTTGGATGCAAATGGTTTGTTTTTAATGTCTTTCCAGTTCCTTTACATGGGATTGATCTTTAAGAAATAGCATCATATGTTTGTACTTCTTACTTCAGAGTGATGGTATTTCTTCCTATGAAAATCTCTGTAGCAGTCAGTGGAACAGAAAGGGAGCCATCCTGTTTCAAACACTGGCAACATAAGCCAGCGTTTAAAGTAGTTTTTCCAGCCAAAAAATGTATTTTTTTTAATTGAATTTTATATTACAGGAAACACCAATGGCAATAAAACTTAGCAGGGAAACTGGTCTCCTGAAATGCTGCAAATACAAGTCAGTAGCAGAGGATTTATCATATGTTACATGGGAACAGACCAAGCACCTACACTAAGCAAAATGCTGGATATTTTGGTCAGTGCAAACATGTAGCAAAATAATTACCAAAACTGAATGTCAGGGTAGTTCAGGCATTATTTCACTGTGTGTACAATGTGTGTGAGAATACACAGATAAGAATGGAACATAAACCCCTTGGGAATTAGGAGTTACTAATTCCAGCCCTTATCATCATATTTTCCCCTTAGTCTAATCTCAGTTTCCCAGGCTTGGTGTCTTGTCCCTGCATCTACTTTTAGTCCTCCCTTGGTTAGGTGATGACATTAAGCAGGTCCATTATCTGTCGTCTGTGGTGCCAGCACAGGCAGTGCCAGGAGCTGTGAGGGGTTTCTGGGCACATGCTGAAAATGAAATGTTCATCTACCAAGATCAAAGGAAACAAACCCACAGTTTCCAAATGTTTATAAATTAGCCAGCAGTAGGCAGCTGTTCACACTTCAGTAAAAACTCTGCTCCCAATTGACAGATCAAATTTTGGGGCATGGGTGATCTGAAAAGTTTTAAATAAAAAGACCACAATTTCTGTAGGGTTCACATCAAATTTGTTTTCCTAAGCTTGTTTCTAGAATGGTTTGAACAATTGTTGGCTAGATCTTAGTTCAGATTTTGTTTTAAATTACGCAGGTTTTCCCTTATGGTTGTTTTGGGGACCTGATCCCACCTAAAAATACAAATTTAGCAAAGTTATAATTGACAGAATATATGACTGATGGATAGCACCAGGCCATTTTCATGCCAGGCTGTGTCTATCAGCTGTCTAGAGGAGACTGTTGCCCTAACCCCTGGGGCTCTGCACAGAACAGTGATTTTGTTTAAATATCCTTTTTGAGAATACATCACCATCAACCTGGCTGCAAAACTCCCTTACTTGTGCTTATTTAACTGTCTCAGTGTGCAGTTCCAAAGCAGGTAAAACACAAATGCAAAATTCTGCTTTCCAGTGCAGCCTCAGGCCTTTAACTTCACCTCCTGGCCCATGGCATCTGAGGCCAAACAGCACAAAACACTTGAAAAGTGACTGTGGTATTTGGGCAGAGTAACAAATGTTTACAATGAAGGATGGTGGGGTTTGGGGTGTGCAATGCCTTGTCCTGTGTAAAAACCCACTGGCATGCAGCCCCTGCACACATGGCCCACAGTCCTTGGGCTCTGCTGAGTCCCTGCTGCCAGGTCACAAGTTTGTTTTGTGTTAAATATGAGCTGTGCTCTGTTCCTTAATGAAGATGAATATGTAATAAATTATGTATGGGAACCAACACAGAGACCTTCTTGCAGTGCTATTCCCAAAAGGCATTTCATCATTTATCCTAACGTGCAGTATGTTTAAAACAGGCAGGAGAGCAGGATTTGCATAGCATTTTCTCTGTTCAGTAGATCTCTGATGTGAAAGACCAAGCAGTGCCAGTCTGAATTGGATCTAGAGGACATCTGAGCTTTGACCCTTTTGTTATACTCAGCTGGGCTGCAGTTGTGGTCCTGCAGCCTCTAGCCCAAGGCTTCTCATGCCAAGAAGAAAGCTCCTTCCCTAGCAGGGATCAGGGCTATTCCCCTTCCACCTGGGGCTTGGTTGAACTCTGCCACTCTTGGGAGGTGGTGATGCTGACCCTACATCTGAAGAGGATTGATGGGATGTCAGGGAAATGAGGTTAAATGACAGCTGGGTAATCATTTAAACATCTTTTCTAGTCAGCTTAAGAAATCCCACCAAATTTTTGTGCTTCCCAGCTGTCAATATCACTATTTCTTTCTCGTCCAGCTATGTTCCTTCGCCTTTTTCCCTCTGCTGTATAATTCATGCCCTGCCTTTGCCAAACCAGCACTTTCTGGATGATAGTTGCCTCTCTGACATCCAGCGGCCCCGATTCTGGTGCACAGCTTTGGTTGTTCCCCCAAAACAGGCAGTGGATGACACTGATGTGATGTGATTAAGCACAAGTCCAAGCACAAAATAACAAAGGGCTTGACTTCTGGTGAGTAACACCTGTAGCACGGCAAACGCAGCTGTGGCAGGTCTCCTGGCTGAGCACATGAAGTGGCACTAGTCCCCTTCTCTGTCACACGAGGGTCAGCAAGGCACGGACACAGGCTGCTGGGCTGGGCAGGGAGGCCACAGCCAGGGCACAGGGTGCTGCTGTGTGTGGTGGCACCGAGCGGGGCCCGGGGAAGGGTGGGGAGCAGCTGGCAGCTCTCCTGACAGCACGGCACAGCGGCCCGGGGCCAGCTCGTCCTGGTGGGAGCTGCTGGGGCTGTGCCTCAGCCAGGAACACGCTGTCAGACCCGCCCGGGGGGGATAAAGGCAGAGCCTCCCAGTTACTCCCTTTGTTTTGCTCACTGTGCAGCTTTTAATGGCCGTGTCTCTACAGGCTGCGCCCGGGGAGCTGAGGTGGGGCAGTGGGAGCGGCAGGTGCTGTTCACTGGTGGCCGAGCCCTCCCCAGCACCGTGGAGTTCTCCTGAGGGCTGCTGCCCGTCCGCGCGGTTACGCTCCATGGAATGAATGAAGCGACTCTGTGAATCCGCTTAAAAATAGCAGCCGGCACCTAGCAAGAGCCTGGGGCCTGGAAGGTGCTGCAAGCCAAAAGCAGCTTTGTTTAGGGTTCTACCAAAGGGGCAGTTTTCTGAGCATTAATGGTTTTGCTTTGTGAAGAGTCTCTCAAGACACAAGATGAATGCAGCTCACTGAGGGCGTGTGTCAATTTCCATGTGCCCCGTGTTTGCCCGTCCGTGTCCCGGCTCTGACTGCTGCCGTGTGTGCTGCTGCAGGCCGGGCCCAGCCGCTCGGAGCACACGAAGCCGTGCGGAGCTGCTCCCGGTGCCGAGCTGTGCAGCACAAAGCCGAGCCAGGGCCCGTCCGCAGCGCTCTGTGCTGTGCTGTGCCAGCGAGCTGGTCCCTTGTGCTGCTGTGGCTGCTGGCACACGGGCCCGCAAGCCCCGGGCTGTCAGCCCCGAGGGCAGGCACTTCGGGGATCCATCTCCTTCCTCTGTGCCCTGCAGCGCCCACTGCCCGCTGCCTCGCTTTTCTCTTCAGCCGCACTGGCAAGAGCCATCGTTACTCCAGACTGTCCTCCCTGCTTCCCTTTATTCCCTCTGATATAAACCAACTGCTGAGAGGCTGGCTTGCTCCACGGTGCGGCGTTCCGCAATCAGCCTTTGATTCAATCTGTTGATTTATTAAGTCTAATTCGGTTCCAATACTTTTGTCTTGGATCTATTTATTCTCCTTAGCTCTTTTAGGTCAATTAATTTGCTGTGTCTCACCCCTAAGCTCCTATGCATTAGCTGATTACTATAGTTTGGTTTTCTGATGGAGTAGGTATCACACTTGTACCTGGATTCAAGTATTTAATCTTATTACAACATTCATTTTCACTCACTAAGTTTTCTACCTTTCTTAGACTTTTTTGAAATAAGAATCACTACTGATTTCTCTCCCAGTGTTTTTGGGTTGTTTTTTGGTTTTTTTTCTTCTGTTTGTTTTTGTAACTGTTTTTGTTTCCTGTTTAGTTTTTTTATTTTTATTTTTTTAATTTAATCTGGAAAACCCACATCTCTGTTCTACAACACTACTTAACAGCCAGTACAACTGGTTTTTAATCCAAGTTACCTTTTTATTTCCTTCTGGTAGCTGAATATCAGATGATTTATCTCATGTACCATTTTATTTTCTCTAGGGTCTGTGGATTATTAAAAATGCAAGAGGAAAATCCCAGACAAGTTCTGGTTTTAACTGAAAAGATTATCCAATATTTAGAACTCTAGAATTTACTAAAGTAGGTTAGAATAATATTTTACAATAAGTCAGATGCCACATTTCTGCTAGAATGTACTGTGCAATTAAATAACATTTTGAATGCAGGTGAACACAAATTAGTAATGCAGCTGAAATATTGAACTCCTTGTCTTTTATCTCCTTGTTACAAGGAGAGATAATAAACTACAGTATATGGTGTGCTGTGACTTGGACTGCAGTGTGACTTTTTAGCATCCCTTGATTTGTTCAAATTGATGATTGATTGAATAGTTTTATTTTGTGCAGACACCTGTTTTGTGTGTGATTATAAATGAGTCTGGCAGTGATTTTGCCAGGAGTGCTACACCTTTGGGTGTAGCAGTGGGGAAGAGCTGGGCTTTGGACATGGCCAGGAGGGATTTTTCAGGTTTGCTCTGAGCCAGGTGGACCTGCTGTGCCTTTTCTGAGGTCTCAGGTGCTGCTGATAGATGTCCTTACCATCCCTGGGGAAGCCAGAATGGAAGAAAAGCTGGAGGGAAGTGGGAGACGAATGAAAACTGACTTGGTGTCATTTTGTTCTGTGTGCAGATGTCAGCAGTGCTGGTTAGCCAAGGCTGCTCTACAGTTCTTTCCAGCATTTTCCTTGATTTTTAATACAGCAAGGGGAGAGGCATTAGGGTTCCTCCAGTGAGTGTTGGAAAATGGTTTTCCTACTTCATCAGATTCAATTGCCATTTAAAGTTTCTTGTGAATGTCTTTTTTCCTCAAAGCTAAAAAATATCATCTGTCAGTAGACATTGTTGGGTTTTTTACTGTTATTTTCATGTGGTACTATTGTCATCATTCAGCAGTGTTTCAGGTTTTGATGTCTGGTGTTGGACTGCAAACCTTCCACCCCCAGAGCTGGGTTTTCTAGGATGGCTCAGAGGGGCTTTCTGTGTGCAGCTCTCCCTCTGCTTGGCCCATTAACCGGGATAACAGTATGTGCACTCCGCTAATGAGGAGTCACGCTATGCAAACAACAGCCTCTGAAGGGAACAAGGGATCGGGGCAGCATGTGTTTGTGGTATCAGAACCTAGCTGCCTTCATCTAAATTCCCCACACGTCACTTAGGAGAAATGAAGCAAATATATGATACAACAAAGACCCCTAAAAATACATAGTGAAACCTATAAAAAACAACAGCCAAAGGATTTTTTGGTCTGAAAGCTGTCCCCTCACAGTAATTTGCAAGATAGTTTCCAGTCCCATCTGCTGTCAGGCACTGCCCCTGATTCAGTGCTGCTGCCTTTCATAACGCTGTGGCTCCGATCCACAGTTGCTTGGGTGTCTAACCAGCGACTCCTCGGTCTCCACACGTTTCCGTGCATGTGAGCACTTGCGTTTTGTCAAGAATGTCCACTGCAGGAAACATGTCTTTACCTGACACTCAAATTGTTTATCCTTTTGAAAAAAAAACCCCTTACAAATAGTATTTCTAGAGGCTGTGCCATCAGAATATGAAAAAGCACTCCTAAGCCATTATTGCAGGGGTGGGAAGAAAATGTCGTGATTTTAAAGCAAGCTGTTGATAGGTATTCTTGGGTGTACTGATGGCATTCCAGTCAGCCAGCTGGCCTCAAAACCTGATCCAACAGTAGTATATGTGTTACAAAACTTTGAGCAGGACTGTTGCATGGCAACTGCTTAGCTAACATTTGTATTAGTGGATTCCTTTGAGAATTTTCTAAGTTTTTCAATGCTTGATTGAAAAAAAAAGAAAGCTTACCAGCAGCTACTCAGTCACCACCTGCATTTTATGTGGAAATGAAAAAGAGAAGGGTAATTCTTTATCCATGGCAGTGAAATGCATAGGGGAATAGAAGAGAGATTGTGTAGGATGTTCTTCAGCTCAGGTGCCACTGGGAGCTGCCAGCAGAGGTTTAGCTGAAGGAGTGCTGGGCATGTACTTAAAGCTACTTGGGGCACTTCCAGTTGATGAGATCCACATTTTCCACCTGTATTTATAAAAGAAGAGCGAAAGGCAACAAAGGTTTGTCCCAGCAGCCCCCCAGCTTTTCTCTGCTGTCGAGGTATGTCTTCCCTGATATGTCTGCTCACATGTGCAAGACAAGCACACAAAAAGCAGAATTGTGTTTCCTGGCTGCCTGCCATTTGATAACAAATTCTGCATTCCTTGCCAGCACTGCAGCCATCCAGGCCTAGTGGCAAAGATGCTGCCAAGCCTCTGACCTGGCTGTGTGAAGTCAGGCTTGCATTGCCATCATTTTCACTGATGGTCTATTAATTTGAAAGTGCTATGGAGGACAGTCTGCCTTCATCTTGGGGATTGCCAGTTGTGCAAGAGGCATGTGTGGTTTCATCTGGCATTGTAGCCTGTGTCCTGGGGACAGATTTTGGAAGACAAGAAGCTGAGAGAGTGATTCTCCTGTCTGGCCAAGTAGTGCTTAAAGAAACATGGAAGGATTGCAAGAGGAGAGGGGGGCAAGGAACAAAAGTTTTTATGCTACTCAGCTGCAAAGCCCCAGCCTAGCTACTAGCACAAGTTCATTTACAGACTTCTGGGGACTTTGGGGACTACAGTACCTCCTGAGGATCAGATGGGCAGTCAGAGACAGAGCAGTCCCTGGGAAGGTGCCAAAGTGAGCATCCTTCCACACATGTATGGTCAGCTAGTGGGAGTCAGTTCTTAATCCTTAGGATGGTTGTACACTTGCAATGAATTGCAGCCATTAGGGCTTGAATAATTCCCTTCCTGTTCCCTGGCTCTGAATGAACTGAATCCCCTAAGTTCTTGGGCAGCTTCTCAGCAAGTGTGTGCTTATCACTCAGCCTGCACAGACATGGATGTCACCAAACCCACATTAATGGGTCCCAGTGTGCAGCTGAATCAGGATTATAGACTTGCAGTATTACTGTGATATGAACTGATTGTGCCGAGCATTTATGATGTTAGTTAATGGACAAATTTTTGTTAATTGCCCTTGGGAGTATTTTTGTTACATTCCCATCTGAATTTATCTTTCTGCTGTAACTTACTAAGGACTTTCAGTACTGGTTTGATCTCAGGGATTCAGTTACACAGGATGCTGTAGGCTTTGATATCAGCTGCTTTGCCTGTACATGCTCATGTGCTAGCTGATTTTTCAGAGGACATGGTGATGTAAGCCTGTGCATCAGAGGTGAAGATAAAGCCCTTGATCTGGCTATAGTTTTGGTTACCTAAAGCACTTTAGGAACTTGCATTCAAAATGCAGTAGATTTTAAAATTGCAGTGAGTATGCACAAAAATATTCCAAAGCATTCCTGAAACCGCTATGAATAAAAATGAAATGAATGAAACATGGTATTTAAAAAAGTGTGTGAAGTTTGAATGCAGGACAAGCATTTCAGCCAGATCTTTGAGATCAAGGCTAATGTGTATGACGCTGAACATCTCTATCTACAGAATGGGCTGGTTTTCAAGGATGCAGAAGGCCTCACTGGCCCATCAGAGATGTCTGGAGTCAGCAGAGAGAGGGATTTGCCTGCCTGCATGGATGGGATTGCAGGCTCTCCCTTCCTCCCTGTATAGTGACAGCATGAGCATCCCTCTTCTGAGGTGGGGTGTCAGTAGCTGGGAACTTCTATGCCACATCCTGTGAGTTCCAGTTACAGAGGGGTTTTTTTCACTTGCTGGCACAGTGTGAGGGGTCGGAGCTGCAGGAGACTGAGCTGGCCTTGCTCTTTTGCAGGACGATGATTCCTGTGACCGAGTTCCGGCAGTTCTCGGAGCAGCAGCCGGCGTTCCGGGTGCTGAAGCCCTGGTGGGATGTGTTCACCGACTATCTCTCGGTGGCCATGCTGATGATCGGAGTGTTCGGGTGCACCTTACAGGTAAATCAAAGGGCGCAGAGGAGTGGCTGCTGAAAGAACACCACAAATGAGGAAGGGCCTTGGGAGGATGGTGTCCCATCTTGTTTTATCTCTTGGGCTCACCATGAACAAAGCAAAAATGTGCTGGTCTGAGGATTAAAGCTGTTTAAGTAGCAACATCAAATAACACAGACCAGATTTTTAGCAGCTGTGAATCAGCAGACTTGCAGAGTCAATGGAACTGTGCCAACTAAGATAAGAGCTGTTGGTTTGGCTGGTGTCTGGATCACTGTTTTCACCTCAGTTTAGCATAAAAAACCAGATTATCAACTCCAGTTCTTATTTGTCACCATTTTACTGTTTGAATGTTTAAAAAATGGAATTTTGTAATTCCTGTTTTTCTTTATTTGGCAGATGGTAGTATTATTTCTGTCATTATGCTTTTAAAGAGATTCGAAATTAATTTGCTGATTTTATTAACAACACCCACAACTAATATTATGTCTCTTCCATTCCAAAATGTCTCTGAGGATGCTTACACATAAACAATTGACATTACTGTCAGTCACTGTTAGTTACATTCTGCTGAAGAGCCAAAAGCAGAAAAGAATTGAAAAATACTGTTTGGGATGGCTCCACAAAAATATAAAGTTACAGTATGGGTTCAAACATGGATCTCAGGTTTCTTGGCATGACTTTGAAGTGGAGCTAAAGGGACACACAGAGCTCTTATTTCAGAGGAATTTGCTCACTTACATGGCCGAGGATTTAGATATACTGTGTCTCAAATTTCACATTAAATCAACTGTAGTTTTGCCTGTATTCTCCATTCTAAGTATTTTCAGTTGATACAACATTCATGTTTAAAAATCTCTTTATATAGACCTGAATTTTGAATTAGTAGATGTTTGCTTAACCACAGAAAGTAAATCATCTGTTATATCTGTTATCTGTTTTAAGTTTACCTGCTTGATTGGAGGAAGCACACTGGAAAATAATGTGTGGAAAGACTGAAATAATGGACAAATTGTTTTAATTCCAACTTATCGTGAGATACATAAATCCAGGACGTAGTTAAGGGTGTATATCACAGTAGCAGACACTTTGCAGACATAGATTAACTACAGAAGTTTTTGATGTGTCAACAGTTATGGCACTGATACTGTCCAATACACATGTGGTCTTATCTCAGCATCTCCGTACACCAGGGTGGGTCATCAAGGATCATCTGATTTTGGTAGCTCTTGTTGCATACCTTATATTTAGTGCTTTCAACAACTGTGATGTCAAAGAGTACATTTACACTACACACACACACACACACACACACACACACACACACACACACACACATGTTCTTAGTTTGGGCTAATCCCAGTTAGTCTTTCAGGACAAGTAAGAGAGCTCCTTGGTTTATCACATTTTAAATTCAGGCCTGTAGGGAGCCTTTCATTGAACCCAGAACTTTTATCCCAAATTAAACCAAAGGTAATTGGTCCCTAAAGGCACTCTGACCTCAGTTTGTCAACATGGATGACCATCCTTGATTAAGAAAACTTCTTGTTTGGTTTTTTTTTATAGATAGACTCAAGAACAGAGCTAGATTTTTTCCCCCTGCTGTGTAATCCCTCCTACGGAAGCCCCCATAGAGAGGGACTCTGGACAAGGGCATGTAGTGATAGGACAAGGAGTAAAGGCTTTTAGCTGAAAGAGGGTAGGTTTAGATTAGATGTTATGAAGAAATTCTTCACTGTGAAAATGCTGAGGCAGTGAAACAGGTTGACGTTCCCAGGGAAATTGTGGATGCCCCATCCCTGAAAGTGTCTGAGGCCAGGTTGGATGGGGCTCTGAACAACCTTCTCTAGTGGAAGGTGTCCCTGCCCATGGCAGGGTGTTGAAAGTAGATGATTAAGGTCCCTTCCAACCCAGATCATTCCATGAGAACTCTATATATTATAAGAAGCTAAATAAAATTTGTATCCATGCACACACAAATGTCATCAAAGAACTGTCCTTATTTGTCTTTATTAAGACTGAAGATTAATAATGTCCCAGCACAGATATGCTCACATTAGCCCTTTGTCAGCCATTTTTGGTGTGATAAGACATCACAGTGTGAGAGTACAGCCACGTGAATGCAGTTGTGCTGCTGTCAAGCCTAAGCTATCTCTGAACATCTGTAGCCACGGTGAATACACCTGGCAGTAACAGTCTGTCTCTCAGGAGAGCAGAGCAGGAGATCCCTGGTCTTTTCTGGAAGCATTCCCCACATTTCTCCTTTTTCTGGTCTGTCTCAATGACCTCTTATTCAAATTAAGGAAAGCTAACCATGGATAGAAAGGAGTGGCCTAGTTCTTGGCATATAGAACAAGTGAGCTGTTGAGAATAATAATAGCACAGCCTGTGGGGCCAAGTAGCAGGCTGTGCAGAGGAATGCCTGGCAGCTGGAGATACTCCAAGGACAGCTACCCATTGGTGCTGCCACCACTGTTTGTATATCAGTTCAAAAGATATCTTCTTGTGTGTTCCAGGTCATGCAAGACAAGATAATATGCCTTCCAAAGCGCGTCCAGCCTTGCCAGAACCAATCCAATAGCTCAAACGTGTTTAACACAATACCAGATACCACCACCCCCCTGCCACCACCGAAGCCATCCACCCCTCCAGCTACAGTTGAAATGAAAGGACTCAAGACTGATTTGGACCTTCAGCAATACAGCTTTATAAATCAGGTGTGCTATGAGCGGGCTCTGCACTGGTATGCCAAGTACTTCCCTTACCTTGTCCTTATACACACACTGGTCTTCATGCTGTGTAGTAACTTCTGGTTCAAATTCCCTGGATCAAGCTCCAAAATTGAACACTTCATTTCAATACTTGGGAAATGTTTTGATTCTCCCTGGACAACAAGAGCTTTATCCGAAGTGTCAGGGGAAGACTCTGAAGAGAAGGATAACAGGAAGAACAACATTAACAAGTCTAATACTACTCAGCCAAGCACTGAAGGCACTTTGGTCAAGACACAGTCTTTAAAATCAATCCCTGAGAAGTTAGTTGTGGATAAGGGAACACCTGGGGCATTAGATAAAAAAGAAGGTGAACAGGCCAAAGCACTGTTTGAAAAGGTGAAGAAATTCAGACTGCACGTTGAGGAGGGTGATATACTCTATGTCATGTACGTTCGCCAGACTGTACTTAAGGTAATTAAATTTCTTATTATTATTGCTTACAACACAGCACTTGTCTCAGAAGTTAATTTTACAGTAGTCTGTAACGTTGATATTGAAGACATGACGGGATACAAGAATTTTTGCTGTAATCACACGATGGCGCATCTGTTCTCTAAACTTTCTTACTGCTACCTGTGCTTTGTAAGCATCTATGGCCTGACATGCCTTTATACACTCTACTGGTTGTTCTACCGCTCACTGAAAGAATATTCTTTTGAGTATGTTCGGCAAGAGACGGGAATCGATGATATCCCAGATGTCAAGAATGACTTTGCTTTTATGCTTCACATGATCGATCAGTATGATCCTCTTTACTCCAAGCGCTTTGCTGTCTTCCTGTCTGAAGTCAGTGAAAATAAGCTGAAACAGCTGAACCTAAACAACGAGTGGACTGCAGATAAACTGCGACAGAGGCTACAGACAAACTCCCACAGCCATCTGGAGCTACAGCTTTTCATGCTTTCCGGACTACCAGACACAGTGTTTGAAATTACTGAGCTGCAGTCTTTAAAACTTGAAATAATTAATAACGTAATGATACCAGCAACCATTGCACAGTTGGACAATCTCCAGGAGCTCTCATTGCATCAGTGCTCTGTGAAGATCCACAGTGCCGCCTTGGCTTTTCTGAAGGAGAATCTCAAGATCTTGAGTGTCAAGTTTGATGACATCAGAGAACTTCCACATTGGATGTATGGCCTTAGAAATTTGGAAGAGCTCTATTTAATTGGCTCCCTAAGTCACGATATTTCTAAAAACATTACACTGGAGTCTTTTCGGGAGCTTAAAAGCCTAAAAGTTCTTCACATAAAAAGTAATTTGTCCAAAATCCCACAATCTGCAGTTGATGTTTCAAGTCACCTGCAAAAATTGTGTATCCATAATGATGGCACTAAGTTAGTGATGCTCAACAACCTGAAGAAGATGGTCAACCTGACACAGCTAGAATTGGTTCATTGTGATTTAGAGCGCATACCTCATGCAGTCTTCAGCCTTCTCAGTCTTCAAGAATTGGATCTAAAGGAAAACAACCTCAAATCCATTGAAGAAATCGTAAGTTTTCAACATCTGCGGAAACTGACAATTCTAAAGCTGTGGTACAACAGTATAACCTACATCCCAGAACATATAAAGAAACTCACTAGTCTAGAGCGGCTTTCCTTCAGCCATAACAAAATAGAGGTTCTTCCGTCCCACCTATTCCTATGCAACAAAATCAGATACTTGGATTTGTCTTACAATGACATTCGCTTTATCCCACCTGAAATAGGAGTTCTGCAGAGTTTACAGTACTTTTCCATTACCTGCAACAAAGTGGAGAGTGTGCCAGATGAACTATACTTTTGCAAAAAACTTAAGACGCTGAAAATTGGGAAAAATAACTTGTCAATCCTTTCACCTAAAATTGGTAATTTGACATTGCTCTCCTACTTGGATATTAAAGGCAATCACTTTGAAATCCTCCCACCTGAGCTCGGTGAGTGTAGAGCTCTGAAGAGGACTGGTTTCACTGTAGAGGACAACTTGTTTGAAACTTTGCCTTCTGATGTCAGGGAGCAAATGAAAGCTGAATAAATTCTTCTTGCTCAGTTTTACAGAAATAACATTTCTACCAAAAACGCTCTAGAGAATGCTCCAAATATGCATTTAATTTGTAGTTACATTTTTCTTTTTCAAATCTTTTCTGTACAAATTTGAGTAAGGAGTACATATATTTTTAAAATAAAATTTTCTCATATTTTTTCACTGTTTTAAGATATTTTTAAGTTTGTTTTGCCCTGAGAACAAGGGCATCTGTAACTTAATTTTTACTGGTAAAAGTAAATGATTTTGTTTGCTGGTTTTTCTTGCCATTTCCTAATCCTATTAGGGAAACTGTGTTTAAGATGTATGCTTTGGGTTGCATATTTTGCAATAGATGATTATATTGTCTTCCTAGTTATTGTTAATCCCCTAGGACATGGTCTTCAACAGGTGGTGCTGCAGGTGTTGAATGCCTTTGTTTACTCTTTTCTTCAGTGGCAGTAGAAGGTGTTCAACATCTAACAAGATCAAATCTAAGCGACAATCCCTTTCTACTTACAACAGTGTTTTCTCAGATGGTCAAAGCAAATAGAAAAGGTTCTTTGTGTATTTTAGCAGGTGGGAGGGAGCATGCAGAACTCCTTCAGGGTCTATTGGCAATTCAGCCTGGCTGCCCATTCACAGACTGCACTGAGCAGGAGGCCCTCACTGCTATTTCCTCTCTGGTGCAGGAGGAGTAAGGTCACAGTTCACAGTGGAGTTGGGACCAAAGTGACTCATGTTGAAGGTTTTCCTGACTGTGCAAAGGGATATGGCTGCTCATTTCCTACTAACTTGAGTGGAAGGGGTGCAATGAACTCACCGTATTTGAAATGCCAGCTCAGCAAGATGAAGTGCTGTCTTGAAAACTCCATCTTCCCTTAAACACCAGTGCTGCAAGAGAGAAAGTGCCCTCTGCCTCCTCAGCCCACTTCCCCACCAAATTGCTTGGCACCTTCTAGGAACGGGATCCAGAAAAACCCTTGGTTTGTAAAGCTCCTGACTAGGAAATCGCCTCTGGAATCAATAATATGCTCCTTGATGTAGCTTGGGTAGCATAAAACTAAGCTCAGCACAGGAACATTTGCAGATTTGCAAAAATTGAGATTAAATGAATACATTAGTTTCTCACAAGTCTCATCCTACCCATCATACCCAAGGACAGTGATGAAGGCTCTGTTTTCATCTCCCAGAGAGGAATTAAATTGGAAATCCTGCAGTTGGAAGTTTGCTTTTTAAAACAATGTAATCTCTGATGATTATACATCAGGTTGGGAACTTTATCCTCTGAAGCCATGGTCAGCTGTTTACTTAATCCAGCCATTTGATTTCTTCTAGTCAGGTTTTAAAGGGATGTGCTGCTCTCAAGCTAATTTAAGTTTATCAAAAGTTGTAAAATATTTTGCTGGGAGGAAATCTCTTCATCGTATCCAACAACACATATTTGAGTCAGATGCAGGCACAAAATAAATGTTTCACAAGAATATCTAGGAATAAGTCCTTATTTCTCTAGGAGGCAATGCTGTTCATAAATTGCAGACGTCGAATTGCTGATTGTTTAAATTTATGTAAAATATTTGACAGTTGTCAGATTGGTTGCTCTTAAATGTTTTCTAATTGCTATTGTGAGTCTTGAGCTACAGTTAATCTGAGTTCTTGAGCTTGGTACAAAAGCATACAGTTGGTTTAAGAGTATGACTTATAAAGGTGGGGAGACAAACTACAATGGGAACTTCCTCATTAATCCAGGGTGTGCTATGCAACTTGGTGTGTGAGCTTGCCACAGTACCAGGTCAGACTTACTTCTTGCGCTTGGCTATGTTCTGGAGAAGATCCATGTGACTAATCAAAAATGGGTCAGGCATGAAGCAATCAAATCAAACTTTTTTAAAGGGGTTTGATTTAGTTCTATTAAAGACCTGTAACTGAGGTAGCTATTGCAAGAGCTACCCTTACTAGTGTGTGGAATGAACGTACTGGAACAGCTTGGCAGTATATATATTCTAAATGTATTTCACTTCGATGTTATGTGAGGAAGAGAAACATTTCATTGCTCATATTAACCTAATTATGTAAACCAAAGTGCTTTTGTCCCTGATGAATGTAAACTGTTTGAAATGTCCAGGTAATTGGTGGAGCTGTATAGTTCTCTTACTTATATTTTAAATATGGGATTACATTTAAAGTTTTTTAAAAAGTCTTTATATTCCTAGATGTAGCATTTTAAATCCCTAATTTATTTTGTGTCTAATGTTGTTTCGTGTGTAGTTTGTGGTCTGGTTTCTGGGTGGAACTTATGCACACCTCGTAACTGAAGGTTGGAGACATGTTCTATGCCATTTTTGTAAATACATCACTTAGGGGATGTGGGGTTCTGTTTGTTACTGATTATATTTATACAGTGCAACCCCTCACGTGGACACAGTTACATGAGTATAAAGTGCCTTGTGCTGGCATATCTTTATTCACTTTGCTAGGAATAAACTATACCGGTCTAAGCACTTTAATGCTAATAACTGTATCTTCTCCAAGGGTGTGGTGAGCTGAGACAGCTTAGTCAGTCTGACACCTCACTGTCAGCAAAAAGGGGCAGCTCCCTCCTCCTCCCATGCTCCCTATTCCTGCCAACATGTTCCAGCTGCTTCTCATGTACATTTACAGGTCTGGTGCTGGTCTTATCCCTCCACAGGACAAATCAACTTTTTAAGCCAGCAGAAAATGGTGCCAGTCTGAAAAAGGGACTAATTTTCTGCTGGATCAGCTCTCTAAAGGATTGGATGGACACTAGGACGGGAGTAACAAGGGGACAGGACTCTGTAGCTGGGGTCTGTACAAGGAGAAGGTGGGGCAAGTCCCTTTAGAGATGCTAGGCCAGTTCATCATCTTGCCAAGCCATATGCTTGGAGAACTGTGCTGTTTTATGTATAGCAGGGTTAGGCAGCTTGGCTTTTGTGAGTAGACAGCCCTCAGGCTCACAGTGGATGATAAAATATCACATTACTGTTAATTTCTTAATGAAACAAACTCAGGTAGCTGCAGTGTTGACTTTTCTAAACTTCTTATTGTCTATTCTGGGGTGTATTTTCCAAACCCATATTACAGTAACTTAGATATGAGTCAGCTGAGGGAAGATGGTTTCCTAATTCTCTATAACATCCAGGAAAATATGTAAAAGTGCCATATTTACTCAGTGAATCATGTACTGCTCATATATATATTCACATGCAATTCATACTAGACTTTCCTGTGACCAATAGTATTTGACTTAGAGTGGATGGACATTTTGTGGACAATACTTTAGCATGGTTTGTATATATACAAAGAGTTTCTATAACTACTTATATTAATCAGGTGCCTAACAAGTATGACAGTTCCAGAATTCAAGCACGGCATTTTTTCATTACTGCTTAAAAATAATAAAAATCCTCCTTTGTAACAGAATTCGAGATGACAAAGATTGCATCAAAAGTAAGAAGACAACCTTCATAGTGCATTGAGCCTGACAAGCAAATCTACTTTGTGATCAAAATCTGGAGATGTGCATCTCCCCCTCTGTCAAAATTAGAATGGATATTTGTGCTGACCTCGTGCATCCAGCCAGCCCAACAACTTTTGCAAATTCTGATTGGAAAGCGCCTGCTCCAAGTCTTGTATCACTTTTCTGGCACGTCAGTAATTCATGTACTTAAGTGGTGACGAGTTCTGTAGGAATGCCAAGAAAAAACTTTGAAATTTGACCAAATGAACAAACTTAATTCTGTAGCAAGAATCTTAATATGATAATAGACCTGCATAGTGTTACATTGCAATATAGTCCACCCAGAAGAAAACAGAAATAAAATGCTCTTTTGTAATAATGACCATTGTCAGACTGCAATGTGATTATTTGTTTGGGAAACACTTTGTTTCTGGGTTGCCTAAAGATCAAACATAACCATCTTTTGGGTTTGGTCCCTTGGGAGGAAAATCAAGAAAATATGCTTAAAAAACCATTGTTAAACTTGACAGGATTTACAGCTGCATGGTCTTGCTTCATGTGCACCTCCTTCCACTGCCTTACTCCAATGGCCAGCAAAATGGCCAGGAAAAAAGTCATTCCCACTGGAGCAGCTCCCCTACTCTGGTTTCTTTGTTCTACCAGGGCTTGGGGGGTATTCTGGGAACCCTGCCAGCCTGCAGCCAGGGATGTGAGGGCTCCTTCCTCCCCCATCATGTGCCTGCGCTGCCAGGGAAATGGTGCTGTTAGTCCTTGCGTCTGACACACTCTCCTATAAATCTGAGGAGATTTGGAGATTGCTCCAAAGGCAGTTGGGCTGCCTGCATTTGGTATGGTATGTTTTCCTCGTTTCTGTTTCTTTAAGTTGTAAGGAATACTGTGTTTCAGTTTTGGTGTTTCATACCAAGATAGTGCCTGGTTGATGTCTTGGCTTCCTGCCAAGATGGAGCAGGAATTCGTTCTCTCTGGTGCTCATGGTCCCAGTGGAGGGAGGAGAGTGGTAAACACAGCAGCCTGAGTCAGCTTTGCCTTTGGGTAAGGCCTGGCAAGGGAGCTGGCATGGGGACATGCTGCCCCTTGAGCATGGTGGGGCTCACAGAAGAGATGTAGGGGAGTTCCACAGTGCCTGCTTTTACCTCCATGCAGTTCCTTTTGAAAATGTGGAGGGCTGGGAAAGCGGCCCACTCCTCACAGCGCTGCTCCTTCCCACCAGCCCACCAGAGATACCATGTCACGGCCACATCCAGAGGGTTGGGAGCCATGGCACAGGTGTAACTTGGCTGCCAAGGGGATCCCTGTGGCAATGTCAGCTGCTGGTGAAGATGTCACCCTGTTTATGAGTGTGCTGGTAGTAGGAGATGTTCATGGCCTGAGGTAGCTGAGACCTGAAAACCTCTTGCACTTTCCTGAATAAGTGTGTTTGGGAGTGGGATTTAACTGGAGCAGGTCCTGTGCCCAGGGGTCTTCCAGGGCACAACCCCACCAGCAGCTATGTCCTCTCTGCCAGCAAGAGCAGTGTGTCCTTCACTTCATGCCAAATAGCTACTGGAAATTCCCTGTAACCATGACAGTTTGTACATCTTCATATATTACATTTGATAAATGCACTATATGCTTTGGTAAAAAAATTGCATGTCTGTCCTTGTTTCCTCCATTGGGTTGTACATGAAGCCCTGAAGATTCAGATGAAAAACAGTTGCTGTTTTTCTTATTTTTCCTCTGTGATTGCCTCAGAAATACCCCTCCTACCAAGGGTGCAGGTCTCCCCCCGCCTTCTCCAGCCCCACGAGGAGCAGGTGCCTGGGAGCAATGGCGCACAGGCAAAGGCTGGGAATGCTGCAGGAGTATGGATACAGGAGGGGATCTGACAAGAGGGTGAGGATGACCCCTCAGCATCCTCCCTGCTGGGGCAGTGGCAGTGCAGGGCAGGCAGGCAGTGTCCCACTGACAGGGCAGCTTGGCACAGCACCTCTGTGCAGGTCCACCTCTACCCATGGATGCCTGGCCCACCAGGCTCAGCTCCTGATTTCCCATCACAGGGGCTGCCCACCGTCATGCCCTTGTCTGTAACACGGGGTGCAGAGGACCTGAGGGACAAATCTGGGCTGGACCTGCCCTGTTCCCACTGGGATTGAGAACTCTGGTGTGTCATAGGGGAACATGAGGTTGGCAGACATGCAGTGGATGGCAATGGCCCCAGAGCTTCCACATAAGGAAACCCAGACCAGCATGAGGACCTCACTCCGGTCCTCTGGCTCCAGGCACATATTTGAAGGGGCTTGTGCTGGCAGGGAAGTTATTTCAAAAATACAATACTGTCAAGGAGTGAATTAATCATGGGCTTTGGGGTTTGGTGGCTTTTGGTGAGGCCCAGATTCCCAGGTACCACCATGGGCAGCACTGGCAAGGTGTGTGATCCCAGGGGTGTGGAGTAAAACACCTGCATTACAGGCAAGCTTGAACCATTCTACTGTGAAGAATCATTTTATCAGTCCATCCTCTCCCCTGCTGCCAAGCTCTTGAAACTGCATCTGAAGCAGTGGGTATAGGGACCACATCCAGCAGCGTCCTTGTGACAAGGTGGCAGTGGCATGGACATTGAGAAAGGTAATGGCAAGATGGTGCTTCCTTCCAAACCTCTCTCAATGGGTCAAATGGGACATGAGTGACAATGTCCCTTTACAGTGCTCCAATTATACAAAAGGCAGACCTGTGCTACTTCAGACAACTGTAAGGTTCCCAGACAAACCTGACAGAGGTGGCAAGGGAATTCAGGACTTCCAGATGCACCGAGAGCCCCAGAGCACCCAGAGATTTCAGCAAGGAGTCTCTTAGCAGTACACGTGTTGCTGCTGGCCTGGTACGATACACTGGAGCATAGGCTGACTTGATTTGTTGTGCTTTTACATTGCTGGAGTAAGAGGGCTACTAAACTGTCTGTCAGAGGAATTTTGTCACATGAATTTTATGAACTGTGGTAAATAAGTGTTGATGTTTTTCTGAATTAAAATTGAATTTAAATGTAACCCTTGTCTCTTGCCAGCTGGGGTCACGTGGCACTGTTGGACTGGGTTGAGGAGACTGCCTGCAGTTCTATTTATTTAGTAAAATATTTTGGCAAAGCTCTGGCATCCTGTTTCCTTGCTGTGAGCAGAGAGAAGAAAGTAGTTTAAGTAGCACAAAACTTCAGTACAGTCACAAGGTTACCTTAGGATCAAGTTGTTGGCTACAGTTTGGAGCTAGATAAGTTCAGAACAAGTTGCAAACAAAACCACAGAGCGAAGTAACACCATCAGCAGAGTAACTTTGGGAAACTGGAGGAGCAAATACAGGCAGGAGTAGTGCTTGGGAGACTTGTGACCTCATTTACCCATTTGTCCCTCTCCCAAGGCACGTGATCCTCTGCAATGCAGGGGTGGAGAGTGAGAGGGGCATCCTTACTGTGGTTGGATGCAAGAGCTGGAAGTAGCTGAGCACTTATCTGTGTTTTGAAGGTGATGCTACCCATAAAACAATTTATTTGCCCACTTGACTGCAGCATCTCTATGCTGGATGCACTGAGGAGGACTGACAGCCTCAAATGGATAGAATTTAGTGCTTTCTTTAAATGTAAGAAATCTATTTCTACATCCTCACTGCAAGGTCTCAGTGTGTCACCTGTGTCATTTTGGAAACACTGACCCTTCTCACCATCACCAGCAGCACACCAGAACTCACACATGTACTCTGCGTGGGGTAGGACACGGTAAATGAATCCCATCAGAGATGTGTTCCTAGATGGTGGCTACAGTGCTCCTCAGAAAAGGCCTAACCTTTAGGGGGCTTTACCCTTGTGGCTTCAATTGGCCAAAAGTTTCTACAAAGCCATAGGCCTGGACACTTTTTTCCAAACCAGAGAGCTTACCAGGGATATGAATCAATGGAATAGACAAGAAAAGTAACTTTCTGAGCTGACGGACATGGCTTTGCAAGGCTTGGCACTTGCACAGTGGAGGAGCAACCAAGTGGTCCTGCCAGCTCAGGCTGGATTGTCCAAGCAGGTAGGGCTGGTTCCTCCTGCCCAAGCAGCCCCTCCCAGGGGCTTGGCATGGGCACCCCAAAAAACCACTGGAGGAACTGCTGAGCACATGCTTTGCCTTTGCCAGCAAGTATTTCTGCAGAGGTTGTGAAAGTGGAGAAGTACTGCTCCCGAACTGCTGATAGCATCCATTATCAGAAACCAGCTGCACAAGGGGCTCATCCCTGCTGGCACCAGCATCCAGGCACCTTGGGCATCAATGATCCAGCTCTGCCACAGTACCTGTGCTGTTCACAGTTTCTCCAGAGCTCTGGGACTCTTTCCTTAGCACCATATCCCACACTCTCCTGTGAGCACCCAAGTACTTGTAGTTGTTTTCTTCAGAGAAATGAGGCTGGGACTCGGTGAGTCCAACTTGTGCATCAACAGGAGCTTGAGCTTGTACCTGCTGCAAGTGGAACTTTGCCATAAATCTTGCAAAGCAAAAGATTTTTTGGTGGGAAACATGTGAAAAGGACCTGAAAAAAAAATGTAGTGTTTATCGAGCATCTAAGGGGGTCAAATAAAACCTTGACTGCCTGAAAAAAAGTGAGGTGGTAAAGCAGGGGGCTGCTGCATCTTGTGGGGTGTGATGACACCCAGGGTGGGGAGGGGTCTGGGGGTCTGCTGGCCCTTATGCTCCAAGGGCTCAGGGGTCACGGTGCTTTTTCAAAAACAGGGCTGCAGCAGCAAGGCAAACTCTTTGTAAGAGAATATTCTGCCCATGACAGAGTAAAGGCTTTTACAGTCATTGAAGAGAGGGCTGTGGCCTGAGGAGAGAGGGATCAGTGAAAAGGTGTTTTGTTGGGACTTGGATTTTTCCTGGGCTTGTGTTGATGCCAGAAGGGCTGGGGCTCTCCCTTGGCAGGAATGGGAAAATGGAGGAAACAGATGTGTTGCCATGGCAATGCAGGGAGCAGCTGCCGTGGGCACAAGCCTCCTTTTCTGCTGCTTCCCAGCCCACACTGAGAGCTCACATCAGGGACAGTCAGCCCCAAAGGCCCACAGCCACCCTCTGACCCCACTGACCCGGACAATGGGGTGGGATGGGGTGACTGCAGCACCGTCACCACCAGCCAGGCTCCCCCTGCTGCCCACCAGCACCGGGATTGCCAGTAGGACACTTAGGGTTTTTGTTAAAAATAAAAAGCCTTTGTTTACTTAAATGTCTTTTTCCCCCGCCTCAGCTTCATTTCTCCAATTCCCCTTAGGTAGGCTTCAAGAGTCCTCCTTCATAAGGGGGCAAGAGGTAAATCAGACTCTTCGGGGGAAGTTACACCTAAATATGAAAAATGTGTCTGCTCAAAATTTGCAAATTCCAGGCCTTATTTTCTCTGTGTCCCAGGTCTTGCAAAATATTTATTGCTTATTTTTTTTTCAGAAAAAAAAAATTAGTGGGTCAGTAGATGACTGAAGCGGTGAGTTTCCCAAAACTGGTCATTCCATTGTTCTCCTTGGACCCCAAGGCTGGAGCACGGGGCACCAAGGGTCCCTATGAATCATCTCACCAGAGAGGACAACGAGCTCTGAAACAGCAGGAATGAGGATGTGTGCAGAGGGCAGGTGAGGCCCATTGAGGTGCTCCCAGTGTCACTGATAGCTCTTCTCTCCATGCTGCAGGTGTGCTCAGTCCTGGCAGGAAGAAGTCACGTCTGTCTTAGTATTTGGCCCAGGATATTTTAAACAGGGATTAGAGGAAAAGGAATAATCACTGGCTGAACTAATCAGTAGGCTCCAGGGGTAGGATGTTTGGTGGTACAATTAGGTCACTCTGCCTCAGATCCCTCATGTGGCACAGGCTGCTTCCTCCTCCTTCAGCTCCTTTCTGCATTCTTTGGCAGGAGTTGGAGGGTGAGCAGCAACAACTGTGTGGTGCTCAATCCCAAGCAGCTGAAAGGAGGTGAGAAGTTCCCTACCCAAATGACTTATGGCAGATACCACCATCCCTGGATGTTCAAGGGTGCTTGATCCCCGCAGCTGAGTGTAACCCTCTATACAGCACAGGCCAGCTGAAAATTTTTTGACGGGATTTTGATATGTGCTGAGACATTATCCAAACAAAAGTGAGCAATGTCTCCCCAAGACAATAATTTATAATGTGTGTGTGGATGTTTTCTCTTGACAGCAATATGTTTGAGCCTTAGCCTTATCTAAATCTTATTTAACCAGCTATCCAAGAAAGGTTTAAAAAGTGGCTGGAAACTGCATGTAAATCCCTCAATTTGAGCTGCAGATTCATCCAGTTCTTGTTTAGAAGTTATGCCTGAGAGATCTGCCTAATGTATGAGGGTGTTTTCCTTGCACATTGCCTGCCTTGATGTTTTTCCATTGGAGATCACTCAGCTGTTGGGGATCTGTGATAATGATGATTTAGAAACAAGGCCAGTAAGGAATTCAGGCAGAGTACAAACAAATGGCCCAAAGCTGCCTCCATGCCAAATGTATTTCCATTTTTCACACCCTTTTTCTATACAGCATAGAAGGCCCATAGCACTCTGTAAGTACACATTTACAGTCACTTCAGGCCCCCAAGGGCATCCTGTATGAAAACAGCTCTCATTATACAAGAAATGTTTCCAGTTTAGGAGCCTTTAAAGTGAATTCCATTAATGTCATGTTTCTGAGTCCTGCAGCTCTCTCAGTAGCTTTTAATCCCATCTTTACATGTGCCTTGGATGCTGTGGTTGCCTTCCAAGATAGCAAAACTGATTCTGTTTTTTAGTTACATGGTGTCCCCAAGCACTTTGTTTTCAGACCTTTAATGTATTATTTGCCATGGATGCACAGATAATGCAATAGATGCCAGATTTTTTTATGTCTTAAAGAGATACCATGAATTCTTTTCCTATTGCAATCTTCATGAAGAAGATTTATTTATTTATTTATTCTGCAAAACTTCAAAGTGTTCAAATTTAAACATTTTGCTTTCCCTTTATGGTTGTGATAAAGAGAGGGGCGACCTCAGAATGTGAGCCTCTTCCACAGCGTCACTGACAGCAGCAGATACTACAGAGGCCAGGGGAAACTGAGAACACAGCAAACAAGATCTTATAAGGGTGGAGGGCAGGGTCTGAGGTGAGGAGCTCACTGAGCAGTGCTGCTGGTGAAGGTAGCAGGACCTGAGAGGTCTCAGCCCTCACACAGTGCTGGCTTGTGCAGCAGGGGCCAGGTGATGTTCCCTCGATGGATTATGCCCCTTTCTGTGGTGAAAAAAGTAGAATTCACTAGAAATGCTTCTGGGGATAGGCCTGAGGAAGTTGCTCTCTTTCCTTTGCTAATTAACTTGCTAAGCACACACACTGAGCATGATGCCAGCTATTGCCCCAGGATAGGGACTGTGCCTGGCCCCAAGTGAGGGCACCCATGCCAGGTGGGCTATCCCAGGGTGTTCCTGCCAGGGCTTAAGCTGTGTATGGATAGAGCCTGGTACCCAGCATCTCACTTACTGCCCTAAAACAGCCACTCTGACTCTCTGGTATCTCCATCCCCATCTTTGGTATGGAGGGAGCATTTAAAGGAGTTTGTCAAGCTGACAAGAGGTGATGTAAAATACTCTAAGATCTTCAGGTGAAATCCACTGATGAAATAACCTGTGATTAGTGTGCATCTCATCAGACTTCCCTGAAAATTGTTCTGGCAGTTCCATGTGAGTAATGCAGGGGTGTATGCTGCCAGCGGTGTTGGTAAGGGGGTTTTCCACTTTCCAGGTGAAACAGATGCTGATTTGATCCCGGTGACAGTTACATATACAGCAGATAGTAATTATTCTGTGTTTCTCCTGGGGGTTTATAGCTGAGTGAAGCTTCTGATCCCTAAAGTAAGTAAAGCCAGGAGGTGACACCCCACTGCAGGAGCCCTTGGCAGTGTAGATGCACCCTTTGTCAGCAATACATGAGTTTGGTTTGCTTGCCTTTGGACTTGCTTCCTCTCCCCTCAGTCTCTGCTGCTGAAATCCTGTGTCCAGCTCTTCACTGCCCATGGAGCTGAGGGGTTGTGCCTGGGTCCCATGGGGTAGGGCAGCAGCTGGTGGGGTCAGGGAAGGCAGAGCACAGCACTGAACGGGTTCCAAGGCAACAGGTCTATGTGGATTTCTGGGGGCCTGGAGCCCAGGTCCTACCCCTTCGGGTGTCCCTGCCTGGCTGCGGGTATCACAGCAACCCCAGGCCTGGAAGGGCTACAGAGACCCAGCTGCAAATGGCAGTGCTGACAGCCTGGGTAGAAGAGGAAGGAAGTTTTCCAGCTGTCTTGGTTTCTATTCTCTCTTCAGAATAAAAAACTGATGGGTATCTAGGATAAGGTTTTATCCTTGATACTGGTCCTCTTAAATCCTTGCCTGTTTCCCCCTGCCTTTGCTCTGAAAGATATTCTGTTCCCTTGCCTCTTTCCCAAAGCTTTTCCCTTTCTTTGTTTCCATATCACTGACGAGCGAAAAAAAAAGTTCCTAAATGCAAACCAACAACAACAAATTAAATAAATAAGTCAGACTTACAGGAAAAGCATGTCTATTTTTGAACTTCCTCTGCCTAACTTTATTTCTGACTCCTTCAATGCCCAGCGTCTCCTGCCACCCACCTCTGGGCTTGGGCACATTCACAGGCAGAGCTGGAGTGGGAGCCTGCAGGGACGCTCCCGGGGCATGCTAACCTTGCTGCATCACTGAGTGGTCAAGGTTCTTCCCTGAGGGAGTGGGGAAAGAGAGGGTTTTGCTATTTTTAAAAAGCAAAGGAATTACCTTGGCTAGCCAGGAAGTTCTCATATGAGCAGGGTACACAAGCAGTAGCTCAAATTCTCACCAAATAAGAGTACCCAAAAAACTGTGCCATAAAAGCAGCCTGATATCACATCACCTTAATGGGAGTGCTGTATTCCCAGGCTGATAACATAAAAATTAGCAACTAACATGTAAAATAATGAAATACTGTATTTCTCTGACAGTTTCTAAGTGCTTACCTACATGGTTCTTTTTCCTGCTTTTGGCTCCTATTTTCTGCAAAACCACTATTTTAGGCAGGATTATCGTGGGTCATTCAGCGAATGCCTCACTCCAGTTTGCTTTCTGCAGCTTTTTTGCACTGGATCCTCTGTTAATAAACAGCTTCTACTGTTTACCTCCCTGGGGGCCTATGAGAGAGCCTGCAGTCAAAGGGGATTGAAAATATCATCTTTCCTCCGCCATTGAGCTAGAAAGAAAAGTCTCCTGAAAAGCCTGTGGGACACAATGTTTATAGGAATCTCAGCTCAGATGAGGCCAGGAATAGCACAGGGATGGAATGATGCATAGTGGGACCAGGAACACAGGTGGCTGCTGGAGGAGGGATTAGCCAGAGGGATGGCTTCTCCTCTAAAAGCTGCTGGAGACATGTCATGTAACTCCTCCTTCGTGCAAAGAGAGGGTTTCTCAGAAATCTCCCAGCTGCCACAAGTGACTCATATAGAAGAAGGTGGATCTAAAAAACAAACTACAAATCAGGACTAAAAGGTTGTACCTTTTAGTACCTTTTCCTCTGTTACTATGCAGAAGAACATCAGAATTGAAAGGCAGATTGCTTTTTGTGAAACAAATTGCAAACAACTGGAGGGCTTCAAGTGCCTGATCTATTTATAATAAAAGCAGTGGGAAGTTTAATTTGCTTATTTTCCTAACACTTAATAAAATAGCTGGCAAACAGAAGTGATAAAACCACTTATGTTAAAAAATTTGTGTTTTCGCTTCTTCAAAAAGCCTTTAACTGTAGGCTCTGCTCGCCCTGGGACATCATCAAGGGAGACTGGAAATTTGGAGAGTTGAAAAATGAGCTAAACACAAGCTAAAACTCTGTGAACAAATATTTCATTACTTATTTCTTGGCATTAAAAGCTAATACCACCAGTTCTTCCAAGATCACTTTAACAAAGATTCAAAGAAATAAAAAAGAGAGAGGTTTTTGAAAGTGTAAATCCTCTTCCACTGCAGTCAGCTAAGCTATTGCCAGTAGAGCCATTCACTGTGAGAATTTCTATGAGGAAGCCCTGAAACAAGCTGAAACTGCTTGGTGAAGGTGACATTTTTGATGAATATCTACACTCTCAGAAGCCTACTAACCATTTCACAGTGCTTTTGAACAAGGCTGGGAAGAGGAGGATGTAGAGAATATGTGGGTGGTATGTTCCTCTTTACATTTATTTTTCAAGTTCTTCCCTAAAAAAATAATTTTTAAAAAAGTGCAGTTGAGGGTATCTGAGAGGTCCAGGAAAGCTGGTGGCCTGGCAGTGCAGGACAGGGGTTTGGTTTGCAGGCAGCAGGTGGGCAGTGGGATGGCTGCCATCACTTGCCTGCTGTTGGCAGCCCCGGGTTCCCCTCCAGGCAGCAGAAGGGCAACACTAAGGCAGCTCTGCCCACCTGAGTGCTTGCTGCAGTTCTCAGCTCAGGGAGCATGACACATGGGAGAAAAATACTTGCATTTATTTATTTGTGTATATTTTAAATATATGCAGCATAAATATATGCTCAATATATATTGAGCCTTAGAAGCAAGAAAGAGGGTGAGAAGGATTTAAAGAGCTGTGTTTCTAACATGCTTGTGAGTTGTGCACATATTTTCCTTCATGTATACTTTACAATAAGGCTTATAAAGAGTGAGTGCCTTTGCACTAAAAGTGCTGAGGGTCAGGGTGTTGCTTACTGGAGAGGGCTGTAGGACCAGGTGTGTTGGTGCAGGTTAAATCAGTGCAGGTTAAATTAGAAAGCCAAATTGGCAGGTGTAGGACACTGGCCTAAGATCACTGCTGTGCTTCCCTGGAGCTGGGGACCAAGCTCTCTGCCCTGCATGGCATGTGCAGTCTATGCAAACAGGACCCTTTCTTCTTGGTGAGTGTTTTTGTGGAGGATGTAGATGTGCTCTCAGGATAAGCTCTGGGTCCCATCCTATTCTAGAGTAATGTGTTCTATATTTCTGCTGCTGGGCACTCTCTCCCCCCACCTCTGTGGATCTCTGTGGATTCTACCTCCCACTCACAGGCTCTTTCTTTGCATTACTCCCTGCAGCTCCTGAGTCCCTGCTGCTGGCTACCTCACTGTAAGGGTTTTGACTTTCTGTAGGAAGCTAGAGCAGAAAATAGAGGATATAGCTGTAAGCTCGTGGCACTGCTGATGGGGAGAGTTGTCTCTGGGGCACTGAGAACTCTGTGTGTGTGCTGCAATGCTGGTAGGCACGGACTGATAAAGCTGCATGTAACTGAGACTGAGCAGTCTCAAGGATGGGCAGGGTATCCTGCTGAGGAGGTGAAGGGAGACTGACTGTGTGGTTTTAGTTATTTTTTTCTGTCGTTGTTCATGTGCTGTGCTCCCTTAGGATGGTCTTTTTTGCTGAACTCTTTCAACCATTAGTTCCCACAGTATTCAACATTTTTCTAATGTAAATGAGCTCCTTCTCAAAGTCTCCCTTGAACTGCACAATACTTGGGAAGTTCAGAGAAACACTGATACTCTGAGGGCAGGAAATTTTCAAAACCCCTATATAAGTAGCTGATGATCAAATCCTTGGAAGTTATTTGTCTGTATCCTCATTTTTTCTCATTCACCTGACATTTACCCATATTCTCTATTGGTGCAGCAGTGGCTGGAAGAGGCATCTGGACTGTGTCAGCTTTTATCTTCCTTTTTTCTTCCTACTGTGCCTCATTATGTATGCTCACTAATTCAATTCAGATTTGAAAGGAAATACATGAGAAATTAACTGGCAAGACAGCAGCAGCTGCAGGAACTCAATGGGAGAAGAAATGTATGAACTAGTGGACTTAGGGGCAATGTAATACCTAGACATGACTGCAAATTGCTTCAGCACATGTGAGTCTGAAAACAGAGAGAGGATCCAAGAAAATGGAAAGGAGTCAGAGGAAAAATATCTATGAAATGGCATTTTTCTTGCTCCTCTCAAGGCTGTAGATGCATTCAGCATACAGTAAGGCACCTTGCAGAGCAGGCCCAGGCAGGACAATTCAGCAGTCAAAATCCTCACTAGGCAAAGACCTCACACTTGCTCACAGTGCTATGGGAGCTGCCACCAGGACTCAGGGCATGGTGCCAGCAATGTCCCAAATCCCTGGGGACACCTGAGGCTGCATTCTGGGTGCTATGCCTGAAATACGGCTGTGAGGAGTTTGCCATGGCTGTCCTTCGCTTGGGACAGCTGGTTCTGAGTAATTACACACTTTGAGCAGCCTTGCTGCAAATATAGAGACAGCTCCAAAAAAGCACTCTGCCTAATTACAGATTTCAGTGCTTGAAGGATTAAAACAGAGACACTTCCCTAGAAGACCTGTGATGCCCCCAAGTTTCTAAGAGTCCACCCCAGCCCTGGGGCACTGTGGGGCTGGGGACATTGCACAGGTTGTGTTAGAGCTAAGGGTTCCCACTGTCTTTCGTTGTTGTTGTTGTTTTTTGTGAGGTTTTGTTTTGGTTTTGAGTCAAGTGACATAAATATTCTCCAGCACTGGGGAGCCACATTTATTTTTGCAAGACTGAACTTCTCTCACCTCAGTGTTTAGGGCAGTTTCCTAAGAGAACTGTGCTCACACAGACTTCCTGACTCTGGCTGGTAGCTGGTTGGATCAGCTGGGACTCCCAGCCTGCCCTTAAGCCAGGAATGGACTGGGAAAATGCCACAGAGGGATGCTAGGCACAGCAAAAGTGACAACAGCCAGCACACAGAAAGTCAGTTTAAGGTTAAAGGTTCTGTGCTGCAGCTCTGCACATAATGGAGAGAGTGTTTCAGCTGTGAGAAATGCCTTCAACCAGAGTTTGCTTTTGGACAAAATGGAAAAAACAGGTACACACAGGCTATCAGGATGTGGTTCCAATGCCCAGAACCACTGCACAAAATGCTGTCAGCATGAGGCAAAGAGACTCCTTAAATAACTTGGCTGAAATTAGCCCTAGATCAGCAATTCTTACAGTAAGTGCTGTAAGGCCACTATGAATTGTTCTTCTTATCTTGCTGATTATAATAGCAACAGCGAAGTTTTTCTTGGTATGTTGTGTTTGTTTTTCTTTCTTAGGAAATATAAGGGAAAAAAAGATGGACCAGTGTTCTGTAGGCACTGTGGAGATAAGTTTGTGTCCTTGTCCACAAAATGAAATCTCTCTTTTGGTTTTTTTTTCCTAGTCCCTTTTCCTGAGGCACTTGCCCAGCTCAGCTGGTGAATTCCAGCATGATGAGCTCCAATCCTATGTGACAGACTTGCCAGGAGGTGAGGCAGTGGGGGCTAAGCATGGGGAAACCTCTTTCCTGAGCAAGTCTTCCTGACTGATGTCCTGAAACAGAAGTCCTGGCATGGAAGTCATGGTGGCAGGAGGATTACTGCTCCTGGAAACCAGCTTGCTTCCAGAGTTGGGGTGTAGAGCCACTATCCCCAGAGTCCACAGGGCATTTCCATGGTGTCATGGTCCAGGACAGCCCTGCCATTCCCTCCTCTCTGTGCAGGTTTGGGACAAGTGTCTGGGGGCAATGGACAGCACAGAGGCAACTGGGGCTCAGCCAGGGGCTGTTTAATTGACCCAAGTGTCCCAGGCAATCTCAGAACACACCAGTTGCTCTGTCTTGCACTGGAAACCAGAACACAGCAAGCTACAGAGGTTTTTAGACCTCTACCACCATCCTCACTTTTCCATTCAACCCCTGTACTGGGTTTGCTGATGGTACAGCAAAGGGGTTGTTAGCATTGACAGCACTGTGCAGTTATTTACAGCTGTAAAATTAGGTCAAATGCTTTGAATGTGATTACAGAACAGAGGTCAGGCCCATCTTACAGTGACTTTGGACTATCTGGAGAGAGGGATATTTGGGTTCCAGTCAGCGATATGGGGATATAGATAGCACAGCAGGAGCAGAACAGAAGTCCATGAGTCTTTAAACAGTAGAAAAAAGAACTTAAAATAGACTTCTTGGAATGTAACTTGAAAAACAGGTGAGTAGGAAAAAAAGAAAACAAATGCAAATAATTTCAGGTTTCCAGTTCTTTAAAAATTATAGTGGTTCAGTTATGAGATGAGCAGCTATTTTCTCTGAAAAGCAGGCAAAATAGTAAATCAAAGAAAAATGAGAATGTATGTACATATGTATACACTTTGAAAGCTTCCTGTTGAATTATGAATACCTTCCAATCATAAAATACAGAGGCTGTCAGTGGTTTCCACAGAAGTTTGAACATGCAGTTTCACTTGTTCACAGAGCAGTCTGTGTGTGCTATCACGTTAAAACCAGAGAAAGGCAAGAAAGACACAGAAACATCTTGTAGGTAAAATTTAAAAAAAAACCAAAAAAACCCCACAAACCTGATTGACAGACTGAGTAGTTATTAATGGGGAATTCAGAGTGGAGAGGCATGAGGAACAGACTTCTCTAAGAATTGGCTTTTATCATACAACAGTCAATAGATTAATTGCAAAAGGTGAAGTGTTTCCTTCCCCTGGAAAAGCGGGGAGGTTAAAAATGGGAAGGTTCACCTGTAGCAGCCAACAGCTGCACTGGTGCAGCAGAGATGCTGCAATGGGACACTGTTCTTGTGGTGACAGAGGCAGGAGCTTGCACAGCCCTCCATGGACACCATCAATGTGAGGACTACAGGGGATACCTGAAGCTGTCATGGGGTGGAGGGCATGACCCTGAGGAACAGCATATTAGGGACTGACAAAGCACCCAGAAGCTGTGGGCTTGGCAGTAGCTCTTCCACTGCTTCCTCCACACCATGCACCCAGGATACCTGGAGAAAGGATGTGCCAGGATGGGCTGTCACAGCTGTGGAACTGGGGAGATCTGTGGAATGAAACACATGGGCCTTGCAAGCAGCTATGGAACCACAGGCAGGAGGGCAAGCAGGGCTGAGGGTGTCATGACACCAGCAGAGAACAGCCAGGCTGACAACAGGCACAGTGCTCTTGGCAGCAGCAGGCTCTGCCCATCCTGGACAGTCAGTCCTTGTTCCAGGTCAGCAAGCTGGGATCAGCAAGGGTCAAGCCTGGATGTGGCCCCACCTGCAGTGGCAGCAGCTGGATCCTTTAGGGATCCAGGAAGGGTGTTGAGGTTGCACATGTTCCCCTGGTGAAGGACACAGGATGGGGAGTGATCCCACTGGTCTACAAAGCCTCCACTTTCAGTCACAGTGACTGTCCAGCTGTGGACTGATGTCCTGATCCAGTCCCATTCCCAAGAAAGTGACTGATGACTGGGACTAGGTCTGTCCCTAGTGCCTCCTGGCCTGCTCTACTCCCTGGCTGGGATGATGCTGGGTGCTGCTCTGCTGCCCCAGGGAGCCCACATGGCTCCCACCTCCCAGACAGCTTAGGGTCCCAATGACCTAGAGGGCCATAGAAACTACAGCCTCATGAACTGTAAGCAGCAAAGAAAAATTTCCAGCAAGAATTGTATGACTGAACCTCAGGTCAAGACTGTTGTCAGTAATTCAGGGAGGAAAACCATGACAGGAGCTGGAGACAGGGGTCCCAGAGCAGGAGGGAAGTACTGCATCTGCAGGCACAGCCTGGGAGCACAGAGGTCTGCCCAGGAAGGAAGAGCTGTGAGCATCTCAGTGAAGGAGGAAACAGTTCTGATGGAAACATTGACCTGGATTCTCAGATCACTGAATTGCAGGAAGACTTGGAGTCTAATTGAGCAGCCAGAAACAAAAACAAACACTAAACAACAACAATAACAACAAAAAACCTGAGTAGAAACTCATGGACTGAGGAGAAATTGGAGATCCTTCATACATCACCAAAGCTTTCTGGAAGGAGAAAAAGGATGACACTGTCTGAGAAAGCAACTTCTAGGTCAAGCTGGACAATAGCCGAGGCTTTCTGAAACTTGGGAAAAATTTTCCAAAAAATGGGAAAATAATTCAGTTGAACAAGCAGAAAGTTTCTCAGCTGGACAATACACAGAAGCAGACCCAGCAGGCAAACCCCAATGTGTGGCCAGTGGAGACAGTTACATTGCTCTGGAAATCTTAGAGTGATTTGGATTGGAAGGCATCTTAAGATCAGCTGTGCCCTAACTCTATGGACAGCTGTGTGCAGCCCCAGTAAGTGGGAACTGGGTCATTCAATAATTATATGTGATTTTTACATGTAATCATATTATTTGGGCATCTTCTATTGATTTTCTTTGCTGCTAAAAAGGAAGTAGTTTGAAATGAAGCCACTAATATAGGAAGATACACAGATTTCTAGCAACGACGTGTGGAGATCTGAATAGAGTTCTACAAAGGAAAAACCTTCCTCCTCTGGAGAGCGTGTATTCATGATGCCCAGAAAGGTCTTGGAACAAGGAGTCTGAATGACTGGAAGGCACAGGCTGCAGCACACCATCAGAACTCTACTGATGCAAACCCTCATGTGGATGACCTTGCAATAGACTGACTAGAGAGATTTCTGTATAGTTTGTGTTTATGGGCATAAAGAGCAAGTTAAACCTGGTTATTATTACCTGGATTTGATATACATCAGTCAGCTGGTTTAAAGCAGAACCCTGAGGCCAGATCTCTTGTGATGTTCAGAGCAAAGTCCATTCATGTAGCCATACTGTCACCAGTCCCTCTGTGGCTTAACCTGTACCTGCCTTCTTTTTACCACCTTCATTTCTGGCAGGGAAGTAATTTCTGTTATCCTGTCACATACTGAGGGCAGGCTGTGCTTGCAAATCACAGCCTGCCCAGCACTCTGTGTGTGATGGGCACCTTCCTGCCCCATCCTTGCTCAGCACGGTCCCTTTCACGTCTGCTGATGCACAGATGGGAATTGGTGGGGAGAGCTCATTTCCCCAGGCTGGGTGCCAGAGAAGCAAGCAGCAATGCTGAGGCTCTTGGTTATGGGTGTCCAGAGGAGGCTGCTTGTGCTGTTCCCATTACAGAAAGCATCAGGAGACACTGAAGCTTGAGCATTTTGTGACCCCCAAGGAAGATGTCAGAAGGACTGAGGGATCCACCAGCTGTCATCAGGAGAAAGACAGACATAGCTGAGGTAGGTGACAGCATAGGCAGAAAAATGCACTTGCAGAAACCTGACTAGCAGCAGAGTGCAGTTGGCAAGACAGTAACAGACATAGGAAAGCATCACTTCATGATGAAGTGCTCTGGCTAAGCAGGTGAGTGCTGTTGGAGATCCCTAGAGAAGGTAACACTGCTCTCTTCAGTCACAGCCAGTCTGCCTTTGATAGCACGGAGCAGCACCCAGCTTTCATCTGTCACTTTGCAAGTACACAGAGATTCTAAAGAGAGAAAGAAGAGAATCTAGAGAATCACAGGACTCGCTCATACTTTTTAAATTTTCCTTCCTGATGGATCTCTGAAATCACAATCTCTTGTCCTCTATTCCCATCTCTAAGAATGAAGGTCTCCAGTACATCCTTACATGGCCCTCTGCACTCTGGTAGCTGCTTCTGCAAGGACCAGTCTCCTGAGGCTCTACACTGTGTCTGGAAGCTCTGTGCAGTCTGAGGTACCTTGGGGTGTCTAAAGTGGTAGGTAGGCAACTGCTTATCTGCCCTACTGCCAGTACCTGCTCCATTTCCTGTAGGCCTTTCCTTCTTCCATTTTGGCTTCCGTCCTGGCCTCGAGACTTACCAAGAATTTGAAAATAATCTCCAAAATTTCAAGCATTTTGCTAGAGTTGTGACTGCTGAGAGTCCATGTTAAAGCCACAGCTACTGCAGCAGTGAAGCAAGCAGAGGGCTGGGTGCTGGATCTGAGAACAGCATAGCTCACTGGGACACTGACAGAGCATTTTCTTCCTCTCCTTGAAAGGAAAATGATGAACTAGGAAAGTATGTGGGAGAAGGAATCTCGTGTTTGTGGGTTCAGATGCCTGGCACAAGCAATTTTCATTAGCCTTGGCAGGTAGGGGCGCGGCACAGTGTCACTTCTTTGATTGCACTGGTTATCCAGCCCCACCAGGTGTGTGAGGCCAAGGGGTCTAAACAGGGTAGGTCCAGCAGAGGACCTCCCATGAGGGAAGGAATTCCACCAGCTGGTAAGTCCTTGCAACTTCTTTCATCCCGAATTTTG
This sequence comes from Pseudopodoces humilis, assembly GCF_049639895.1. Classification (NCBI taxonomy): domain Eukaryota; kingdom Metazoa; phylum Chordata; class Aves; order Passeriformes; family Paridae; genus Pseudopodoces; species Pseudopodoces humilis. The sequence continues at coordinate 16,258,201 of NC_142209.1, read as the reverse complement.
TTGTTTGTTTTTTGTTGGTTTTGTTTCGGTGGGGTTTCTCCCCTGTGCCTTTGCTTTTCCTTCTCTTTCTGCTAGTCTTTTTAAACATTTCAGTGTGTAATGCTTTCCTGACCAAAAATATCATTTCAAAAAGAAAGGAAACAGAAGTTAGAAACCTGCCACCATTCTGAAGTTCATTCACGGTGTGAGTGTAAACAGGCTCAACTTTAACAACAAGGCACACTTTCTCCCACGGCTACCTCTCTTACTGGCCATGGAAACAGAAGAGTATTGGCTTTTTCCAGAGCGTCATCACGAATCCTTGTGAGTAGCAATGACGGTCCCGGAGTGCAGTGCCAAGGTGATCTATATAGCTGTAAAGCCTTGCGTGCCGGCGAGGAAAGGAGCTGCACTCTGGCCTGCAGCGATGGCAGGGACCGCGGCGATGGCCGGGCTCCTGCCCGTGGGCGGTGCAGGCCCGGGCCCCGTGCGGGCTCTGCGTTCTCCGCCCTGGGGCAGCCCCGGGTAGCCCGGCCGTGCCCGGGGCCGTGAGCGGGGCGGGCTTGCCGAGGCCTGGGCGCGGGGTGGCGGAGCGCCGGCACTGCCCTGTCCCCGTGTCGCGGGCCTCGCACGGCGCCCGGCCGCCTCCTGCCGACGGGCCGCTCCCGGGCCCCGGCCAAGGGCGGCAGCCCCGCGCCACAGCTGCCGGCGCGGCCTCCCGGAGTCCGCACGGGTCATGCCCTGCAGAGCGGCCCGCGGTGTGCGGGGCCGGGACTATGCAGGGCCCGGGGATGTACAGGGGTCCATGGGTGTGAGGGGCCCTGGGATGTACAGGGGTCCAGGGGTGTGAGGGCCCTGGGATGTACAGGGGTCCATGGGTGTGAGGGCCCTGGGATGTACAGGGGTCCAGGGGTGTGAGGGGCCCGGGGATGTACAGGGGTCCAGGGGTGTGAGGGGCCCGGGGATGTACAGGGGTCCAGGGGTGTGCAGGGTCCGGCAGGGGCCCGCAGTGGCACCTGCTGTTGGGCCCGGGCAGCGCCGGGGTCTAAACGCCATTTGCCAGCATTCCGGGACCCTTTAGCACAGTCGCCCCACCACGCTCTGATGGGATTTCGGCTGGATTGCGACCCCTCCTAATGGGAGTTCTGCCTGCCTGAGCACCTGGCCCGCTAAGCAAAGGGACAAATTTCTGCAGAGACACCTTCCCAGAGGCTCAGCAGACAGCTGTGCAGCACTCACTGGGGTCTCTGCCTGGAGACCTCATTCAGGTCAGAGAACAGCTGTAGCTTGAGAATTTACTTCCCTAGCCTGACCATCTTCAAAGTATCTCTGCAGTAATAAAAAGGAAAGATTTTTCCTTTGCAGTTTTTACTTATTCTACTCATGCTGCAAGAGTGACCTCATGAAAAAAGAGTGTTTCTTAGTGCTAGATATAGCACTCATTTTATAACAAGTATTGGAAGACAGCACTAACAGGCTTCAGTCATTTCTGATGGATTTTGGAGCATGACAGAAAGTCTGTTACTGGTTCTCTTTCCAGATAAGCTATTCATAGCCAGGGCTCCCACGGCAGGTCCTGAGCCCACTTAGGCCAGGCTGCTCCTTGTGGTGGTGGCCAGCCCCAGCTGTTGCGTTACCATGAGTCCATGACTGCATTGTTTAATAATTTTGCTTTTGTCTTCCTTTGCAGAACTGTTAAAACCAACAGACATTCAGGCAACCAGACCAAGACTGGGAATGCTAAATGTTGCATGCTCAAAACCATATGAGCAAAGCATTTGTTTGCCCTCAAACCTAGGGAACAGCCTACTAATAAAGGTGATGGATGATGAAGGATGAGGTGCAGGAACTGGAGCTTTCTGGAAGTCTGGGAAGGGCTAAGGGTTTCTGGCTGATGAGCTCTTTGCCTCTTGGGTCCTGCAGGGGGTGGCTTCCCTTCTTCCCCATTTCATGCAAGGGAAAGTGGGATGCTGGGTGAGGATGTAAGAGGGGGAAGAAATGTGTTAGTGGGAATCCTCCAAAGACAGATTTCATTTTCTTTGAAGATGTGTGCTCTCTTTTCTGTTAAGACCTATGGAAATTGAGTGCATTGTGGCCTACAATCATGTGTATGGTTTTTTTTCTGTTGTGACTAAGGATTCAATACTGTTTAGCACCCTGTAATGTGGTCTGATAGGGCATCTTCAGTTTGCCACTGTAGACAAGTTTCTTTGATTGCTTTGTGACTAGTGCAATTGGAAACATATTCCAAACACAATGATGGGAAGAAAGGGAGGCCTGTATTTCCCTTCAGTGCTCTCCATGTGATCTATCTGGATTGTGTATCCATGCAGTTTTCTGTCGTTCTTTTGCATACAGCTACCCCAAGTGAATTAAAAGAAGCTTTCTTGACCTAAAAGGAGCTATTCTTTCAAAGCATGTGGTTTTCCAGGTTTGTAACAAAAGTATCATTGTGTTTCTTAAAGGTAGAGCTTCTGCAAGTGTGGTTCATAAACAGTGTCATAGGACTGACATGACAAGGTTTGCCACAGAGATCATGAAAGTCTTGCTGTTGACAATATCCTGCTTTTCCTTGAGTTGTTATTCCAGCACAGGAGATATCTCTCATGGTCCTATGTCATGTCTGCAAGCCCTTTTGGCTGCTGACCCATGTCCTTTGTGAAGCTGTGCCAGGCACTGATTTACCAGAGATGCAGTAAAATGCTGCATCCTGCCTTTAAATTCCTAGAGACAGAAAATTAATTCATAAGCTTTGGTCTTCAGGTGTCAACACACAGTTGTGTCTCTCCAGGTGGGAGAGTTCAGTTCTCTCCATCAGTTGCATTCAGGGCTTTCAAAGACCTGCATCAGTATTTTTCAAGCCTGTACACACTTGAATTGGAGCAGTAAGAAAACATCCACAAACTCAAGTGAATGGGCTGGGGAAAAATCTTGAAAGAACAAAGTGGAGATCCAGCAACTGTGTGTGTCCGGTCCATTCTTGCTTGTCTATGGTCTAAAAATTCTTGTTCCACATTGAGCAAAGACACTGCTGTGGTGTCCAAGCCAGGTGAGATCTGGCAGGTTGGCATCCCAGAGGTGCATGTACCACTCCACTTTAATGCTTACTGCACTTCAAAGGCTTTGAGACAAAATGCAATCTCCAATCCAGCCATGGACTTGCTACAGAGAACACAACAAGCTTGTCCATGGGTATAGTGACTTGTCTCTTTTCCAAACGATCCAGCTCTGGGAAAGGAAAATATAAGGGTTCTATACTAATGTGAGCTCAATGATTTGGGAATTTTGCTCTATGCAGTGGCTCTGCTAATTGAATTGAGTGGAAAGACCATCTCCCCTCTGCTTGTGCTGTTCTTTCCAAGCCCAAAAGGAGGAGGTAAGGACACAACCTACCTGTTGTGTGCAGGCAAGCAAAAGGGGAGGAGAGCACCCTCCTTTGCTTGTGTCCAACAGCCTGGACACCAGGAGTGTGGAGCTCACCTTGTACTTCCCCCTGGCAAACCAAGCAAACCAGCCACTATTTCAAAGACACATTCTGCTCACCTAGGTTTAGGAAATCCACACAGGAGTAAGTAAAGAGTGAAATGGGTCTTAATTTAAGTGATCTTCATTTACCCCCAGCCCAAATTTCTCAAGCTGGGACTTCATCCCTTTTCATTACATGCTTAAAGTAGAGATCAGCTCTTCCTTCCTGTTCATGCAGCTCTGGGAAAACTGGTTGTACTTTGTTCAGAGAAGAATAAACAACAACCGCCAACATGGTCAACTCATTCCTACCATCATCACTGATCTTGTTCTGTCAACTGCATTTGCTGCTTATTTGCTGGCAAAGAAACTCAAACCAAAGGTCCTTGGGGAGATGCAAAGACAATAGAAGGAAACATTTGCCTGATGTCTGATGTTACCACAAAGAGCTGGCCAGTGCACATAGAAATATTGGACTTGCAATAGAAAATTTAATGGGGAATATTGCAGGAATAAGACCTGTGCTTTGAAGGACTTATCTGTTCCCTGACATATTTTCCGTCTGTCCTTTTCCAGCACACTCCTCCCCCTAGAGGAGGGTACTAGTCACAGTATCTCTCCTAGTTATCCCCTGTTTTCTATTCCCAATCCGAATTTCCAGACTTCCAAAATTAGAGTGCTTCCCATCTGAGTAGTCCTGATGTGGAGTACAATTTAATCACAAGACACTGATTGTCCAATCCTTCCTGGACTCCTTCCTTAGGTGCATTTTGGCTCTTCCCTCTTGCACCAGAAACATCCTGGTTCACTCTGTGCTCTGTGCAGCTGCTGCTTGTTATCAAGAGGTCTATGTGTGAAACAAAACCTAGTTATAAAAGGGAAAAATGTGGATTCCCTGGGGTTGAGCATGAGGCTGTGGGACTGTCTTAAACCCTTGGAGATTAATTTCTGGTTCTGCAAACAAGCTCTGAGTGAAAAACATTGCCTGCTGGAGCCAGCTACTCCCACCACAATTAATACGTAGGAACTCGATGTATGTGAAGGTTGTGTCTCTGGAGGGATTGTGATGGACCACTGTCACTGCAGGAAACCTAGAAAAAGGGGCATAATAAGTGGGCATAAATTGGAGATTTAAGTTGTTTTCAGTGGATTTATTGTGGATTTAGTAACATTTAATTGTCATTTTGTAAATATTCAGATTTACTGATTAGCCATCCAAGCAAAGGAGTTTGCAATGGAAGCAACTGCAGATCAGGGGGACAGTGTATGTACCAGGAGAGCTCTTGCCACAGCAGCATCAAGCATAGGGTTATGTAATTTGAAAGTCTGGGTACCCATCCCTCACCCTCTGTTGCACTAACCTGAATTTGTTTTGCAGTGGAACACATACAGGAAAGATATGAATGGCTGGTTTTGAAGTGGAAAGACAAAAGAACTTACTGATAGCACAAGGGAAAAGGCACACACATAGAGGGTGTGCAAGAAGTGTTTAAAGACACGTTCAGCAACTGGCATTCAGACATGAAGAAGAAAGTAACCTGTGCTGCAGTAAGCACAGGTAAGATAAGCTGCTTTATATAAGGGGGAAAAAAAAAAGGCAGTTGAGGGCTAACAGCACAGTCTCTTTTTCCAGAAGTTTGGAAATAAAATACAGAAATTTCATATAGGGAAAACCAGGAACATAGAGCTGCCAGTCTCCTCCAGGCCAGAATTGCCACAAAATGGCATTTGGAAACTAGATAGATATAAGAAGCTTTCTCACATACTAGGAAGCAGGAAAGAGATTGTTACAAAGCTAACTTAAGTGTATCAAGGATGCTGTTCAAATGGACAGGGAGTGTTCAAAGCTGGAAATTTGAGTCCAAATATATAGATAGCAGAACAACACAGTATGCAAAAAGCACCTAAAAGAACACTGCAAACAAGCCAGAAAAAGACTTCGTCATGCACTGATCTCAGGGTCCAGAGGTGTCATAACAAAATAATGAAGTGTCACCTCACTTTTCCTTACTTGAGAACGCACATACAAATTACTCCAGGCTGCATCAACAAGCACATATGGACCTGAGACTACAGAAAAATGTAACATGTGCCAACCTAGCAGCCAAATGTGGGTTCAAGAGTCACAGACCATAGGGGAAGATTCTGGGTCACATCAAACTATGAGATCTTGTTGTTGTTAAAAGATGAGCAAAATTGGGAAGCGCAAGAAAACTGTTCAAGTTTTGCTGAGTTTTCAGATCTGAGTCTGCTAAATTAATGTTTTATATAAAATAACACAATTTTATAATATGTTTCCAACTAGTCATTTTACAGCTTTTCACAGATGGTCTGAAGTATGTATGAAAATATAACACAAGTGGAAAATTCCTTGCCTTTACAGCATCCTTATATGCTCTTTCATATGCACACCTCGTGCATGTCCTGCAGCAACAGTTTAAATGTTACGATTTTGTGACCACTGGTGGTTTTGTGGTGGTGAAGTGAGGCTGGAGATGTGGAAGCAAAAGAAGCTGAGCAAGAAAGAGTGATGTTTCCAGTAGGAAAACAGAATGTGCAAATGCAAGGGACTTGCAATGAAAAGAATCAGAGGAGGTGGTGTTAGCAGCACTCAGTTCATCTAGGAAAGGATAGGGGTTGGCTGAGATGCAAGGTGAAGAGACATCCATCAGGAGTGGGGACCAGCAGAGCTGTAGATGTTAGCTGAAGCCCTCCAGGCAGATAGGTGGTCTCCAGGAGGTCACCCAGGAGACATCTGTGTCCTTAACATGGGAGGAAGGAGTAGATAGGGCTGCTGAAGACTCCCATGTGGAGAGGGCAGGGAACAGATGAGGGCAAAGAAGGATTAAAAATGTGCCTGGGGTGGGAATAGAGGGAGGACACTGGGGTCCTGGTCCAAGGAAAGGAAAAAGGAAAGGAAAGGATACAATTTCAAAGGGAATGTGCAATTCATGGCATCAGAAGCAGCAACACAACCAGTGGAATGGGGATAGAGATGGAAGAGTGAGAGGCTGTGAAGCTTAATGGTGAAATCAGTGGAATAAAGGTATAGATCAAGGTTTTTAGGCTGAGGATAGATTTAGCTGTGGTGCTGGCTGGATTCTCCCACTCAGAGAACAAGGAAGAAGAAAGGTGTGTAAGGGTGGGATTTAGGGACAAGGGGAAATTATAAGATGCTTACATTGGAGGTCTTGATAAAGGAGCCTGGAGGAAAGTGAGGATTTGGAGCTGTGAAGGATTAAGGCTAAAGAAGGTGGCAGAGGATACAGTTTCTGGGGTATTTGGATAAACATGAGCAGAGAATGGGTAATGCTGTTGACTGTTTAAGAGCCGGGGAGAGTACAGGAGAGGAACAAGCCTGGCTCAGACCTGGGAGAAGCTGTCAGTACCCTTGCACAGGGGTAGAAGAAAGAGAAGACCTGTACATAGCAGTAAGCTGAGGTGATAGGCAGGGGGTCTGAAGGGAAGGAAACTGTAGGAGGACCGGGAGAGAGGACAGAGCAAGAGATGTTAAAAGAGAGCACAGAAGATGTGAGTAGTAGGGAGATAAAGAGGAAGGAAAGGGCAGAGCAGTGCAGCAAAGCTTTGTGTGGTTGAGGAGTGCAAGAGAAAAAGAGGATGGGAGTCAGACAGCAGAGGTAGTGTGAAGGTGGAAAGGATGGAGAGATGGAATTATTCCAGGGTGGGAGGGAAGGAGAAAGACAAATGAATAGGCAAATTATAACTAATGCGATAATTAACTGCTACAGCAGTAATCTGATTGTCACCCAAAAAAGAGGATGAAGCAGGGAGTTTGTGAGAGAGGGGGAGGCATGATCAGGCTGGCAGAGGAGCAGAAGTGGGCTGAGCCCAGTGGGGTGCAAAGGCAGTGTGGCAGGGAGCAGCAGGAGCAGATGCTGGGGCTGTAGTTCCTATGGCAACATAGGAAGGCAAATGCAACAAGTGTGCCAAGGTGGCAGCGTTAGCAGGGGATAGCTCGGTGCATTTCCGTGTCACACTGCTCAGGGTGGGCATGGAGCTGTGCACATCCCTGGGCAGCAGGGCTCTGCCCTTGCAGAAACCACCACAAGTTACTGGCAGGTTTTGAGGCCCGACCCCCTCACTGCTGCTAAATGGGTGTCTTTTGCTCTCTTTCTCCAATCCTAGGAATCCCAAAGTGCAGCACAGCGAGAGCTGCTGAGCATCTTGTCAGCAGTGAGGTGCCTGTGTGCCGCATGGTGAGGGGATAGCTCTGCAGGGAACGATGGGAGAGTGAGCATCCCCTCTCCTCATGCCCATGTGCCATGGGGCTGGGGGCTAAATCTCCCATGTCCTGGCTCAGCCTGGCCTGCTGGCACATACCTGCCGGTACCTGCAGTGTGTAGGTGCCCTCCAGCACGGCTGCCATAGTGTGAGGCCAGTCTGCCTACAGCAGGCAGGAAAAGCACATGGCTTTCACAGGCTGGGGTCTTATTTTTCACTCATTAATTTTGGCAGAGTTTTCCCTTTTTTTCCTATATTATCTCCTGTAATTAAGCAGCAGTTTGGGTCTGCAGCTACTCCACACCATTGTGCTCATATCCTATGCTAAACAGCTGGAGATAGAACACAAAGGCAATTTTTCCTATTGCTCTGACACTCGGACAGACGGAGCAACCCTGCGGGGTGTTCAGCAAAGATGCCGCTCCTTCTACCCTGCCCCAGCAGGAGATCCATCTCCATCCTGCCCGCCGGAGATCCGTGCGCCCCGCAGCAGCACTCGGGCTTTCCGCGGGCTCGCAGCTGCATCCAACAGCAGAGGGAGCTCCGGGAGAGGAAGAGGAGCAGGCGAAGCTTGGCAGGAGCAGCCCCAGGAAGGAGGGAGGCGGGCAGGGGTGAACAGAGGTAACCGCAGGCTGCTCTGCTGCACCAGGTAGGGAGCTTTTAACAGCATGAATGGATGAGGGGAAAAGGGGCCTGAGAGCGGGAGTAGTTTGAAAATAGCCACCATGGAAACAAAATGCCAGGAGAACCTTAGGTATTAAAAACCAAGAACGAGACAAGTAAAAGATACGTCTGGGTGCTTTTTCTAAGATTTAAGGCTTAGGGTAACTTCAGGGTATCTTGTGCTAAACAGCTGTAAGGACGAGGAGGGTATCTTAGTTACTTGGAGAGTGTTTTCTGTGTATTCAAGTGCTAAAAGGTCTGCCTGTTTTTTTTTCCAATGAGAGTGCCCCGTGTTGAACACTGTTGTCATGTCAAATTAATTTCAGAAAGTTTCAGTGACATTTTGAGAAACTCTGGTGCCACGGTTCACACCAGGATGAAAGGAAAGCAGTGAATATGTCTTTGTGGCACCCACTGGAAGCTGATGGCCATTTCTGCCGCACTTGGGATGACAGCAATACCAGCCAGCCACATCACAGCCCCTACAAAGCCAGATCGTGGCTATGACTCTCTAGCCACAGAGATCAGAGCAACGAAATAAATATATTGGTCTTTCCATCCCTTGTTCTCTGTGGTCCCGGGTGCAGCACAAGAGCAGGCATGATTCATTCTACAGTCTCTGGGCAACCCAAGGGAAAATTGCCTGCTAATTTCAGTTTCTGATGTCAGAACGTATAATTAACCTGACAAAGCAAAACGTTATTTTAGGTTAAGGCATGATCAGACCTTCTTTCTCTCTCTACCTATTTCTAAATGGTAATAAGTTGAAGGTGTTTGAGCCTGGGGGAGGTATGTGTTTTGTGGTGGCTATACAGTGTTGGCAGTTAATTTGCTGCTTTTATGCCCACTAATACATAAAAATATTACCAATGCTTTCTCCAGTTAATTTATATTCAAGTTAAATGCAGAGAAATCAAATTATTTGGACATTAGAATAGCCTTCTTCCCTGTCATTGCATGTGTGTGCAACACTCCTCCTTTGTATCAGTCTTTGGAACAGTAGATGAAGCAGGTTTTAAAATTAGCATGCTGAATGCCATGGTGGCTGTGTGCATAGGAATACTTAGAATCCTGAAGGTGTGAATCCTGCACAGGAATACTTAAAATCTTGAAGGTGTATAATGTTAGAGTGGATAGTGTGATACTAGACTGACCGTGGATATCTAATTCTAGAAGCTTTAGTGACTGGAATACTTTAGTTCACTGTCATTGTATTTGAAAAAGTATTGGGAAGAGGATTTCAGGGGTGAATTGTTGTTGCTATGTTTTCCCTTGGGTAGAATTGATAGAATGGAGCAATTGATTTTGTTTGATCTATAATATGTACACATGACCAACAGAATGTGCTGCATTTAAAGTAAGAAGATTAATATAGCCCATTTCAAGCAAAATCAACTTCTTTTAGTGCTGTGTTGGCAAGTCTGGGTTCTGTAGGCTCCCAGGCACAAAAAACTCGCAGCCCTTTTGCAGTTCTTGAGGTGGGAGAAGAGCTCTAGGTATCTCTGGGTCCCTGATTAAAGAGCTCAATTTTAGAGTTCTATAGTCACCTCCTGTAGAATGACTTGTGGTATCTTTGCTCCATGGTAAAATAGGAAGGCAGAGAGAAAATGCAGCATGTAAGATATAGATATTACTCCCTTATCCCTTTTTCTTTCCTGCTGTTTTTGCCTGGTATTCCTCAAATTTGGTAGTTTTTCAGTGCTTGGGTTTTTTTTGTTGTTGTTGGTTTTTTTAGGTTTGGGTTTGAGTTTTTTTGGGGGAGAGGGGTTGTTTGGGTTTTTTTCTGATCTAGTTAGATGAGTCCTTAATCTTTAGCCATTTGAATGACTGCAGATCAGTCATTTGCAGGCTCAAAGCATTTTGGTCCCACATATGTTCTTTCTTTTTCCACCTGCTGCTCAGAAAGCTTTGCCCAGCTGTGCACCTCATTACACCCTTGTGGCTAGGCTATTTTAAGGAAACTTATTCCAAAGGAATAACAAAATCAGCAAGGTCTAACTATTGTATCTGTGTGATTGGAGAAGTAAAGGTTAAGTGCTAGCACAGGTACAGCTCAGCACTCTGAAGATAACTGGCTTGCCATTTCTTTAAAGGCCACCATTGTCCTAGATCCAGGTAGGGCACTTAGGTTTTGTGTCACTCCATTTGCACATGGAGCCACAGCCATTTTACTGAGAAAGCCAATTGAGATCTGAAGGGGAAAGAATGGCTTTCAGGCATGATTTGAAGAAAGAAATAACAGACTGAATTGTCCTGGGGAAAGCGGGGAAATTGTTCCAGAGAACAGGGCTGGACAAAGTGTGACACCTGAAAGCTTCTTTTCTTATCCTGCTAATTCTGATTATGACAGGTTTTTAATTTTTATTTCCTATTCAGTCTCCATGTTTAGCATTTAGCATTTGTGGAAAAGGTAGTGAGCAGAAGAGGCAGAGATCATAGAAGAGTAAAGTGCAAAATTAAGAAAATAGGAAGAGCTAAGTAGATTAAGTAGACTGGCACAGACTAACCCCCCTCCCAGCCTGCCAGCTCTAAAGAGCTGAAGGTACTCAACATCTCAGCAGTGATTCCTGCCTGGGCTCTGACTGTACAGATCCATGTTACCAGCCACTCCATTTGACTGACACAGGCTCTATCTTGTGCTAGCCAAGCAATGCACAACCATATTTTTGCTTCTGCTAAAATATAGTCCTGCCCTGGTGACCTGCTGGGGAGAAGGGCAGGTTTGCCTGCAGCTCAGTTTATGGCCTTCCTGCCATGCCTCCCATCTCATATGATGCTGTGTTTTGTGACTTCATAGTCCTTTATTGATAAGTACAGAATGAAACAGATTGGCCATCCGTTTGTATATCCATTGGATGAAATTTGAGAACTCATGAAAACTAGGTCTTCTGTGTAATCAGAAGCAGCCAGCATGTGTTCCTGCCATCACTTGAAAAACTTTTCTGAGCTGTAGTGTGATAACACACACTGCTTGCAAAGCCCACCATCATGGCTGCTGCTCTTGTATTTTGTTTCAAAATACAAAGGTACTTACTAAGAATGAGGCCTCATCCCCCAAATTTTTAAAAAGGGAACTGCACATTGGGTGGCTAACATATCATCACAAATGAAGTAAAAAAAACTGGTGAGCACATTGTGGAATTCTGGATGTAAGTAGAAACTGCTGTTTATCTGAAACAGTCATTCACGCCTTTTTTCAGCACAAAGTAAACAGTGATTTTTTGTCCATCAAGGAAGTTCAGAAGTTGGGAGAATCCCAGCCAGAATAGGTTGGCTTGCAAGGCCTCCAAGAGTCACTGTGTTTTTAGTAGAGGCTGTTGTTTGAAGGTGTTTGGCAGGTGTTTGAAGACAAGCATAATAGCAAAGTATCTTCAGAAAAAGTGGTAACATGGGTCTGAATAATTGGTTATAATGGAGTTATATAATGGCAAAGAAAATTGGTTAGCAGGAATTTAAAAAATATAATTGATGGACTTACAAATGAATCTAGTAGGGACAGGGTTTTACAATACTTTTTATATTGGAAAACCATGTGTTTTTCTTCAATCTCTTTGGGGTTGTCAGTTAAAATGTATCTAAAGGAGGATTGTCTGATTATTTGATTAGATTTTCTGAAAGCTTTGGCAATTTGTCCTAGTGGTGGGCCAGACTGGGCTGCAGCAGTCTGGTAGCACAGGATCACAGCCTTTGGGCTTCTCCTTCCCTCTCCTCTCTGGAAGAGCAGAGCCCTTGAGCCCCACACCCCATGGCTGGCTCTCCACGCAACAGGCTCTCCACAGCCAGCTGTGGGCACATGCAGCGCAGGCCCTTGCCAACATCTGCATAGCTTGGACAATAAACCAGCTGCCAGCACATCACCCAGTCGTGCCTGGAAAGCCAGCCTTGCTGCCACCATGGCAGGCGTGTGGCACAGGGGTGGCACTAGTGGGTGTGGGGGGTGGCAGTGGCAGATTGGGGATGACAAGTCTGACTGCATCCCCAGCCCTGTCTTCCTGCCCATGTGTCCTGGGTGAACACCACAGGCTGAGCTGTTCAGCACTTGGAAACACTCTTTCTTGAAAATAGATGGCCAGTAGCCAAGAGAAGTGACTCATATGCATCCTCCTCCTTATTTAAACTGGAGTCTTCCCCTTCATGCTTTGCCCATTCCATGAAGCCAAACTGCCCTGTTTCTGGAGAGGGGAAATTCCCTGCCTGTCTCTCTCTTCTATGTAGCCATCCGCACTTCTTCCCGAGTAACTACTACCTCATCTACTTCTTAATCATAGAATCATAGAATGGTTTGGGTTGGAAAGCATCTTTTAAAGGTTATCTTGTCTAATTCACAATATCAAAATTCCCCTTCATCTTAAATTTGCTTGGGAGAAAAATTTGTCAGCCCACTCAAAGCCAGGACTGAAATATTTCCCAGTATGGAATTTTCTCACTGTTTTCTGAGGAACCACTGACACACTCTATTTTTGACACCATCTCTTCCTTATGTTCACCTTCTGCTGGTGTTCCTTTAGCACCTGGCTCCCTTGGACTGAGCTTGGACACCTGCTGGACAATGTCATGCAGGTATATATGACATGCACACTATGGCTGCTCGAATGAAAGAAGGAAACAACTGGAAATCATCTCAGAATAAATGGTCAGTTTTCAACCTGGCCAAAACTGTAACTCTGTTGGAGGGCTGATATTTTCTAAACATTTTTAATGATGTGAGAATGAGGATAACAATAAGGCTGGAAAATATGACATTTGGCTACTCAAGGAATTTGAAAAATTGAAACTAAAATGCAGTTGTAAAACCAAACAGGATTGGTTTATCCTGTGAGGCATATGGCTGCATTGCTATTGCTTGTTAATGTAATCCCTAAACAATATTAGTTTATTTAATTGTAAAGGGCCAATGTCAAAACCTTGCAAGTGGAAAATAGCCATTTTACCCCCACAGCCTCCATTTTTGGGCATATTTTCTATCACATAGAGTAACAACAGTTGGGGTTTTTATTTGCCCCAAATTGAGCTCTTTTAGTTCATAATTCTCCTCTTTTCTGTCCTGCCTCAGCATATCCTGGGTGGTCAAAGCCAGAAACAGAAATCTAGAAAGAGCTGCCCAGAAGTACCCAGACTTGTGCCTGGGGAAGACCAAACCTGAAACAGTGGGAGAGGTCTCTACTAGAAAAGCTTGAAAGAGAGGCTGTAGAGAGGTTTAAATTAAAACCCATTTGTGTTACCTTTAAATACATACCAAAACAAGTGAAAAAAACCCCAAAACCAAAACCCAAACCAAAACAAAAATCAAACAAGCAACCCAGCATATGTTCTGTAGGAGGTAAGTCCTTCACACTTGTGTTTGCCTTGTCAGAAAGGGAATCTTAATTGGATCCGGATCTGCCCAGTTCCAGGTGTCTTCTCTCTCAGGTCCCCAGAGCCATTTGTTTGTTTTGCTGGTGTGCCTCAGCTTGGCAAAGTATCTTGATTGCTAAGTGAATGTGGATTCAGCCAGCTCTGACCAGCTCTGGCATCTGAAAAAATCCTTTTTTCTTCCGCTTGAATTTCTCTGCCAGCTGCCTTCGAGTCAGGATTTCCCAGCCAGCAGCTCTTGTTATTATCTGTTTTCACTTGCCTTGATGTTTACCAGATTGGACTGCTTTTATCTCTATTAACTCAATGTGGAGCCCCAGTATTACACACCCTATGTGCCTTGGCCACTGGGTCAGAGCAGAAATAAGTAAATAGATAATAAAATCACCTTATTGAGAAAACAGTGAGGTCTAAAATGCTGGCCAAAGATAACACAAGTGATGATGATCTCAGGGAAGAAAATAACTGAAAGGCCAAATGAAGGTATTAAAAATCAAAGCTTAAAATAATTGACAGCTCATTAGACTAAATCTGAGCTCTGCTAAAATTCCCTACCAGATGAAAACTCTGGTATGAAAATAGTGCCGAACAGCTGAGAGCAGGACAAGCTGGCCTGATTTTTTCTGGTCTCAGAAGTGAATTGTCGTTTCATTTGTAACCTTAGATGCATCATACAGTCATTTAGACCAGAAGGTCTGGTTAAAATTGCATCTAAAAATATAAAGGGGAAATTCTCAATCTTTAAGGGGCCATAAAGCTAATCTGAACAAGCACAAAAAGATCACTTCAATTTCTTCCAGTTGTTGAAAACATGGAATATGTTATATTCATACGGAAAAGATGAGCTCGTATATTTTTTTTTTTTTTAATCCATTTTTGATCAAGACCAATACACTTTCAAAGGTAATAGATTACATCCATTTAAAAAAGACCCTCAGGTCTGATCACGTGTCGGCTCGGTGTTCAAGAAATATTTAAGGATATCAGATAAGGATACCGGCTCTTCAGTTAAAGAAGAAAAAAAACCCAAAAAAACTAGTGGTTTTCGGGGTGAGGATCAGGCTTCTTCCTCAGTGTCCTGCATTCAGCCTCTGGAGTCGCAGTGGAGGAATCCGTCCCTGCGATCCCAGCGGTGCCGCCCCCGCCCAAGCTAAAGCTGCCTGCGACTTTTTGGTTCCCTCAAGGGCTCAAGATAGACAAATAAAATAACTTTCCTCCTTCCCCATGATGATATTCTAATAATTAAACCACGCAATTTGAACTTGTCTCTGTTTTATTTGGCTCACGTACTACGTTCCATTTACCTGCGCACCGAGAACACCCCACGGGCTTTGCCGCCCGGCGCTTCGCTCCCAACGCGCCCCGCGGACACGTCCCAGCGCCGCGGTGCAGCGCGGCGGCCCCGGCCCGGCCCCGGCCCGGCCCGCGGGCACCTGAGCGCGGCGGCTGCGCGGGGGGCGAGCGGGCGGGGGCGGCCCAGCCCGGCCCTCACATGCGCGGCGCCGCGGGACCCATTGGCCGCCGCCCCGCCGGCCCCGCCGCCGGCAGCCGGTGCTGTCCGCACGGCGAGCCATGCGGGTGCGCGCTGCAGGACGCTGCTAGGAGCCGAGCCCGCCCCGCCTGTGCCCGCCCGCATGGCAGCGCCGCGGGACTGACCGCCGCCGAGAAGCTCTGCGCCCCCGCCGCACGCACGGCTCGGCTCGGCTCGGCTCGGCCGGGCGGCTCTCGGGGTCCGCAGCCCAGAGCCGTCCCTGAGGTGAGGCGAGCGCGGGGCCGGCGGGAGGCGGTCGGGCAGGCGGCGGAGGGGCCGCGGGGAGGGGACGGCATCTTCACCGCACCCCACCGCTCCGTCCCCGCGCTTTCCGCCGCGTTTCCCTTTATCTTTTTCAGCGTGCAGACCGGCCTGGGCCGGTTCGCTGGTGCTGCCGCCAGCGCCGGTGTACCTCGGCGGCACGGCTGCCGGCGGGACCCCGCGGGCGGCTGCGCCCGTCGCGCTGTTCTCCCGCGGGATGCGCATCCACGCAGGACGTGGCCGCATGGGCGGGGGGGCAGCGGCGGGGCTGGGAGCACGGCGTGGTGCTGGGGAATGCGGCTGCAACCGCGAGCCCCTTTCGAGGCCGGTGGGGTTGGATCCGGCCCCTCTGGGGGCCGCCAGCTGTGCGGCTTTTGTGTGGGGTCAGCTGTGCGTCGTGTTGGAGCACACGCAGATTAAAGGGGCCCAAGCCAATCAATAAAGCACATCTTCAGGGCAGAACCAGCCCTTGTCAGATAACCATCTCTGTTTTTTTCGAGGCGCGTCTCCTCCCTTCCCCCTGCTCCCCAGTACGTGGCAATACCGACTCCCGCTCCTTTAGGATCCCTGAGCCTGGCACAGCTGGCTCAGTCTTGCAACCTCCATTTCCCCCGTCACAAGTGCTGCCACTGCTCTTAAACAGACACGAATTCAGGCGCAGAAGGCTTGTGACTTTGCCCAGCATCCTTCAGGGGAGCTGGTCTGCGGTCACTGGGGGGATTCAGGCTCTGCGTTTACAGCACGCCTGCAGCCCGTGGCACTTTCTCCTCTGGACGTTCCCAGTGTGTAAGAGCCATGAGATAGGTTATTCAGACTTGAAAATGGAGGACGGTAGTGGTGGTGGTGTTGTTTGGTGGATAAGTCTTAGCAGTACTTCCTGTAATGGTGGTGCTGAAAGTGATGTTTTACTTGACTTAACTGCTGGTGCAGAGAGCACTTTGGGGTGCCTGCTACTTGTAAGCTTTGCCAGTTACAGCTTTAAAAAATCCCCAAACACTACAGGGAAGTATTTGGGTGTTTTTCAGCATTATGTCTGTCACCGTGATAGGAAAGGGTAGTATTTTCTGCATCTAAAACTGAAGGTGGGGAGTGACAATGCCTGTTTGTTTGGGAGAGAGGGCTTTAGGATGCGAGAAATTTGCATGAGCAGGGCTGAGATTTTAAACCCACAGCTCTGAGCTATCAAAAAAGCACTCTCATGCCAGATGGGGTAGCAAAGTCCCTTTCTCTGTGTTTTTGGGTTTTTGTTTGTTTGCTTTTTCTTTTATTTCTGTCTTGTTTGTTGTTTTTGGTGGCGATGTTTTATTTTTTTCCCTCACCTCTTCCTGTAGGCAAAGGAAACCATCTTTCTTCAAACTTAGGGTAAGGTTGGTGTTGTGTTATTTGTTCTTGATTGTCATCTTAAATTAATTCACCAAACCTTACTTGGGACCAGGATCCTCTTTATTCTTTGTGTCTTACAAATGCTCTATAAACCTTTTATTGTTAGTTGAAACTGATTTATGGGGTCCTGACCTAGGAATTTTCTTCTTTGGCTGTATTTTTTTTTTACACAGTTTTCTCCTGTGTCTCTATACAGGCATTGCCTTTATAGTAAACCCATTTGGTGCTTTGCCTGTATCTTGCTTTGTGTCAGAAAGACTTGTCTGTGTCTTGTTTGCTGTGTCTGTTTTCTTGCACATAATAGCAGGGAATATTAAATAGATGCTTTCATTTGTAATTGTGATTACTTCAACACAAAATATTAAAAGTTTACAATGGCTATATGAGGTTATGTGGGGAAGGGAGCAGTGTTAAGCTGTCATTTGTTTTGTAAGATCCAGGTAGGCACAATAGATATCTCTACCAATCCTGACATCCTTGAGGGGATGGTAATCTGTCCGGTGTGTTGAGATCTGGAAAAGGAATTCTAAGTAGCAGTACCAGCAATGAAGAAAGACTGTGTGCTGCAGTCAGAGGAAGGTAATTATTAATAGGAGCCAACCTCTATAATAACAATGCAGAGAGAGTGAAAGCACTTGGGTGCTTGCCCTGGAAAAATTAACTGGTGAACATTGTAGTAACACATAGCTGTACACCTGAAATGTAGTTCTTGTATTCCAGTTATTTCTTAGCCCTTTGTGCCTGTTGTCTCCTTCTCTTTTGTAGCAATACATGAGTGGTGGTACAAAGATACCACAGCTCTGCCTCCTGTTTATGGACAGTTTTCTTGACTGCATTCCTGGATAGGGAGTAAAAAAGCTAGTGCTGTTTGTGCTGGGCTTGCAATGAGTCCTGCCAGTGACAGGAGAATAAGAGAATAAAGGCTGGTAGAGAAAAGGATATGTCCACCCCTGTGGTCAAAAGCACTTGCAGCTGTGTGTGTTGCGGCTTGGCGCAATTTTATAAGAAGGGACTGTATTGAAGTTTCCCGGGTTGAAGTTGGTTCTTTTAAATTCTCTAGATCTTCCCATTTTTTCTGTGTATAGAGGTACCATTCAAAGTCTTTTAAAGCCAGTGGCAGTAAGTGGGTTTTGGATCAGGCCCTGTACGCAGGCTGAGTTTCTGACCTGCTGTGTGCTCTCTCATGGCACCAGCAGCTGTGTCAGGTCCTGCTTTTGTGGCGTACTCGAGGGTTGGCTTGGGCTGCTGTGCAGACAGAGTGCTGACTCAGCACCTCAGCCCAGGGTCTCCCTTTGCTTTCTCCTGCACCTGTAAGAGGCAGAGGGGAGTTTTGGCACAGGTACACGGGCACTGTGATCACTGAGTTACTGTCCTGAGGCTTGAAGCACTTAATCTGTGTGTGCTTGCTGAAGGCTGTTTTGCTGAGAAGTAGCTTGAGTCACAAATGGGGGAGCATGAAGGAACTCAGTAAACAAGTTTCTCAACTGGGTGCCAAAAAAAACGGGAGTTCCAGGGTAAGTATTTCACAAAATAATGAACTCTGAAGGTTTTCATTTCCTTTCAAAAAAGCAGTCTTCATCTTCCAATTCACAGAGTTGCTGTAGATCCCTAAATATCACAAAACATGATTAGCAATATTTGTTATATGCAAATGTTACATATAATAGTACAGTAACATTAAGTGGAAAGAAAAGACCTGTAATTTCAGTTTCTGCTATTTAAATTCTTCCATTTGTTGCTAGCATCGAATTAGGACTGCACAGTTCTCCTTTTGTGGTTTTTTTTCCTTTCTGTTTTATTTATTTATTTATTATCTCTTGGTGGTGGGAAGATTATATCCTAACCAACATAAAAAGAAAAAGCTCTTGCTGTGTTAAGAAAAATGGAATTATTTTTCCCCAGAAACCTTACATTTAGATAAAGACTTGTCTGTGTTTTTGCTTAACTGACATTTCAAATATGTTGTTTTAACAAGCAGTGAAAAGTCTGTGGACTTCACCCGGCTAAGACTTGTGTCCATGACTAATTTTCCATGTATGTATAGTTTCACGAGTCCATATGCATGCATGAGGCTCTTTGGGGTCATGTTAGTGCTGCTTAATCCTGGAAGTGTTTATTCTTGGCTGTGATGATGAGCTGCTGTGGGTCCACACAGGGCTGAAATATGAAGAAAGGTGTTTGTGAAATGCCGTTTTCTAGCAGCTGCTAGCATTATGTTTTGTGAAAGCCATTTTAATTAGTGTTTCAAGGCTATCCTGTGCCTCTAACCTTGAGAACCCTTTGAGCTATGTTCTTTAAGTTTGACTTACTTGCGTTGGGGATGGGTTTGGCTCAAGATAATTTGGTTGGAGCAAATTGAGTACAATTTTCTTTTAACCATATAACAAAGAATAGATACCAATTGCTTGCCAAACGATTTCTCCCCTCAGAGATTAGAAACAAATTTAGGAAAGAACAAAGCCAGGATTTCTAGTGTTAGACTTTTTGAGAATCATCTTGGTTTTGGCATGTTAAGAAGAAAATGCGTCACAAGTGAAGTTGGCACCTAATACTGTCAGTAATACTAATTTCCACATCATTAATTTTAACTGACACTGCTTCAATCTTTCTCTTACCACAAATTTATTTCATTAAAAGAACTGAAGCTTTTAAAATTTATTTCTATATTCTCTTTACCTGTAGCAAGAAGAGGTTCTTGTCTCCCTTCAGGAAATGGATAGGAAGAGAAGTTAAAAGACGTTCATGTAGCTGCCAGCATGTTCAGGGAGATATCCTTGGAAGGAGAAAACTTGCTTTCTTGAAAACAAGCCAGCAAAATGCCACTTTTGCCCAATACTTGGAGACAAGCAGTAGTATGGGAAGTGAGTATGGCTGCACCAAGGACTCATTTGTTAGAACTGTTTTAAAAGAAATACCTTAGTTTTTCTTCTTCTCCCTCTTCAAGTATAAATCAGGATACAAAACTATATTGTTCATGTAGCCTCAAAAGTAATTTTCCTTCTTTCCACTTGAGCTCTTTCCTCAGAAGTGATTTGTTCCGAGACTGAAGTAATTGTGACATTCAAGACTTAAGAAGCAATCGTGGTGTAAAATACAGCCGCCCTTAGGGAGGAGCAAGGATCATTGTTGCTCAGATATTTTTTCTTTTTGGAGGCCCTTTTTTCTTGAAGGTAACTCTGATTAAGAAGCAGAAGGAAATAACCAGGCTGAAAGCATGTGGCATCCAGCAGTGGATGAGGATAGCATTTGTGTTTATTCATCATGGTCTTGTTTTTTGTATTGTGTGATCAGTAGAAGAAGAAATAGTCTGATTCTTGTGATCTGCCTTGCTCCTTATTAGTGTTACAAAAATAAAAAACCCAAACAACCAAAAAAAAACCAAAACAAAAAAAAACACCACCAGAAAAGCCCCTCTGTATATGGTCTTCTTGTCAAAAGTTAGGCATCTCAGGTGTTCTGTCTTATGATGATCTACTTTGAAGACCAGAAAATTGCAGTGGAAGGTTTCTCAGACCTAAGAGGTGAGCACTACAGATAATTAAATGCTGTTACCTTTTCCTGGCAGGTATCTCCTCAAATTGTTTGTTTGCTGTGCATATAAATTTGAAAAAAAAAAATGCATAGTTCTCAAACTGGAGTTTCAAAATCTCTCTATTCATTTGCTCAGGTTTTTTCTGTCTTCAGTCGTATCTCCTGATGATTTTCCCTGTGTGGTTAGACCAGGCGTGAGGTGGACTAAAGTGTCTGTTGCCATTTTAGATGTCTTACCTGTGACACTCAGATGGAACTGGTAAATATGATGAGACCATCTGCTGAGACAGTGATGCTCAAGATGAGTCCCCTCCTTGCATTCACTATGTAAAGATACACAGAGAAAGGAAAACTCCATACGTGAAGGCTTTTTATAGTCCTTCTGATGAAGCAGTGAGACAGGCCTGTCCTCATGCAACCTATTGGCTACAAAGTCACAGCCAAGATATAGGTTTGTCTTTTTTTCCTCTGTTGAACTTCATTCTTTACAAATCAGCATTGAAATAAGTTTCTTTATAAAAGGTATTCCTGATTGCCCTTGGGTTCTACAGAAGCAAGGGCTGCCACACCTCATGTTTTCAAGTCTGGCCAATGGCACAGATACCAACATGCCTGCTAAAAATGTTGGGTTTTTTTTGTATGGAAAAAAAAATTTGAAGCACTTTACTTTTGCTGCAGTGATTTTCCAACCTGAGATTACAGCTTTAAGGACAGAACAAGTATAGAACATGGGATGTGTATATAAATATGATGTCTGAGTATTTACCTGTTCTTCATCATTGCAGGATAGGAAGGAAAGGAAGCTTACATGGTTTCAGCAGGTGTGAGAACTTGTATAAAAAATACTGATGCTCGCAATTACCCCAGTGCAGGCTTACTGAATCTGTGTGTGTGAGGGAGTGATATATTTTGATCATAAAAAGTTGATTTTTTTTCATGTTATGTCAATAAAATGTATGGTTTGTTACCTGTCTCAAATGCACTGATTAAATAACCAAGCTTATACAACACTGATTTGTTAGTCGTTGAAAATAACCTTTCGGTTCAAGAGCTTTCTCTGTGAAAATTAATA
Source organism: Pseudopodoces humilis (assembly GCF_049639895.1). Classification (NCBI taxonomy): domain Eukaryota; kingdom Metazoa; phylum Chordata; class Aves; order Passeriformes; family Paridae; genus Pseudopodoces; species Pseudopodoces humilis. Next base: position 16,236,722 of record NC_142209.1, on the reverse strand, counting down.
TTTTATACAGAAGTGTTATGTAATAGACATTTTGTTGCCTTTGCAGTCTTGCACAGAGGAGCATGGTGTTAAGCTGATGTAGTTTGGATTGTTCTGTATAAATTTTCCCACTAAACCAATGCAAATATCAGTGAATAATGAGGAAAAAAAGTTCATATTGCATATTTGTAAATGGTGGTTTGTGTACAGATCGTGGAAAGGGAGGGTAGGAGTTGCTTTGGTCTGACAGTCTCTGCATTAAAACTTGAGGGAGCAGTGTTAGAGGTAGTGCACTGGCTTGCTTTGTTTCCAGGCACCACTGTGGTTGCACACGCTTTCCACATGCATTAGCAATTGCCTTCATCAAGGATGCACAGAAGAGCCAGACTTCACGCTTAATCTGACTGGTGTTTAAAAATACAAACTGAGAAGTCCACATACAGGCTTCCTCTCAATGGCTGCCATCCAGAAACTTTTATGTACTTACTTTCTGACTATTTAAATTAAGAAATAAAGCCCAACCTACCTAGTTTAGCAGAGGAGCTGACAAAAGGGAAATGAAACTCTTCATGCAATTCAGTTTTTTTAAGTAATGTTGGGTTGTTTATAACCCATACTAAATTTCTTCAAGTTTTGCCTTGTTTGCCTTGATAGTAGAAAGAAAGGGAAAACTGGTTGATAGTTTTGCTTCTCTCCTTTCCTGTTCTTCTGACAACAAATCTATTGGCTCTGGAAACAAGGAAGTGGAGGAATGCAGATACATGAAGGCTCGTTGGTTCTGCAGAAATTGTGAGTTTAATCAGTGCTGGTGTCCCAATGAAAAATAGGTAGGAAAGTGTCTAACAAAAGAATAATGGAAGAAAAGTGTTCTTAGAAAAAGCAGTGGACTGAGAGAAACAGAATTGTTCTAATAATCATTCAGAAAAGTGAAAAATGCACAGGCTTGGACAAGATTGTTTTTCTGGTGTTTAAAACTTGTATTTATTCTATGTTTATTTTTTGTGAAAGTTAATTTAGGACGTACTTAGATTGAAAGGTGAATTTAAGAGTGTCTTTATTAGCATTGATCAGTTTAACCCAAGAAACATTTTTAAAGAACGAAATCACTGAGGCCAGAGTGAAAGGAGAACAAAGATAGTAAAGCCTGAAAATAAAAACATGAGAAACATGTAAAAATACCAAGGAAAATAGTAATAGTGAGGCAAAGAAAAGGAGATAACAAAACTGTGGAGAAAAGTGTGAGTAAATGTAACATAAAATTATAAAGCATGAGGTTATGTATAATGTTCTGCAAGTGGAAAGTGTATGAATTCTGTTTGTTTGAGCGTGCCTCATTCCAGAAACAAGGTTTTCATGCTCACAGTGAGTGGCCAAGTTTTCCCTGTTTGGAGTCAGCTTGGAAGCAAATTGTTTGAAAAAATTAATTGCATGAAATGTAATGGGTACCTGAAGTTTATGGGTTGAATTAGTACAAGCCTGGTTTTGACTAATGGTTTGCACCTCATTTTGCCTCATTTGTATTTTAAGATTGTAGTCCATCCATGTGCACAGTGGCCCAGAGCAGCCTGGAAACAACCAGTGTGCAGCTGGTCAGTATGGGGAGCATAGTGCCCCTTCTCTGCTGTTTCTACTGAGGGGATGGTGGTCTTCCACACTGTCATAGCTGCTGATTTCTGTCACCTCATCCATGTTAAGACTTCCTCAGTGTCTGATTATTTACCTGTTTGCTGTTAGAACTTGTGAAATCTTAGATCTGGTTTGCTATTTGCTAAGGGGTGTAATACCAGAACTCCCAGCAGCAGCCCCCTCTCGTATTGCCTGTGGGGCAAAGTTAGCTGCAGCACTGAAGTTTTGCCTGCTTGGCCAGCAAGGTTTGATTTGTTGATGTCTTTGCTATATTCCTGCTGTCTGCAGCAGAAGAGAGGAAGTGGGGAGGAGTTTGCACACAGCCTCTGGCTCATGGATGGGGGAAGAGGAGGTGCCCACCAAGGGAAGGGAGGAATTACAGGGAGCTCCCAAATTAAACTGGGTGTTGGGTGTCATGTGAAAAGCTGCAGCAAGGCCCTAGAATGGACAATGAACTCTGCAGGGAGTGGCGGTGGGATCCAGTTGACTCCCATGTAGCAGGAGCAATGCCTAAGGTGCTTTCCAAGGCGAGTGTGGTTTCAAGACCAGCTGGAGCAAATTTGAGCTTGCACTGCTGTTGAAAGGGGAAGTCCTGCCTTCCAGCCCACCCTCTGCTTTGGGCAAGATGCCTTTCCCAGGCACACACCATGGAGAGAGCAGGAATGTTAAGTAGCAGGGTGGCCACAAATCAGCTTCAGCTAATTGCAAAACTTACTCAGAGATGGCAACAAAATCTGGTATTTATCTGGTTAGGTTACATGCTACTTTTGACAGTATTTCTACAGCAGGGATCTGTGCTGGGGTTTTTCTTCTCTTTTGATGGCATGACACTTTTCCTGTGTGCTGGTTTGTTGTTTTTCTTATGCAGCAGCAAGCGAGGAAGATGGCATTTTAGCTGAAGAGATTGTCAAATGTCTGCCGTCGTCTGGGTACTTGGAGATATATGCAGAACTGAGAATTATCCACTTGTGCTGAAATTAAACCTATAATGACTGGAACTGCTTATATATTTAATTAGCTGAGGTTGTTGGGGTTTTTTTCCAAAATCTCTACTTCTTCCCCAAAATACTGTGACTTCCCTCTTCCTTTCTTTACAGAATTCATAATGATTTGTTCTAAGTGCATTGTTTGGGTTTTTTTCACTCTCTTAACAATGATTATTTCCCTGTTAAAAGCTTCAGAAATACTGTTTTCCTTAATGGGAAAGGATGTTTGATCAAGTGACTGTACAAATGGAGGCAGCCACATGTAGGCTACTGTATATAGGATGTGGCATTTGGAGGTTGCACGTGTTATGCCTGAAGTGCCAAGTGCCTGGCTGTGATTCAGATGAAATTGGCACTGGCTGATGCCACCTTCCCAGTGTAAATGTGGTGTCTTTCCCTGTGCTGTAGGGCCCTGAAAGAAAAGTATTGAAGTGAATGAGTACCAGAGGGGACGAGGTTAAAAGAGAAATGGTGCATGTGCTCCTTATTTAATCCCCTTCAGAGCCACAGTCTCACAAACTGACTGTACCAGTGGGTGTGTATTCTTGTATCAAAGCAGATGTTTCTGTAAGAAAGATGTTGCTTTGTTTTAATAAATTGAGGTTGTCACTTCAAAAGTGGGGGAGGGAGGTGAAGGAAGTAGCATAAAGTGAGAATTTGTCAAATGGGATTTGGAACAAAATCCATGAGAATTTTTGTGGTAAGAACTGCGGGAAGGAATCCTTCACTGGTCTTGGCATTGCCCAAACATCTACTTATGCACCTCTATGATTTATATAAGAATTTCCGCTTTTACTGCTTTTAGATTGGTTTTTGGTTTGTTGTTGTTTTTTGTTGTTTTCTTTTGTTTGCTTTAAACCAAGATTTTTTATGTGTTTTGTCATTTGTTATCCTTTACATTTCCTCCAGGTATGATCCAATCCGTGTGCTCAGCATATTCTGGGAAGGGGAGGAGGGTGGTGGTGATGTACCTCAGCAGGCTTTCAGATTGTGATTCAGCTCTAGAAGACAAGCTCTCCTGTTCTTCCACGCCTTACCAAGTGTGGTGGTGGTGGTGCTGTTCAGACTCTCCTGGCCCCTTTCCTTAAATGCAGATACATTCTCAAAAACACAGTCCTGCTACTTTGAAGATGGGAGCTGCCTTTGCCTGCTGTTTTCTGAAATGGTTTGTTGCCTTTGGGGGCGGTGCTGAGGAGGGATTGGAGGGCATGGTGAACTCTGTTTAGGCCCTTCTTACATGGCTCTCTGACCTCGTGGAAAGAAAGGTTACAGAAGCCAAGGTGAATGGCCCCGTGGCTATGAGCGTTTTCTGTTAGACCTTAAGTATGATCCAGAGGTCTGTTCTGAAGCCTACTTGCTGTAGACTTTTGGAAATTATATACTCACAGGTTTTTTGCTCCTTGTATTTCATAAACTGGAGTCTCTGAAAACTCCAGTTCTGCATAAAAGGATTTGCTTCTCCTGAGACCACTTGACCACCCCAAGGCCTTTCAAGAAAAAAAGTCTATGAGGCATATTTTATTTGATGATTTGACAGTATTTTCCCCATCTCCTTATCCTGGGTCTGTACTTCTAAGAAGAAACCTGGAACAGCAGGTTCCTGCTGACCTTTAAAATTATCTCAGCAGAAAGCCTGACAGAGGGCGGCTTGTTCCTATGTGCTTCTGAGTGCCAGGGGGTGCCACCTCTGAAAATGCCTCAGAAAAAACTGGAGGGTGATTTCAGAGGGGCTTTGTTTGAATTTTTTTCTGCAGTGGTTTGGGAGCAGCTCAAGTGAGTGTACTCAAGGGTGAGTGCACTGCTCTTGGTGCAGACCCTTAGGGCAGCACAGTTCTGCTGCGGGCACTGCTGGGGTGGAGGCAGTGGGCTGGGGGCTGAAGCAGGGAATGCAGCTGGCTGTGGCTGTGGAGCATCCTCTGCTCTGGAGGCTGTCCTTGTACCTGCACTGTGTACCTGGGGCTTGCTGCTGTTGCAGTGAGTGCCTGCTGCACTGGTGTTGGCACCATGGCACAGTATGCTGTGGTTGGCAGTGCTAGGAACGCCTTGGGCACACAGCAGTGCTGCTTGGGGTGCAGCAAGGACAGCGAGGCAGTGGCAGCCAGCCAGCTGCACACCGAGAGTCCTGTAGAATCCTGCCTGAGGGATTCCTTTTGGATATGGAACAGCATTGGTTTACATAGCAGCTTTCCCCATGTTTGTTGATTGGAGGCAATTACTGTAAAATACTTGATTTATAACAAGGCATACTTAATAAGCAACAAACTAAAATAAATATTCATGAATTACCTGCTGGAGTCTGGCTGTTCTTTTTGCTGAGTTGTTGCTTTCCATCTGTGTGCTCTGCACAGCCCTGGAGCCTCTGAGTCTATGGAGGTGAAGGCAGCCATACTGACTCTTAGGTGATGTAAGTTTTGGGCTGAAGAAGGAGGACAATCCCACTTCTTCTCTATGTTGTTTATCCCAGAGGACTGATGTGTTTTCCTGAGATTTTTCCAAGCAGCTAATTTGACTCTAGGTGGTCTGCTTGCCTGGCATTTGGCTGTAATGCAGTAGTTGAAATGTCATCAAAGTGTTTGTGTGGAGCACGTGCACTGCGCAGCTTCCATGTCATTGAGGTCTGGTCTGGGTTTCGTGGTGCTGTAGGGAGGTGATGGTGTAGAAATAGCAGTGCTCTTGGTTAAGTTAGGATGAGCCAACATGTTTAAGAAAATATGTGGGAAATGACAAATTGCTCATTTGGGATCTATGCTCTTTGAGTATAGGACAACTCATTTAGAGTAGTTCCAAAGTTATTAAAACAAGGATGTGCTCACTCTTCCCCAGAGATGAAGCACTGTCAGCAAAAGGATGAGTAACTTTTGTTGTCTGTGTTGCAGAGTGGCATTCCTCTGACCCCCGCTACTATGACCGCTTTATTTGGCCAGTTTGATTCACAGCAGTTTGTTTTTATATAGGAGGAGTCTGTGGCGCTTGTCAAAATGAGAAAGTGATCATCAGAGTCTGGCTTGGTATTCCTGCTGCTGGAGCCTTCAGGAGCCAGCGCTCAGCCCAGCTGAAGCCAGAGGAGGAGGGCGGAGAAGCACAGCCTGATCAGGTACTGAGCCAGTAATGGGAAAAGTTGTCTGATTCAGAGTTAAGCTATGGATGATGATGGTTAGTTATAAAAGGCTACATTCTTTAGAAGGTCTTGTTAACATCTGTGATGCAATGGAGGCCTAGTAAGGACAGCTATGTGTGTGGGCCAGGTATGGATGCATGTTACATGCCTGAGTTCTGTAACAGATCTGAGGTGAGCAGAAATGAGTGCAACATGTTTTGTGGGGTATTTGATTTGCACATCTAACGTGCAGTACAGCTCAGTAGTACGTGTTTCCAAATACCATTTTCAGGCTTCATGTAAGTTATAAAGAATGGGCTAGGGATACTCTTAACAAATGTTTGAATATTGAAGAGCAGTTTGATGTCTTGAGGAAAGGCTTTTCCTCAGCTTTATTCTTTGTTCTAGTAGGGAGACTGCAGTGCTAGCTTTTGATGAGCAGTATGTTATGTGGGAACTGTAGGGCACAGAGACGTAGCAGACTGATGGGTTTTAAGACAAAGCCAACTGTCAGCTTGCTTGCTATGTTTTCATTTGCTGAGATATCTGTAACCATTCCTGGAAAGTGGTATTTATTCTTGCAGTCACATCTTTCAGATCGTCATATTTGAGAAAATTTAGGTTCATCTTGTATGAAGACAGAGAAGTTCAAGGTTTTGATTTATTGTATTCACTTTGGAGGTTTTGTCTTATGTAATTGTACTTTCCAGTTTATGTAGAACTCGTGCTCTGAGGATCATGTTTTGAAAAGACTTTGCATATTTTTATGTACTATTAGAGATCCTTTAAGAACAAGGCTACTACTTATGTGGGCTTGTACAATGCTTGAGACAGTAATGGCATGCAGTTTACTGTTAGAGGGAGCAGCCTTTGAAGAGGCACAATATTTTTTCATCTCAAGAGATGCTTTCTCTCCAGAAATACCAGCCTCTGTTGCTTAGACTGTCTGAATTTATTAGTCACTTTTTTATATTTTTTTTCTTTATTAACCCAGGTGGAAGCAGTGAGGGTTTGTTTAAAATCTGTTAAGAAAATTATGCCTAAAGTGCTAGAGGTAATTTCCAGCTGTGATTATATCTTTCCTGGTGTGGTTAAAAGATAGAGACTCTTTTTCTAGCATCCATTGTGAATACTTTTTTTTTGTCTTGGGAAATAAGAATCAGCATTTATTTGATTCAACAACCAGCTTCCTGCTTCCCAAGGAAGAGATAGTGGCTCATTCGTCTGCAAACATCCCTCCTGTGGAGAGTCTTTGTTGGGGAGTTAGAGGAAAGCTAGCAGTTCCTAGTGAAATAACTGTGTAGCAGGATGAAGAGGGATTATTGAAGCATTACTAGGAAATTCATGGCTGTGTGGAAGACCTTATGTACTCCACAGACAAGCTGACCTAAATTCTGCAGCCAGGCCTTACTGGTTTCTGTGTTGATGTAATGTGGCAGGCTGGATAACCTGCAGCAGATCTGGGGTTTAAAAAAATTAAAAAAAAAAGAAGAGGGAGTACAGAGAGGATTTATATTTGAGTGGAAACACAGGCAGGCAAGTCTTTAAAAGTACACTGAATCTGTCTGAATTTTTTTTTTCTATCCCACACTTTTGTGTTTTTAGTACTGAGTATTTTTTTTATATTGCCAGGGTGGGTCTGTATTATAAGGATGCTCATTAGGATAAGTGGAGATGTTGTTTACTCCTGGATGGGGGATACATGGATGGTTTTTCTCATAAGAGGCTTTTACAGATGGCTTAGAGTTCTGAGATAGATTTTAGCAAAGAAATTGTGCTAAGTGTCTTAACAGTAGTGAAACAGTTAACACAACTGACACTTGAACTCTTGGGATGAATAGGGTTAGTATCCACTTAACATAAATGGAATGGCTTATGCTTGAGTTTCTAGGTGATGTTTGTTTCTCAAGATTATACGTTACACAAAACATGACACAAAAATCCGAACAGAAAACAAAATGCCAGATCTATCTATCACAGTCCAGTTGGTCAGTCTGACCTGAGTGCAGTGTTTTTGTGCTGTTACTTCTTGTAGTAGTGTTGTGACTTTGCAGTTTAGTTTCTGCTGGCGCAAATGTGGTGTGAGGGCAGTTACTGCTTCCTTTACTTCCTTTAGTTACTGCTACAGGCCTTTTTCTGTACACATAAGCTAGACTGATGCAATGCTCTCCTTTGCTTTCACCCTTCCTGCTTGCACACTTTTGTCACCTGGTCTCACCATTTCCTTCTCAGGTGTACTGGTATGAGAGGAGTTTTTTTGTTAGTACTGCTTTTACCATGTCCTGTGAAAGGAATGGTTTATGCAGGCAGAAAAAAATTACAATCACTAGAAGGGCTTTTGCAGTAAGATTTTTGCTGGCATAGTTGGGAAGCAGGAAAAAAATACTGGTTGATACAGTTCAATGGACAAAATATTAAAGTGTGGCTAGGGGCTTTCCTGTGGAAGTGTTCTGGTCTGGTTACTGTGATGGAGTGTGTGTATATATTTATAATACATTTCTGTCTGGAAACCTCTTTTTGTGGGAGCATAAGCTTTAAGTCTTGAATTATTTTAGAGGAATTTCTGCAGCTGCAGAAGTTCCATCCTGAAGTGCCAGGGGAAATAGTGATATTCTGAAACATTGCTGGCTTATTTTAGATCACATTTCACTTGATGTGCTTTTGATTTGTTTTAAGAACAACTTGTCTGTATAAGCTATTTGTTTACTATACGCACATAATAAGCAGCAATGCTGACCTTCGACTGGAAACCAGAATGACTGCTGGTCCTGCTGTACCACTGCCAGGAGCAGGTATGGTGAGGGGATTGGAGAGCAAGGGCTGTTTTCCCTTGTGTGTGTTTCAATACCAGAAGCAGTAATTAGAAGCTTATTAATTGACAAATCAATTAAATTGAAATTCCCTCCAAAATGATAAACTGGTTTTTGCTTGCCACAGTGTTTTCGTCAAGGCTACCTCAAGGCAGAAGCAATGTTTTCCTCAGTGCAGATATGGATGTCATTTTGACTAATTCTTTGCAATGAAAAGAACTTTTGTGTATCTCGCTCCAATGTTACAATTTTCATGTTGGTTTAGCTTTTCTTTCTTCCTGTCCTTCCAGGAGAATTTTCAGTGTTATTGTTAGAGACAGAAACTGGGAAATAGCTGGAAAACAGTCCCACTTCGGTGGTTTTTTTTCACTGTTTTTGCTCTCGTATTTCTTTGCCTAGACAGGAGACCTGTCCATTACTGATAGCAAAAGCCAGTCCCCACAGCCACGGGTCAGTGAGCTGAGCTGCTTCCAGCTTGTCCTTCTGGAGCCTGAGCCCAGCCTGGCCGCGGGCGGTGGCACCGACACAGCACTCGGGAGGAAGGAGATGGCGCTGGCAGGGCTTGTCGCCAGCTTGCTATAGCAGAGAAAAAGCTGAGCAGGGTCAACATGCAGCACTGCTCTCTTTCAGCCTTCTCTGGAGTAATGTCTTGTTGCATGGTTTTGTATTCACAGACCTGTTTTGTACTGGCTGTGTATCAAATTCAGTGGGCTGTAGTATTCATAGCTGTGTGTTTTGACATATTGTGATGTTGTTTTGAAATACCTACCTGGTCTCAGTTCTCGACTGGAATCCCAGGATCCTTTTGGATAGATGGGAAGGGATTCTCAATATGTTGCTCCCTCAAGCTTCGTCTGTTGTCTTTGGTAGGTGATGCTGTTTTGAAGAAGGCAGCGCCATCACAGTTCTTGTTCTCTTGGAGGCTGAGTGAACACTGGAACACTAAATTGGTGTAGTGAGGTGCGGCATCGAAGAGTAAGATCTGCCTGTCCTTGTCCATAACTGATTTGGTTTCAGGAGAGGTGAAAACACTTCCAGCAATTGAGAAACCACAGGAGATATTGGACTGAGGAAAAGTCCAGCCTGACCTTTCCAACACCAGGTTTTCCTTGTGTACATGGGCCCAACACGTCTCGTAGTGCTGTGTCTGCACATGATGGTAAAGAGGACACACCATAAGATGTTGCTAACATTATTGCCTTGCACCTCAGATAGTAAAGATGGAGGGAAGAGAGAGAGAGAGATTTGCAAGGGGAAAAATGAACAAACAGCTCTTTGTTGCTCAATTATTTTGGTGCTTCTGTGGTTTAGCTGTTATATTGTGTTACTCTGTCCACAGCTTTTTATGGGTCTCTTTTAAAAAAAAATGAACTTTGAATAAATAATGTTTCTCTAGTTTTATTTATTATTTCAAGTGCTAGAATGTGCTTACAATTACAACATTCCACTGCCTCTGGTGATTGGATATATAAAATTCTGGCCTTTGTTGCTGAGCAATGAGTTCCCAAACTTTCTGCTTATCTGACTGCATTTCATGAAGTAGTTTTTCTTCAGTGTATTACTGGAAACATGGAAAAGTCTTCTATGTGTAATTAGAATTGTTTTGATCAGTAAAGCATCAGTCTCTTTTCCATTCCATTAACTCTTACATTCTGCAGGAGCTGGGCAAAAAAAGTGATTTTTTTTTTTTCTGCTCATAAACTGAACCTTCTACCTTTTGAGGAGTAAAATGTTTTTCCAGGCAGACTGCAAAACAACTTTTGTGGGTACTTCAAGTAATTATTTAAGGAATGTAATGATTGTTAACGTTACTGATATTTGAAACATTGGGGGAGAAGCAATTCCATGAAAATAAATTCTTAGGAAAGGAAAATGCTGTACAGCCCCTTCCCCCCTGGCCCCACCATGTGCTGGTTTGAAATTCTGTGGTAGTTAGTTAAGGGGAGCACTCTCTAGGTTTGGGTTTGGTTTCTTTTTTCCAAACATTACTATGGAGGTAGCATGGTAGTTTAAGGCTTTAGAGGCAAAGCTCAAATGCCGCTCCACTATTCCCCGCCAGAACCCCAGCAGATTGTTGCTTGTACCAGAGCTGCACTCTGGTGTCTGGCTGTCCAGTTTGCAACTGGATCTGGCAGTCCCACATGCTTTCCCTTTTTGGCAGGTTGTGTGTGTTGGTGACTTGCTGCCTCCCATGACACCAGGCTGGGATGCTGCTAGTGCTGCTGAAGGCTGGGAGCAGCAGACATTGCTGTGCCATGGGTGAGATGGGAAGGACTGGAAATACGGTTTTTCTTTAGATGTAAGAAGCTGTGGGCTGTGATAGAACCTGACAGTCACCTCTCAAGTCACCACCTTTTGGATAATGGCTATTGGCTGTTTTTTCCTAAGTTTTTCAGTGCTCTCTAGTCCTTGGGCAGTCACTGATTGGTAGTAATTTGCAGTCAAGTTCACAGCAATACCAGTTTTTCCTTTTCAGCTCAGGGAATGGGATGGGGAGTTGCAGGTAACCTCTGCAGCATCTGGGTGAGTATTTGTGAAGCCAGGGTGGGTGGTGATGGAGCTGGGAGATATCAGAATGGAGAACATGGAACATAAAGCACAACTAATCTTGCAGGAATGTATTGGCCCACTCCTCTGGACTGTGCTGTTCTGGTATGTGTATTTAAATTGAGACAATCTGAAATAACTGGCTGTCAACTTGTTAAAATAATCAGGTTGCCAAGAGCTCTTTCCTTTCTTTAAGCTTAATTTCAGATTTATTGCATATTTTTTCACCTTTAATGGAACTTATTCAGGGGATGCAAACGTGAGGTTTAGCACACTAGTTCCACTCTCTGCAGTTCATTTAAATTTTCTTTTCATTTCCTTTTGCACTCCTGCTCTGTCTCAACCAGGGTTCAGTATGAAGGTAGCAATGGAGAAACTCTTCCTGTCACAGAAAGGATATGTCTAGGTTGTAGGAGATGGGAAAATGAGAATTGGAGCTCTCATCCATAAACATTAAACAAAGCTTATTTCAAAAGCCTTTTCTGCCTTTGTTAGAATAGTTGGAGGTATGCCAACCTAAAAAGCCCCAAACCTGCTTTAACTTTTACCTTGATCTTCATGTGTAATATCCTAACGAGGGGCAGAGCTACTTCTGTTTCGCTTGTATGTTGGATAGCACTTTCATACATTGGTGGTGGAACTTGGGTGGGTTTTTGTAGTGCCATTGAGTTTCTTGTGTGGGTTGTTCAAATAGCTGTGCTAGTAGAAAGACAAACACTTGAAATTGAAAAATATAACGAGGCAAGGGCTGTCAAGTATTATGCATCAGTTTTGTACTTTGCATGCTGAGGTTCTGGCCTGCTTGAGGTCTCTAGGTACTTCTGCAGTTTAAGTGTTTAGCAGTGATAAACTGCAATGTCTGGCAGAGGGATTCAGTGTGCAAGGACACCTGAAAAAACAACTTTAATCCTTTCCTTGAAATGAGCTGGTTTCCAGGTTTCTGTTTTTTCAGAGAGGTTGGACAGGGTGCTTCCATTCATTGTGTGCTGGCATGATATTCAGTGATCAGTGACTTGTTCTAATAGTTGTCAACAAAATAATATTGATAGAGCTGACTTTACTGGATGTTTTTTCCCCTGCATGTGTGCTGCATTCATTCTTTGAATGTGTTTTTTTTTTTTCTCAGAAGTAATCAATATACCAGGAAAGCCCCATTCACCAATAACATCTGAAAACAACAAAAAGAACAGAAGATCAGAAAGCTCCCAGATATCCCTAAACAGCAACAACAAAATGAGCTATAATGTGGTAAGGGAGAGAGCTGCTTGTAGCCAAGGGCACTTGCTAAGAGGTAGACAGATTATGAAAGCCCACTATTTATCTTTGATTTTTGAATGAGGGAAAATGTAATTGTGTTCTCTAAATAAATGCGTGGAGTAGTTACGTTACATATTGTTCCTTACGGTATTAAATGGCTTGTTAATATGAATAGTGTCACAGCTTGTCACAAAAGGCCTTGGTGTTTATTCTTGGTGGTTTATGCTATTCTTTCTAGATAGTCTGATTACAGATAATGGAACTAGACAAGCTAAAGGGTCATGGCATTTTAGAAAGAGATTCTCTAAAGAATATCTCAAGGACCTTTTAGAGTTAGAGGCATCCCCAAGATAAGCTGTTACTCATCTGAGGCCATGGATACAAGCGTTTCTTGCTTATTAAATGCCCCAAATGTGAGTAGATGTGTGTATGGTTAAAAGGCTCTGTGGATCAGTACTGGCTGAAAACGTTTTCTGAAGTTTGTATGGGTTAAACAGTTTTAATGATGTTTCTTGACACCTTTTCTGCAATGTCATCTACCCTGTTAACCGCATATTTAGGAGATGGGCTTGTTTTCATTCTGTACAATTGGAGTGCACATAAGGAATGTGCATCTTGTTTTCATAGCAGTCATAGACCAGTCCTCAGGAGCTGACTCACTGCTATTTTGTAAGCAGGGTTTGCCTTTCTTTTATGCGGTTCTGCATTTTTCCATTCCACAGTCCATGGTAATTTAGATCTTAAGTGTGCGGGTGTTAAAAAGCCTTCTTCCTGGAGTAGATCTTATTCCTGTGTATGTGGTGTGTACTTAGCCTAATTTGATACTAACAAAAGTAATTCTTTATTATTCCACTTTTTTCTAGTTGGGTCTTAATCACGTTATGTTGCAAGGCACTTTCCCTGCGCCTAACATGATCATTAACAAACAAGTATTAATGATTTGGGGAAATTGTATTTGGTCTGTTAGATATTGTTACACTATAGCGCTAGTAGGGGCTTGTTTATAAATTTTCCTGCACAATATTTGACTTTCTTGAGTTTCAGATTAATTGTCTTGTTCTACTTGCATTTTAACTGAGCTTCGCTATTGGGATGTCGTGGTAGGGTGGGACTGGTAAAAATGGGCTGCTGGAAAGATACAGAAGGAAACTCTCTATAACTTGAGCATTCAAGTTAGAATTCCTAATGTGTAGCATACCTTGCATAACACTGGATTCCATTATTGACTTCCAAAATCACTTAAACTCACTCTCACACCTTAATAACACTTTATTCATGGCAAGTCAGATATTTTCCTGTGACTTTTCATTACTTGCTTTTACTTGGCTCAGTTAGATTATTTTTTTTCCACGCTGGCATCTTTGGAGGAAATAAAGTGCCAGAAGTCTTCAGTGCTGTCAAGATTTTTATATTTTAATGAAAAGCTTTTCTGAAAATAACTGTGTGCTAATGGGTAAATCAAACTTTGGAAAAAGTTCTGCTACCTTTGTAATTTTTTTTATAGCTTTCTTAGGTAAAAATTGGAAGATCAGATTGTTTTAATTGATGTTTTTGAGAAACTTGTGTGGCTGGAAAACTGACAATAGTC